>NC_142366.1:25581835-25941002 GCF_059441175.1 Urocampus carinirostris
TCATTTTCAGCTGAAATAGCCAGCGTCCAGGAATAAACCAGGGTGGATCCCCCCCCACCGCCCCACCCCAAAAAACCTGGGTTTTAGGCAATTTACTTGTCCAAAACCATGCTTATATTTATCATTTAAGTAACATTTTTAGAAGATTAAAATAATTTGCCCACATAACTGATTTTTTTGTAAATACTGCAAGATAAGTTCAAATGCAGTTCAGTCCCTGCAGCTTGTGCGACAATACGGCCAATTTTTCTAACGGCCGCCAGAGTGCGCCAGAGCAATAAAGGAAAGAGTGAGACAGTCGGATTTTGAATTTGTTTGCTCCGCAAGAGAAAAAGTGAAAAAGTCGGAATGCCTTTGGGGTTCAAAAACAGCGGAAATCCGCGGATCCGCGGAAAATTCTGATCCCTGAATTAATTAGAGGAGTAGAATAAGAATCTATCCATCTGTTACCAAATTGATTTTTTCATTCATAAATTGATTCATTTTACAGGAAATATAACAAACCTAACTCCAGTTTATAGGTTTTATAAAGTGAACGAGCAAAAAGTGTGCTGTTTTATTAGCTAGCTTTCTGGCAACCCTATTAGCTATTTAGCAAGCTTTCTCGCCAGCTTTTTACCTTTTATGCTAGTTATCAAGCTAAATTTTAACCTGCTTTCCGAGCTAACTTTATTGTTAGCTTTTCATCTGGTTATTGAGATGGCTTTTTACTCTTATATCTAGCTCCCTTTTAGTTTATCGGTTTACCTGTCTAGCCAACTACCAAGCTACCTGTTTTAGCTATTTAGCAAGCCATTGAGCTAAGTTGCTATTTTAGGAATTCACATCGAACTGGGTGCCCTTTGTGCTAATAAGTCACCAAAAGCAGCTGGATGCTTGAAAAATGTTGGAGACCTATGGTGTACACGCTTTCTTGTATTTCTTTTAATATGTGTCCATTTTAAAGCAGTTGCAGGGGGTGGGCTTATACGCAGGGTTGGGTAGGGTTACTTTAACTGGATTACTTTCAATGACTTTTGGATGACTCCAATACCAAATATGCTAAGAAAAGACAAAAGAAACTAAATAGGAACAAAATGACTAAATTTTTTGCAGGCTTGGGGAGTAACGGAACACGTGGAACGGCAAAAATTATGTTGGCAGCTGTTTGGATTTATTTTCATTTTGTTTCTGTCGCATTTTATGTAAGTTTTGCCGGAGATCAAAGAGATCAAAGCCAGGAGAGAAAGCTTACCGTGTGTGGTGAGTCGTCATTTTATTCATATTTAGTTTCTAATTATGATTTGACCGCGCCCGTGTGTGTCACGGTTGCCATGGTGCCCAATCGGCCCCCCCTATGTGGTGCCAGCTGCGGCTCGTTGACAGATTGGCTTTCTGTCTATTTAAGCTCAGTGCTCTCACTCTTACTTTGTCAGCCCGTCAAACGAACTTCTTCCCCACAAGACGTGGGTTCTGACTTGGTCCTGTTTTCCTGTGACGTCTCCAGTCCGGTATTGTTCCTGTTTATTTTTGTACTGTTTCATTTCGGGTTCCAGTTTTTTTTTTCCATTCTTGTCCTGTTGGTTAGTCTCTCCAATTTTGGTTCCCGTCTAGTTTCTCCTGTTTACTTTTGTTACCCTGATTCGTTATCAATCCCGTCGGTCTTTGGCTTCCTGTCCTTCTACGCCAGACAGGCTTCCCGGTTCCAGGGTTGGGTAGGGTTACTTTAACTTGATTACTTTCAATTACTTTTGGATTACTCCAATACTAAATATGCTAATAAAAGACAAAAGAAACTAAATATGAGTTGTGAGTCATCATTTTATTCATATTGAGTTTCTTTTGTCTTTTATTAGCATATTTGCTATTGGAGTAATCCAAAAGTCATTGAAAGTAATCCAGTTAAGGTAACCCTACCCAACCCTGCTTATACGGCAGTATACACAATGCTAGAAATTTATTAACACGTCCATACACAAAACTCACCTTGTTAGTCGGTCTATAACGCTTTCGACAGTCGGCGAATCGAAAAATATGGAAAAGTTCAAAACGGCTGAGGACGATCATCAAAAAGTGGTTCGGATCCATCATGGAGGCACCGGCCTGCAAAATGAAATAAAAAATAAACACTAGGAAAACGGAAAAAGTGTCCCTCTTTGGTGGATTCATACCTGCAACATGATGATATCCTTGTCAAACATTTCCACTCTGCACTTAACGTTGTGGTAATAATAAATCTGAAACACAAAACTCAATAGTTTTAGTGAAAGACGATAGACAAACAAGACCCAAACGCAGACTCGAGAGTTCACCTGGTTGATCAGAGAGAAGCCGTTTCTTCTCCACATCCCGGCCAGCACTTGGGCACACAGTACCAGGCATCTCAGTGGAAGTTCAATCAGAAGAGGGGGGCTGAGTTCCCCCTGTGGCAAAAAAGGGAATCTTACACATGAATTTGACGCGTTTCCCCAAAAACATTCGAACTTACCAACGGGAGTTGTTCGGGGAAGCGGGCGGCGACGTCTGTCCTGCTCAGAAGAACATGGAGACCTAAAAATGAAAGGACGGTGCGGCATTAGAATGAGCAGAACAATGGGAATACACTAAAGTGGAAGCTCGGTTTTCGAAGGCCTCTCAGTTCGACCAAAAATTTCAAGAAATTCTTGCTTTGCTGTTCGGTCAAAAAATCGGAGATCGAACGCCGGTAATGCGTGGGTGCGTACGCTAGGGTGCGATGCTGAGCGGCGTACGATTGTTTTAGCCCCTAATTATGCCTCTGAAGAAAGTCGGTGCAAGCAGCAAAGTTGCTACAGGTGAAAAAAGAAAAGTAGTGCGTACAACTATTGCATTTAAGAAAGAAATAATAGCAAAATATGAAGGAGGTGTGCGAGTCCCTTCTGCTGACCACCACAAAGGTAAGAAATCCTCTTCATAAGATTACAATAACGCGAACGTACGATTAGCCTGGGTTAGCTTTAAGTTTACGTTAAACATTCAGGGTGTTGGAACAGAGCCCAACATTCAGGGTGTTGGAACGGAGCCCCCTTTCCAATGAACCGCTCACCACTTGGTGTAGAAACTCGGGTGCTAAAGGACTTGTAAACGACCTGATTTTTTTATTTTTACACGTTCATGTTAGCGTAATCTTTCGTACGGAAGATTACGATAACGCGAACGTACGATTAGCCTGGGTTGGCTTTATGTTTACGTTAAACATTCAAGGTAAACATTCAGGGTGTTGGAACGGATTAAAACGATTTACATTATTTTTAATGGGAAAAATGATTTCGGTGATTGAACAAATCGGTTTTCGAACAGGGTTCTGGAATGGATTATGGTCGAGAACCAAGGTTCCACTGTATATGCATGTTTTATCAAGCACATTTTACTGTTGCATCAAGCTCTCAAATAAAACACACTGCAATTATTAATTTTCTGTGGGGGATCATCTTGATCATTCACCCAATCAGGTATTATTTTATCAATTTTACAATTTTCTTCTAATTTTACACAAAACAAAAATACAGTAAAAAAACCACCATAAAGAAAAATATTTGGTTAAAACATTTTTCCTTTTTATATATTTACATATTATTTATATTTTGTTATGTTTATTATATTTCTTTTTTTAAATGAAAAATAAAATAAAATATGATCGAATCTGAAAAATATAGTAGAACGAGAAAGGTCAATACAAAGAAATGAGCAGAATTTAAAGCTAAAACTAATGTATTTTTATGGGAATTATTAATATTCTTTTTAAATCCATTGTTTTTCAGTTTAGGTTTGTTTTTCTCCTTGGGTAAATAATTTCCATTTCTCATTTGCATTTAAATATGTTTTTGGATTTTACAGTTTGTTTTTGTAGATTTGAGAAAATTGTAATCAAGATTTCATGTGTTTTTCGGGGATCCCCTGCAAAACATATGAAATTACTAATTCCTAAATAATTTGGTGCATAATGTTTTGTAATACATCATTTAAAAAAAAAATAAAAAATAAAATAATCTACATTTGTCACTTGTAATTTTTGGCGAGGACGTTGTTGGGCGTCGCCTTAAAATATACGCAGAGACAGAAATATGACAAAAAGGGAACGTCCTTTAGTCAGCAACGTTCATTCGAGCCACGTTCAAGAGAGACGCTGGGCTTTATACTGTGTTCAACAAGATCACGTGATGTTTTTCTCGGATTCGAAAGTGTTTTTACCGGCCCCGACTAGGCTCAGTCAACATCTTGTGACTTATTGTACTAAAATATTGCTCCAAGACTCATAACATCCTGCCAGATGTCTGCACACCAGGCTGCTGACTTACAGTTAATCCACAACATAATGCTGAGATTGAGCTAAGAAAAATGGGAAAAAATAAAATAAAATAAAAAAAATATTTAAAAAATTTAAAATTAGGGCTTTACACGAATAATTGCAATAGCTGTTTAATGATAATATATTAAACTTCAAAGCGCTTTTCAGTTCACCCAAGACCGGTGTACACAGGGTATCAAACAACAACAAAACAAGAATAAAACAAGCAAGAAATAAATACCAAATAAAACAAAGTCAAATCAAAAAACAGGGGGGCGGTATGTGAAGTACATAATTATTAATTGACCAGTCTAAAGAGGAGGCTTTTGAGTCCGGATTTCTAAAGTGGACAGGGTGGCAGAATTCCGTAGGTCAGGTGGTGATGAGTTCCAGAGCTGAGGGGCAGAGCAGCTGAAAGCTCTGTCAATGTAGAAAGTCACCTAAAAGCCTTAAGTGCATTTACCTGCGAGTAGTCTGCACACAGGCAGGTGGATGGACACTTTGTCCTGAGACACTTGGTAGAGAAAGGTCTCCACGGAATGACCAGCCAGACTTAAGCTGATTGGCTGTTCACCATCAGGAAGGCCGCTGTGACACTGGCTAACTGCACTCAAACACTTCCTGTAGGCCTCAATCAGGACGCGCTCCTGGAGGGAGATGAGGGAAAGAACATTGGTTTAATACGAGGGAAGACGTGCTAAATGTCTTGGCTTTGCAAAAGCAACCTACATGGTTCATGGTAAAACATAGGAAACCTCGCCAGGGTTGTATCGAGCACTGTTTTCCAACCAGTGGGTTGGGGCATACGAGTGTGCCGTGAGACCTTTTGTAATGTGCAGTGATAATTTTATCTGTGCAAAAAAGCATGCTATTGTTTATTTTATTTGACGCATAAAATACATAACTTTTATAGAAATGTTATTTTTTTCTATCAAAAAATAAAATCATAGGTCGAAAAATTTGAGCTTTTAGCTGCTCGTTAGATTGAAAATAAATTCATGTAGCCAATCAGACTAAATAACACTCAGAAAAACACAAAGAAATACTGATCACCAGCAGGTGCTCCGTGGATTATTATCGGGTGACAGATTTGTTGGCGTTTATGGGTATGGGTGTTTACAGTTTGTTCTGTGGGTTTTTTGTAGATCTCTAACGGTTTTTATGTTACAGTCGTATCATTTTCGTAGGTAATGACGTCATCTCAAGGTCATTTTAACCCTTTGGGGGCTTTCATGAAGGTGCAACGTCGATTTTCTCTTTGGTTCTGGTCCCCATTTACCGCAAAAACCCAGGGATTTCATACTCAAACTGCCACTGACATGGAAATCGGTGTGTCATATTAAATATCTCACATCTGTGGAGCACCACTCCTGGATCATGGATATGATGTGCGTCAATTTCATCTGTAAAGTGAAGGCGGCCTCCCATTCGGGTTCCATCTCGATATGTTGCCCCACTTGCCGAAATACCGGGTCCATGCCCTGAGAAACACAGAATATTGATCACCCTTTTTGCATTTAATTCATTCGTCTTTTCTAACCGGGGATATCTCTATTACCTGCATGCACTTCAGAAGCTCCAGAAAAGCATCCAGACCTTCTAGAAACTTCTCTCTGAGCTCCTCACTCCATTCAGAGGGTTGGCTAATTAAGACGTACCTGGCCAAAACAAAACATATTCCAGAGGTGTCAATTTGTTTTGAGGACTTATATCAAAGTCGGGCTTTCTATCCTATGGTTATGGTTTTGAACGCACAAAAATGCATTTATTTGAGGAATCAACTCCTTGCCCTAAAGAATTCTCGCGCCGGCGTGATAAGGGGGCCCTATCGTGGATGCAGAGCCGGAGCTAAAGCTAAACGGCTAGCGGCGATATAAGTCATCGGTACCGTCCGTAATCATGGTACCAAATAAGACCGACGAACTGGCTGTGCTGGTGAAAAACATCAAAGCGCACAGGGAGTGCAGTTTGCTGTGTTTTACGGAAACGTGGCTCACGTCTAGCATCTCGGACGCTAACGTGGAGCCACCCGGAGCTACCCGGCTTCAGCGCTGTTAAACAGAGACACAAAAGCCTGCGGGAAGCGAAGAGGAGGCGGACTGGCTATCTACGTGAACAGGAAGTGGTGTAACCCTGGGCACAAAGATTTCCATCTGCTGCAGGGACGTCTAACTTTTGGCCTAGCGTGTGACGTCATCCACTACGCTGTTGCTAAACTACAACACAGCACCCCGAGGCCATCCTGTTCATCTGTTAATAAACAACAAAAGGATACTGCTGGAAGTGCGAATTTCCCTACGGGGATGAATAAAGTATCTATCTATCCATCTTTTTTTTAATCTCCCATTAGAAATACCCTAACTTATCTTTTGTGCTTTATGCTTTTCCAGTCCAAGATGACAGATAAAAAAACAATCAATTTTTATCATGTTTAGCTTGCTTATTATTTGGTAGTTACTTGAGATCTCCAATGAGGCTCTGGACTCGTCCAAACTTGAAGGCCTGCTGGGCGGTGTAGCGGTCGAATTGGAAGCGCCCCTGCAGATCTCGGTGACGGAGATGATCGACAAATGTCCTGATGATGGTCGTCATCAGGTTCTCTTTCACCATTAACATGCGGGCCTGGAACAAAACCACAGTGGACATCATTTTGCCAGTAATTTAAAGAACTGGTTAGAACCAGCCTCAGGCAGCACGGTGGCGCAGTGTTTAGCGCGTGTGCGGCACAGTTCTGAGGTCATGAGATCAAATTTCCTGTGTGGAGTTTGCATATTCTCCCCGTGCTTGCGTGGGTTTCCTCCCGCATTCCAAAAACATGCATGTTAGGTTAATTGGCCTAACCAAATTATCCCTAGGTGTCAATGAGCTGTCTCTGTGTGCCCTCTGATTGGCTGGCAAGCAGTTCAGGGTGTCCCCTGCCCACTGCTCAAGGATAGCTGGGATGGGCTCGAGCACCCCCCCCCCCCCCCCTCTACTAGTTTCCCCTCCTTACAACATAGGTAAGCAGCTCAACAGTTTCATATTAGGCCTAACCCAAAAATGTTTTCCAACTGGGGCTGCAGCGAACAATTAATTTTTATAATCTATGAATCTGTCGATTAGTTTTTTCAATGACTCGATGAATCGGATGTCTTAAAGACCTTTTTAAATCTTGTTTATACAAATATTGAAAACAACAGAATAGTCTATAATCAGTGTCTGAAATAACTTCTGCCTGGACGCCCAGGGCGTGCATCTTTTACATCGGGCGTACAACTTACAAAACGTCTCTGCCCGGTTGGCTGACTTTTTTTTTTCTTTTCTACAAATAAAACATTTCTAAATCTCTGTTCGTTTTGGAAATTTCAGAATTTCGGTCCGTTTGGCAATTTGCATACTCGGCAGCCAATCAGAAGCCTGCATCGAATAATTTATATTATGGGGCGGCAGTAGCTCAGGAGGTAGAGCGCTCGTCTTGGGATCAAGGGATCCCAGTTCGAATCCCGACTTGTCCGTGTTACATGTCAAAGTGTCCTTGGGTAAGACACTGAACCCCTAATACCCCCAATAAGCAGGTTAGCGCCTTACATGGCTGCAATACAAGGCCACTATTGGGAAATGTAAAGCGCTTTGGGAAGTTATTGACTTGAAAAGCGCTATATGAATGCAGATCATTTCATTTCATTTCAATAACTTTGTGCTTCCGGACTCTCCCGACTGTTATAAGGTCGTGCATTTGCATATAGACGCACAGAGAACACAAAAAAATGAATAAATGGTTAGGAATCAAACCAAAACCTCAGTCCCAGTAGAAAGATTCAAAAGAAGCTAACAAATTTGATGACGCTACAAATCGTAAAGGTACATTAAAAGCATGGTGGAAAGAGGAGTTTACGTGGCTTGTAGCAGACGACGCAACGCAAACATTGCATGAATGAAGATGAGTCAATACAGGTACATACTAATGGCAGATGGAAAACAGCCATGTCATATATATATGCAATGAATGTTCTAAGTAGATTTATAATAAACTTCATTTTAAAGTGTTGTTCTGTTATAGATTCTGATTATCAACCCTTAATAATGCAATTAATTGTCTTATTGCGTTCCAAGTTGTGAAAAATGGGGCAAGCAACTTTATGGCTGGGCAGGCAACTTTTCAGAGTTGTCTGCCCTTTGGGTCCACTAACTTTTTGGCACGAGTTTCAGACACTGAGAATATTCTATAATATAAAACCATTTTTGAAAGTCAGAGTGTTTTTCAATTCCCTTGACAATAAACAAAAATACACCTATATGCTTGCAGATGGTCTTTTCATACCACCTACCTAAAGATCATAATAAATTTGGACTTATCATACAAAACAAAAAAGAAAGAAATACATTTCATTTTATTTGTAGCATTTTTTTAATCTACAAAATAATATATAAAAAATGCAAACACACTTTTAAAAATGTTGTCAAGGAATTGTTTTTTTTTTGTTAAATCATTGAATGTGATAAACATTCCCAATATCTATTCATCCATTATCTGCACAGCTTATCCTCAGTAGGGTTGCAGGGGTGCTGGAGCCCATTCCAGCTATATTCAGGCAGTGGGCAGGGGACACCCTCAACTGGTTGCCAGCCAGTTGCAGGGCCATTCCCAATATGAAAATTAGATATAATCTTCCTAAGAATCTGCCCCTTGTGTAGAGTTAAACATGTAAATATTATTTATTGTATTTTCACTGGATTTATTTTCTTATCTTTCAGATTTTAGAAAACTGCTCCATTTTGTAATTACCGTATTTTCCGCACTATAAGGCACACCTAAAAGTCTTAATTTTTTTTTCAAAAGCTGACCATGCGCCTTATAATACAGTGCGTCTTATTTATGGATCAACATTAAGTCGCAAAGTCTCGCAACTTACGCAACAGCCGCCGACTCGATTTTCCCCCGAACGTGGAGTAGTCCGCGGTGTATGCTGGGATTTATATACTGGCGTTTCATTGGCTAACCAATGTGTCAATCATCATTTGAATCGATCGCTATTGGCTGAAGTTATTCGGAGCCTCGGATTGGCTAGAGCGCCAAAACAAACCCTGCAATTGGCCGAAAAAGATGTATCAATCATCCGTTGAATCGATCGCTATTGGCTGAAGTTATTCAGAGCCTCGGATTGGCTAGAGGGCCAAAACAAACCCTGCAATTAGCCGAAAAAGATGTGTCAATCATCCGTTAAATTGATCGCTATTGGCTGAAGTTATTCGGAGCCTCAGATTGGCTAGATGGCCAAAACAAACCCTGCAATTGGCCGAGTTTAGCAATGGCGTAGCAAGCTTAGCAAGCTTGCTAAAGTACACCATAAAGAAACATGTTTTATTAGTCTGTATTTGTAAATATTTGAGTCTCCTGGATTTACTTCACTCACGGTTGTAAGAAGACCATGATTGCGTATCATTATTGAACGTGAGAACTTAGGTGAGTTATGCGGCTTTATATTTTCCCGGTATCTTGTTTTAGAACGATCTTGATGTTGCTGTGATGAGTTGAGTGAATTCAACTCAATTCCAATCGTTTATTCTCATATGCACAGTTAAGTTGCGAGCGAAAAAGAAAATAGAAACTAAGGAATGGTTGGCATTTCTTGAATCCCAAGACTTTAACCTTCCGAATGATATTTGGAACGATGCATTTGAGCGACATGGTACGGACACCGCATCCGCACGTGTTCTCGACACGTATTTGCTTCTTTGCAAGCTTTGGGAATGTTAAGGGGGTAATAAGTTGGACTGAACCATCTGACTGTTTTGTCGACGTTCCCATTGTAGCGCCTTATAACCCGGTGCGCCTTATCTATGGAAGATATAGGACCAAAAACCATTTTTTGGGGGTGCGCCCTATAACCCGGTGCGCCCTATAGTGCGGAAAATACGGTAAACAGTCAATCCCTACAAAGTTGAATCTTTCATGTTAATTTTGTTTGTAATAAGGAAATGTTCAAGAAAAAGAAGAAAATTTTAAGAAATTCTTATAAAAACAATGTTTGCGCCCTCTGCTGGACTGAAGAGGTACTACAACTCTCAATGTTTCATTGGAATTGTGCGCACTCTTATTTGCTACAACTTATCGTACTCAGTGGCTCATAAATCATGTGATACAACATATCGATGATCTAATGAGTTTCCAACGCTTTTATTAGACGATTTTACTCTGTTTTATCGATTAGTTGTTGCAGCTCTATTTCCGACCTTTGATAATGTCCAGAACAAGCGTGTTGGCACTCACCATTGTCGGCACCGTGAACAATTGTACAGAGAGCGAAGTCACCGACACCACCCTCTCGTGATCATCTTCCATGAAATCGGTCTGGAGCCGCCTGTAGTTCTACAACGGAGACAAAATTCAGTTTTTTTTCGAAGGAAAGCAATAATTCCACAAGATAGTTCGTCAAGTACTATGTACTACCTTAGCAAACTGGATCGCAAATATTTTCTTGTATTTGAGGTCCATAAGGAGACTGTTCATCAACAGCTGGTGGTAGATGTTCCTTGCTCCTTCATAGGAGAATGAGAATCGACATTCATCAATACAGACAGGATCAATAATATGACTTTCAAAATAAAACAAAATAACACCTTTCCACATTTTGGAGTCGTTGAGCATGAGACGGTCCACGAGCGATGAATTTTCTCCTTCTGGGCCTTCCTCAAGTCCCACTTGACACAGGATTCTCCTCAAGCCATCTGCAAAGAGGCCAACGATCCAAATGGCATGATCCACACAACATCCATTTTGGAAATGAAGACTCACCTGAGTATTGAATAATTTGTCCCAGCCAAGTCAGAGCTTGCAAAGCGAAACACTGATGAGCGACGACAGACGAGTGCATCACCTCAACCCTTAGAGGCTTCGACTGGCGGCTGGTGTTCCTCTGCGGAGGACAGAAACAAACAGAAATGGGTATCCTCTAAGGCAGGGGTGTCAAACTGGTTTTAGCTGGGGGCCACAAATGCTATAAAAAAATCTCACGGGGGCCGGACTAATAAGTTTAAGAGAAACAGAGAGGGAGAAAAAGAGAGGGAAAGAGAAAACGATAAACAGATAGAGAGAACAAGGGAGACAGAGTAACAGTGAGAGAAAGAGAGAGCAGAATAAAGATATGAATGGAGAAGGGGGAAATCAATATAGAGAGAAAAAGAAAGTGAAAAAAGAGAAAGATAAAAAGAATAAGAGAAGTGAAACGACAGAAAGAAAAAGAGTCAGCAGGAGAAAAAGAGACAAAGTGAGGTGAGAGAGAAAGAGAGAGAGGTCGAAAAAGGGAAGGAAAGAGGGTGAGAAAGAAAGAAAAAAAATAGAAAGAGAATTTAAGTGTAGATTAGAGAAAGAAAATAGAAAGAGAGCAAGACAGAGAAAAAGAAGGAGTTAGAGTGAGAGAGAAATAGAGATAAGAGAAAAAGAGAGAGAAAGAGAGAGTGAACAGGAGAAAGAAAAAGAGGGAGGAATAAATAAAAAAGAAGTGAGTCAGAGAGAAATGGAGAAATACTACCACAATTCTTTTGCAAGTGTTTACTGGCTTTGGTGACATCTGGTGGCAATATTTAAAACTACAGCTCATTTTCCTTTTGAACTTCTCTCACTGTTGTCTTGCTGGCCGGATTTAAACCATTGGTGGGCCTGATCTGGCCCGTAGGCCGCCTGTTTGACATCAGTGTTCTAGGGCAATATCCACAAGTAATACCCTGTAAATACAGTTTTTTCTCATATTATGTTATCTTATTACAAGCATTATGGCCTGGCGTTGCCGGGCATTCTATCTGAGTGAGGTAGTACCCAAGATCAAAGCGGCGCTGCCACGAGCGGCTGCCTCAATCAAATAGTTGATGTGCCAACTCATAAAGATGGGAACACTCTAGATCTTGTCCTGACCCGTGGCGTAGTAGCCTCAAATGTTACAGTGTTACCGTATCCTAATGCCATCTCTGATCACTATTTTGTTAAATGTGAGGTGTTGTTTAATGTTTACTGTGATAAGGAAAATATAGGCTTTAGCAGTCGCAATATCCGCCCTAAAACGGTGTTAGCCTTAAAAGAATTATTACCTACGGTAACTGCAGCCTTCCCTTCGTACACTGGGTCTGTTGACTCACTTACAAACAACTTCAATACTGCTTTGGTAAATGTTCTTGATTCTGTGGCGCCCCTAAAGTATAAATTCCGACCCAAGAAGAATACACCTTGGTTTACTGAAGAAACTAGGTTACTCAAACAAAGTTGCAGAAAAATTGAACGAAAATGGCGCACTACTAAGCTGGAGGTTTTTCGACTGGCCTGGTGTGACAGTTTGCTGAAATATAAAGTAGCTCTTGCCTCAGCTAAAGCTTCGTATTTCTCTAAGATTATTGTTGAACATAAGAATAATCCAAAATTTTTATTTGACACAGTGGCGAAACTTACCAGACAACAACTTAACCCAAATGGTTGCACTCATTCTGCTAATGACATTATGGAATTTTTTAATAAAAAGATTCAACTAATCAGGAATGAAATTTTAAAAGAACGCTCTGTTTCCTCCTCCTATATCAAAGATGTGGAGGTGCTAGGTATGGACTGTGTCAGCGGTTGTTTAGAAACATTCTCCAGTTTCAATGAATTGTCCCTTGATAATCTAACACAGATGGTCAGTAGAGCCAAACAAACTACGTGCCTGCTTGATCCGTTTCCAGCTTCACTGGTGAAGGATCTGTTTGAGATCTTAGGACCATCAGTTTTAAATATTATTAATATATCGCTATCCTCGGGTATTGTTCCTGTAGCCTTCAAGTCTGCCGTCATTAAACCCACGCTTAAGCGACCTAACCTTGACCCAGAAAGCCTAGGTAATTATAGGCCAGTGTCAAATCTGCCATTTCTTGCGAAATTACTTGAAAAGGTCGTTGCACAGCAGCTAAATGACTTCATGTCAGAAAATAACCTTTTTGAAACTGTCCAGTCAGCATTTAGAGCAAATCATTCTACTGAGACAGCCCTTGCAAAAGTAACCAATGATCTCCTTTTAACAATAGATTCTGGTGCCTCATCAATGTTACTGCTGCTGGATCTCAGCGCTGCTTTTGATACGGTCGACCACAACATATTATTGATTCGCCTAGAACGCATTGGTATCTCAGGAACTGTACTCTCGTGGTTTAGGTCCTACCTGTCAAACAGGATGCAATGTGTTAACTATGGCAATATGACCTCTAAACAATCTAATGTCCCTTGTGGTGTTCCTCAAGGCTCTGTACTTGGCCCCCTTCTTTTTAGTATTTATATGATCCTGCTTGGTGACATTATCCGCAAGTATAATATTAGTTTCCATTGCTATGCAGATGACACTCAACTGTATGTGCCACTGGAAAAAACTGGACATTTAAGTTTTAGAAATCTGGAGGATTGCCTTACTGAGATTCAAAGATGGATGTCAAATAATTTTTTACGCCTTAACCGAGAAAAAACTGAAATGTTGATTATTGGTCCAGCTCACTGTCGTCATTTGTTTTCAAACATTACCCTGAACCTAGACAAATGTAATATCACCCATAGTGACTCGGTCAAAAATCTAGGTGTTATATTTGATCCTAATCTGTCGTTTCAGTTACATGTGAAAAATATTACTAGAATAGCTTTCTACCACCTCCGTAATATTGCGAAGATTCGTTCAATGCTGTCCCAATCAGATGCAGAGATTTTAATTCATGCGTTTATTACTTCTCGGCTTGATTACTGTAATGTATTGCTTTCTGGTCTCCCGATGTCTAGCATTAAAAGTTTGCAGCTGGTTCAGAATGCGGCAGCTAGACTTTTGACTAAGACTAAAAAGTTTGAGCATATTACACCTGTATTGGCCAACTTGCACTGGCTCCCAGTCCACTTAAGATGTGACTTTAAGGTTCTCTTATTAACATATAAATGTTTGCATGGGCTTGCACCCTCTTATCTCTCTGATTTGATTTCCCCCTATGTTCCTGCACGGAGTCTGCGCTCGGAAAATGCCGGTCTACTTGTGATTCCGAGAGCCAAGAAGTCTGCGGGCTCGAGAGCGTTCTCCATCCGGGCCCAGGTGTTGTGGAATGCCCTGCCTCTGGAGATAAGATCTGCAACCTCAACGGAAGTTTTTAAATTGAGGCTTAAGACACACTTTTATTCCAAAGCATATGATTGATGCCCACCTCGTATTCTGTTTTGTCCTGTCTTTTTCTGAGGCCTGCCTGGCTGATACGAAGGAGAAGGATGATTTGGGATGGGTCAGCGGACCGGGGTCTGACCTGCAGCATGTCAACCCCTGCATTTACCAGCTGGCGTCGTCGTTGATGTCATGCTCTTTCCGGACATTTTCAACATCTTACCTAATGTTTACTATTCTGTGTACAGTAATGCTAATTGTAATTCACCCTGTTCAATCCTGGAAGGGGGATTACCACATGTGAGGTCCTTTCTCAAGGTTTCTCTTTTCTCCTCACACTGAGGTTTTTGAGTTTTTCCTTGCCCGCATGCTGGTTTGCTAGTTTAAGATCAGGTAATTGTGTAATTTTGTAACTGTAATCCTGTGCAGTCCTTTGAGACATTTTTGTGATTAAGGGCTATATAAATAAATTTGACTTGACTTGACTTGACTTTTCCAGCAGCTGCCCTGTTGTTTTATTGTTTGCTCCTATCTTCGTTTTTTTCTTCCCGTTTTGACAACTACACTATGGATTACTACTATCCTATGGACATGGGTTTTAACGCACAAGAAATGCGTGCCCTTAAGAATTCTCGTGCCGGCGTGATGAAGGGGCCCATCGTGGGGAAAAGCCGGAGCTAGCGAAGCGGCTAGCGGCGTTATAAGTCTTCGGTACCATCCGTAATCATGGTAAATGCGAACTCACGACCAAATAAGATCATCGAGTGCTTTTGGAAAACATCGAAGCGCACAGGGAGCGCAGTTGCTGTGTTTTTGCGGAAACGTGGCTCACGTTTAGCATTCCGGACGCTAACGTGTAGCCACCCGGAGCTACCCAGAGCAATCCGGCTTCAACGCTGCTAAACAGAGACACGAAAGCCGGGGGGAATCGGAGAGAAGGCGGACGGACTTGCTAACACGAGGTGGTGTATCCCTGGATTTTCGCAAAGAAAAGTTATCCATCTGCCGCAGGGATGTCGAATTTTTGGACTGGCCTGACGTCATCCACTTCGCTACAAGCACCCCACGGGCATCATGTTCATCTGTTAATAAACAACAGGGTAGACTGCTGGAAGTGTGAATTTCCCTACGGGGATGAATAAAGTATCTATCTATCTATCTATCTATCTAGTTGTGGCCGCTGTTTTTGAAAAAGCCACTAGGGAGTGCCAAAGAGCAGTATAACTACATGCAGCTCCAGAGCCGCTTGTACACAAACTCAGATGTGTATTGATTTTGTTGGTATTTATTGGGTGTGTCTTAACACAAAACCTAGCTAAAGACACTCCCAGAGGCCTAAAGTACAACTGTGCAAATTTGAATGATAACCGGTTTAGCCGTTTGGGAGCCTATAAGCCACATACAAACACAAACATGCAAGCAAATCGGGAATTATAAAATAGTCTAGACAGATCAGGAACATTTTTGACCCAAAGAATCATAAAAGCAAAATATTTAAATTTTGGGGGGGAAGAGAGCCACACCATTTCTTTTTTAGAAAAAAAACCCGCCAAAGATGCGCTCCGGACAAACACTAACTGTTCAGTGCGTTTTATTTCACCATGTGACATTTGATGATTTGATATAATTTATGAAATGATAATGCCAGAGTTTTTGTCCCATATCCATATATAACGCAAAATATGTCTAACCCCCACAGTAAGTGTTAAGGCTCCTTTAGACTGTCATACTAAATAATGTTTTTTAAACCAATGAGCGAGTTCTTCGGTAAAAATGTCACAAAATACTGCAAAGAGGAGGAATAACACGAGAAACGAGGGCTTGCGCTATGTGTGCATACATCTGCCTCTACCTCTCACCCAATCAAATTGCGCTGGGTGATTGGCTGGGCGTTTCTGGGTATGGGTGTATACAGTTTGTTCTGTGGGTTTTCATCATAAAGTGTCTTAACAGTAAACATACATTCCATATCGTGAGCCAAAACTGTAGTTGAAATTGAGCCCTATATAGACTGGACTTTATCAAGAGTTATCAAGTTAAACTTTCGGCTCCCCTCTAGCTAGCTTTGTTTTTAGCTTTCTATCCGACTATTTCGATGGCTTTCTCACTCTTGTAGCCAACAATCTAGCTCTCTTTTATTATTTTACCTGTTTACTTTTCTAGCTAACTACCATGCTACCCTTTTAGCTATTTAGCAAGCTATTTAGCAAGCTAAATTGCTTTTTTAGAAATTCATATCAAACGGGGTTGCCCTTTGTGAACTATTAGCGTTGTTATGGCTTGGCATGGTTTATGGTCCTGATCACCATGTTGAGATTTTGAACGATTGAGAAAGAAAAGGTGACATTTCATCTCCGAGCCAAATGTACTCATTTAAAGAGACGTATCTATCTGATAGATCTAGACTACCGTAAATTCCGGACTATAAGCCGCTACTTTTTTCCCTAACTTTCAACCCAGCGGCTTATTCAGTGATGCGGCGCTCGAGTGTTGCTACCATTAACTGCCCTGTCAAAGCTATATTATTATTATTAAAGCTTTGAAAACTCTCTCGGTGTACCATCTTTCTTTGTAAATATGTGTAACCCATGTATAATATGTATTTGCAACTGTATATTTTTGTAATGTATTTAGTTGTATTTATTTTAGACACTTATTCTGATATGTTTTGCACGGGTGACTGAAAAAGGAGGGGCGGAACAAATGCGGGGTGCCAAATTTAAGTGGGGACCGCTAAAGGTGAGGGACAGACAAGGAAAGAAGAGGGGGTAAAAAATTGGTTAAAGAAAAAGGAATTGCGTGAGTAAATGTGTTCATCTGATATATTTTTCCCACCCTTACTTTTGGAAATATACACTTTTTTCCTTGGATTACTTTCAACGGGACCCAGACTCAGCAGGTCTTTATCAAACCTCAAGTACCGGTATCATTTTCCGTTCATTTTGCCGGCTGTGATTTTTGGACTGTGGACTTTAATGAAGTCGTGGGACTTGCAGTCGGGTTTGGGTTAATTTTGTGTTTGTGTTACATGTTTAAATGTGGGCGCATGCGGCTTATATACAGGTGCGGCTTGTGTATGTACAAAATCGGTTTTCCTCTTAAAATGTGGTGGGTGCGGCTTATAATCAGGTGTGCTCTATAGTCCGGAAATTACGGTAGATAGATTTTTTTTTTCCTTTAAAATCTTTTATGACTTGTATCCCGGAGCAACACGTCATATTTTGTTGCAAACAATGTTCACTAAACTGTAATCAATGACAAGAAAGACAATTCAATTGTAATTCTAATTTTCATACAGCAATAATCTGTCAATGTGACATCTGTCAAAAGGTGATGGTTTCAATAAACGTCGACAAAACAAATAAAATAAAAAGCTAGAAACTTCACCTCAATAACAGTCTTGGCTTGTTCACAGGACTGAAAGTCCCCATATCGAACGGACTTCCTTCCCTGGAAATGAACACAAAGAAATCCGTTTCAATAACCAATTCCAAAATCCCAAAGGTGAGAACCAGCAGGAAAAGTATGTGTGTGTCTGTGTGCGGAGTCAAACTTTGGAACAAGACGAGATCAAACAATGTCCAACTATTCACTTGTTCAAATTTAAGAGAGAGATAGCTAGAGAGAGGGATAGAGAGAGAGAGAGAGAGAGAGAGATAGCGATAGAGACAGAGAGATAGAGAGATAGAGATACTTTATTCATCCCCGTAGGGAAATTCACACTTCCAGCAGTATCCTTGTGTTGAAAAATAAAGATATAGAATACAAAAATACCCAATATAACGTGTTGATATAGAGTATTTAAATAGTGTTACGGAAATCCACACTGTCATAAAAATAGGGTAATATGCAAATGTGTAGGTGGGGTTTCATGTGGGCTTTTACTCCCCCAGGTGGAGTTAAAGAGCCTCATGGCATGAGGAAGAAATGATCTCCTCAGTCTGTCCGTGGAACAAGACTGTGACAGCAGTCTGTCGCTGAGGCTGCTCTTCTGTTTGGAGATGATGCTGTGTAGTGGACTAGTCATTGCCAGGGTGTTGAATACCGTATTTTCCGCACTATAAGGCGCACCTAAAAGCCTTTATTTTTTTCAAAAGCTGACCATGCGCCTTATAATTCAGTGCGCCTTATTTATGGATCAACATTCCCAAAGTCTTCCAACTAACTTGCAGCCGCCGACTCAATTTTCCCCCGAACGCCAAGAAGTACGGGGTGTATGCTGGGATTTATTTACCGGCGTTTCATTGGCTAACCAATGTGTCAATCATCATTTGAATCGATCACTATTGGCTAAAGTTATTCGGAGGTCAAGGGGCGGATCCTTTTGATCATTTACAGGCTAACATTGGCTTAAACGGCAAAACAAAGCCTGCAATTGGCCGAAAAAGATGTGTCAATCATCAGTTGAATCGATCACTATTGGCTACAGTTATTCGGAGGTCAAGGGGCGGATCCTTTTTATCATTTACAGGCTGGCATTGGCTTAAACGGCAAAACAAAGCCTGCAATTGGCCGAAAAAGATGAATGTGAATAGCACGTTGCGTTGACGGCATAGAGAAAGCATTTTTTACTATTCTGTATTTGTAAGTATTTAATTCTCCTGGATTTACTACACTCACGGATGTAAGAGGACCATGGTTGCACATTATTATTGAACACAACGACTTTGGTGAGCTACTCCGGCTATATATTTTCCCTGTATCTTGTTTCAGACTGAACTCGATGTTTCTGTGATAAGCGGTGCAGATAATGGATGGAATGGAGTGTCTATTTTTAAATTAAACTCAATTCCAAGTGTTTATTGTCATATATACAGTAAAGTTGCGAGCGAAAAAGAAAATAGAAACTAAGGAATGGTTGGCATTTCTTGAATCCCAAGACTTTAACCTTCTGAATGATGGATCGATGCATCGATGTACGGACACCGCATCCGCACGTGTTCTCGACACGTATTTGTGTCTTTGCAAGCTTTCGGAATGTTAAGGGGGTAAGAAGTTGGACTGAACTATCTGACTGTTTTGTCGATGTTCCCATTGTAGCGCCTTATAATCCGGTGCGTCTTATGTATGTCAAAAATAAGACCAAAAACTATTTTTTCGGGGTGCGCCCTATAACCCGGTGCGCCTTATAGTGCGGCAAATACGGTAATAAAGCTTTTTGTTTGTCTACCGTTTACTGGCTTCATCCACTGTTTACTACGGTTTATTGAAGTCCATCATGGTGTCGTCACATGGTTAGGTACATGTGTGCAAAGGGTCAATATAAAAAAAGGCAAAGACCATCTTCTCTTCTTCCAAGAACCGTTAAAATGTTCTCTTTCGCGGAGCTACAGTGATTCAAATAGCGCTTGTAAATCGGGGGCACCGGCGCCCCCGTGGGAATAAGAGGGTTAAAAGTGGGTGTGCTACTTAAAGTAGAAAACGAAAGCAATACTGACGTCTCTATCCACGGTGGTGGCGAAGGTGACGGCTTCTTTTTGGCTGCAGTTGACGGCCTTCTGCAGCGTGTAGATCACCTGTTCGTAGGTGTGGACTTCGTCGTTGAAGAGCATGCAGTAGTAGTTGTCTCCTTTATCACTGCGCAAAAAAACAAAGATAAGGCGTCACATTAACCATTTGAGGCGTTCGTCAATATATAAACTAGGGCTGCAGACGATTATTTTAATTATCGAAGAATCGGTCGAATATTTCTTCGATTAATCGATGAGTCAGATTACCCATTTTTTCTTTCTTCCTCTATCAAAATATTGAAGTTTGGACAAATAGAAAATAGTGCACGAAACCGCATAATATTCGATAATATAAAACAATAAAAAATCCAAATGTTTGTCAAGTAGCCTAACAACTAGCAGGGATGCGAACACGGAGGTGGATTTTCCGTAGCGAGCGATGGCAGTGTCAAGGATGGAAAAACAGGTCAATAGCTGGGACAGGAGAGCAAAAACGTGGTCGGGGTCGCAAGCGAGTCGTAAGCCAGGAAAGGAGAGTAGACATGGTCGGGGACAAAAAGAGATCGAAAGCCGAGGGTAATTTAAACCCCTTAACAATAAATGGTAATAATTCCGAGCGAAAGGTTTGTTTACACATGGCCAAATGCAGATACAGTGGAGAATATATGAGCGGTGGATTTTATCAGCTCGAAAACAAAGCCTCAGGAAGTGAAGCTTTATGGATATCATTAAAATGCAGCTACTTGGGGAATACAATATTCTTACTCAAAGTTGTTTTGGTCGATGGTCATTTTTGTGCTTTCAAATGCACAATGCTTTCATTCAATGAATTTGAGAAGTGGAATTTTTTTCTTGTTTTGGATCGCAGGTCCTAAATCGTATAGGACGGTGAGTCCTGAAGTCAACCGGTTGAAAATCACTGATACTTAAAAACAAAATACGGTTTCGGAGCGCCATCTGTCGGACCAAAGTGCACAACACAGAGGAAAATCAATGTCTTATTGTTTTTGAATTAATGGAAATGAAATGGTCTGCATTTATATAGCGCTTTTCAAGTCAGTGACTTCCCAAAGCACTTTACAATGTGCTCCACATTTCCCAATAGCGGCCTTGCAGCCATGTAAGACGCTAACCTGCTTATTGGGGGTATTAGGGGTTCAGTGTCTTACCCAAGGACACTTCGACATGTAACACAGACGAGCCGGGGTTCGAACTTGGATCCCTTGATCCCAGGACGAGCGCTCTACCTCCTGAGCTACTGCCGCCCCTAAACATGCCTAATGCTGTATAAATCGCTTATCAATTTCGTCGCTTTTAATCTTCGATTTTAATCGATTCGTTGTTGCGGCCCTAAAATAAACACATACGGCGGTTCGAGGCCTGCAGGAAGCTGATCCTCTTGAGTCCAAGTAAGCATATCCACGGCGTATTTCAGGATGATGGAGAAAATGTTGTAACTGCGGAACACCAAATCAGCTGGAAGCTGGGCTGCGGGGTCCTGCGGGGGAAGCAGAAATATTTCAGAAGGAATCCTAAACAAAACACATAAAACTAAGAAAGAAAATATTTTGCCTAAGTATGGAAAAATGTATCTTCATTTTTTTAATTTCTTTATATTTTTGCACAATGTTGAAAGCTAAAACGGGGTCTGTTGGTGTGACACCTTGACTGTAAACTGTCGTTAAAAATGTGCTCCATGTCTATTGGACTGAACCATCGACGAGTATAGCAGGGTTTTGGCTTTGCGTGTAGTACAATTAGTTTGTCTCATACTATTAAATGGAACAATATAGAGACCGACGTTGTGGAGCTTTTATAGCAGCCGCCACAAGAGCCAGTTCTGAAAATAGTTCCCCAATTCTGGGTCAATGATATTTTCTTGTAAAAATGATTTTTTTTTTTTGTCGATTGAGTCTATTTAACCAATATTTATTTTACATGAATCTGGTAATAACATAGTAACAACATGTTATTTTAGAAATTCAAGTTTTAAAAAATCAGTTCATGGGCTTCATGTTATGGGTATGGGTGTTTACAGTTTGTTCTGTAGTTTTTCATCATAAAGTGTCTCAACAGTGAACATACATTCTATATTAAGGACTCCTTCGTGAGCCAAAACGGGGTATGCTGGTGTTATACCGTGATAGTAAACTGTAGTTGAAACTGTAGCCCTTTATAGACTGGACTTTATCAAGAATTATCAAAGCTTAATTTTGGGCTCCTCTCTAGCTAGCTAGCTAGCTTTGTTTTTAGCTTTCTATCCGACTATTTCGATGGCTTTCTCACTCTTGTAGCCAACTATCTAGCTCTCTTGTAGTTTTGTACCTGTTTACCTTTCTAGCTAACTATCATGCTACCCTTCTAGCTATTTAGCAAGCCATCTAACTAAATTGCTTTTTTAGAAATTCGTATCAAGCGGAGTTGCCCTTTGCGCTAATTAGAGACAAAGAAGTAGCTCGAGGCTTGAAAAAGGTCGGGGGGCCCAGTTTGATAGGTTTGAGCGAGGAAACTAATACAGTGTCTGAAATATGGTCTGCCAGGACGCCCGGGGCATGTATCTTTTACGTCGGGCGTACGACTTACAAAGCGTCTCCGCGCGGGTGGCCCACAACTTTTGCAAGGAAAAAAAAAAAAACAAGAAAGATTTTTCTTCAAATCAAACGTTTGCTTTATTCCGATTTCGGAATCTTCGTTCGGTTTGGAAATGTTGGAATTTCGGTTCGTTTGCAAATTTGCATACTCGGCAGCCAATCAGAAGCCTGCATCGAATAACTTCGTGTTTCCGGACTTTCCCGAGTGTTATAAGATCATTTTCCAAAGTAGACGCACAGAGAACACAAGAAAAAGGGAGAAGTGGTTAGGAATCAAGCCATAACCTCAACCCCAGAAGAAAGATTCAAAAGAAGCTAACAAAATTGATGACGCTACAAAACGTAAACGTACACTAAAATCATGGTGGAAAGAGGAGTTCACGTGGCTTGTAGCAGACGACGCAACGCAAACATTGCATGAATGAAGACGAGTAAATACAGGTACATACTCATGGCGGATGGAAAATAGTGATGTCATATACATAGAATGACTGTTATAAGTACCGTATTTTCCGCACTATAAGGCGCACCGGGTTATAGGGCGCACCCCGAAAAAATAGTTTTTGGTCCTATTTTTGACATACATAAGACGCACCGGATTATAAGGCGCTACAATGGGAACGTCGACAAAACAGTCAGATAGTTCAGTCCAACTTATTAGCCCCTTAACATTCCCAAAGCTTGCAAAGAAGCAAATACGTGTCTCAGACATGTACGGAAACAGTGTCTGTACGATGTCACCAATCACTCAAATGCATCGTTCCAAATATCATTCGGAAGGTTAAAGTCTTGGGATTCAAGAAATGCCAACCATTCCTTGGTTTCTATTTTCTTTTTCGCTCGCAACTTTACTGTATATATGACAATAAACACTTGGAATTGAGTTGAATTTAAAAATAGACACTCCATTCCATCCCATATCTGCACCGCTTATCACAGAAACATCGAGTTTAGTCTGAAACAAGATACAGGGATAATATATATAGCCGGAGTAGCTCACCGAAGTCGTTGTGTTCATAATAATGTGCAGCCATGGTCCTCTTATATCCGTGAGTTTAGTAAATCCAGGAGAATAAAATATTTACAAATACAAAATAGTAAAAAAATGCTTTCTGTATGCCGTCAGCCACGTGCTATACGCATTCATCTTTTTCGGCCAATTGCAGGCTTTGTTTTGCCGTTCAAGCCAATGCCAGCCTGTAAATGATAAAAAGGATCCGCCCCTTGACCTCCGAAAAACTTTAGCCAATAGTCATCGATTCAACTGAGGATTGACACGTCTTTTTTGGCCAATTGCAGGCTTTGTTTTGCCGTTCAAGCCAATGCCAGCCTGTAAATGATAAAAAGGATCCGCCCCTTGACCTCCGAATAACTTTAGCCAATAGTGATCGATTCAAATGATGATTGACACATTGGTTAGCCAATGAAACGCCGGTAAATAAATCCCAGCATACACCGCGGACTACTTGGCGTTCGGGGTGAAATCTAGTCGGCAGCTGCAAGTTAGTTGCAAGACTGCGAATTAATGTTGTCCCATAAATAAGGCGCACTGTATTATAAGGCGCATGGTCAGCTTTTGAAAAAAATAAAGGCTTTTAGGTGCGCCTTATAGTGCGGAAAATACGGTAGATTTATAATAAACTTAAATATTCTGATTATCAATCCTTAATACTTTGCAACAATGTTTTTTTTTTGCGATTAGTCGTCCTATTTTTCAGTTGTGAAAAATGCCCGCTAACTTTTTCCCGTGAGTCTCAAACACCGCTAATAACATACAGACCTCTTCGGAATCTTTATTGGCGGTGGGTGTATGTTTTTGGCAGTAAGGACCCTTCTTCCAGGCTTCAGTGTCTCCGCAGTCGCAGAAGCCCCCGCCTCCGGATGTGGTCATCTGATATGCGGGCACAAAATATGCAAGAGAGGGGTTAGGCGTGTCACCTGCAGCAGACAAGCAGCTGTTGTTGCAGTATGAGAGTCAATGATTTTGTGGTGATAATTCGAATGTCCTTCGAATTTGTTTCACCCCCTGGCATTTCAGTTTTGTGTATAGATACAAAAACGTGTTGTTTAAGCTCTATAAAAATGCCTCTTTCGGGGTTTATATACCTTTTTCAAGCAAAATTCAAAAAAATTGTCAGCTTAAAAAGTCGCAATCTTAATGTTAAGCGCATACTTCGTGCTATTTTGCAGTGTTTCTTTCTATGATATACGATCTATTTGTGACAATGGGCAGCTGTAAACTGATATGAATTCTGCCATTCTTCTTAAACAATGCACATACAGCGTTCATAGATCACACTTGTTCACAAATACTTCTTTTAATGTATATTTGTGCATCCTTTTCAGAAGATCTGTGTTCAAATTGGGTAAAACAGAGTTGTAAATACCATTTATTTACAGCACTGAAAGGTTAATATCATTCATTTGTATTCTATTGTTTTGCATTTTCAGAGATTTTGCGTTGTTGCTCAACTTTAAATCTGTTCAGTGTGTAAAAAGCGAAAATGTTATATTTTACCATTTTTTGTACATCTGTAAATATTTATAGTTTACGTGTTTTGCAGGGATCCCTTGCAAAACCTATGAAATTACTATTTACTAAATAATTTGGTGCATAATGGTTTATTATTATTGATAATATATCCCTAAAAAAAAGCTGTTTGGGAGCCAAAAGCGCTGAAAAAGCTGGATTCGACTAGTCGGATGAAGCTGTCCTCTTGGATACGACAGGTAACATCATACAGACATGTATTTGTTTATCAACATCGAGTGGTTAAGATACGACAAAAATTGCACATATCCGATATCCTCGATACTCTTACGATATATTCCCTGGCGCCGAGTACACTCACTCTGTATCGATGATCTTTATGAGCGCTGCCCAGGAAACACTGCATGCACAAAACACAGGTGGGGTCGGCTGCACAGTCCCTACAAAAAAATAAAGACAAAAAGAAATATTATTGGGAAGAAATACTGCATTCACCAAGTGACAGTGAAGCTGCAAAACCCAAACACCTTCAAATGAAAAGGCAAATTCAAATTGCAGATTGTGCTTGGAAGGCTAGTGCTCAGCATCCGTAGGGTTCCCGTAGGGTTTTATAAGCACGGTGGCCCACCAACTTGTTCCCTTCTTTCAGCCAATAACAAAATTACAGTATTCTCTGGACTATAAGTCTTTAAGGAGTGTAAGTGGCACCAGCCAAAATGTACAGTATACAGTAATTAAGAAGGAAAAAACATGTACAAGTCACATCTGGAGTATAAGTCGCATTTTTGGGGGAAATGTATCTGATAAAAACATACTTAATAAGATTACTCAGATAACTGTAGTACCGGACAACTGCGCCTCGTGGGATAATAGTTTTAGGCTCCCACCTTAATATGAAAGTTTAAAGGGTAAGTGGTATTATTCAGCGCCTCCTAGTGGAATAGATAGATAGATGTCTAGATAGAAAGATGTCTAGATAGATAGATGGATAGTTGTCTAGATAGAAAGATAGATACATGTCTAAAAAGATAGATGTCTAGATAGAAAGATAGATGTCTAGATCGATGTCTAGATAGATAAATGTCTAGATAGATAAATGTCCAGATAAATAAATGTCTAGATAGATAGATAGATGTCTAGATAGATGTCTGTCACTGGTAAAGACCACTTGTTTCTTTCTGCAAGAGAGCGTGCGCAGCAAAGGGCAGCTAACACATGTTCTCTGAAGTGAAATGCTTCAATTAACTTGTTTACTTTGCTCCCACACGCGAACGCACGTGCTCTGGTGTGATTACCGAGAGAAGGGGAAGGAGTGATGTGATGGGAAGAAGAGGAAAAGACACAAGAAACAGGAAATGGTGCTCCGACGACCCCGGTAATTAAGGGATCCGTGAACCTTTACAACCCAAAACGCGCAGCCAAACTTTTGAGTTAAAAAATAAATGATAAATGTTATACACAAATAAATACAGTACTTCCACCCGTGCAAACTATTTTATCAATTGCCTGAGTACAATCTCTGAAATCTCACGATACCCTCCTTCCCTCCGAAAAATGTTTCTCCTCGGATCTACACAATTCACGTCAAAACAATGACATTTCCATTCCTGTTTTATGCATTTGCATTTCGGGGCCATCATTTTAATACTATGATACTGAGGTTCTTCTTCATTTTTATATCGCTCTATGCCTATTCCTGACTACCAGGCTTGGCATGTATTACAGGGGATATGCAAATGATTATGAAAACTATTTCCTCCAACGTTCATCCTTACTAAAAATTGCAAAATAACAGTTTTCTCCAGGACCCAACTCTTTGGCCTCTTGTTATTTTATAGTCTGCGCTGCAGAACATGTAACATCATAGGAGCCTTTCCAGCATCTCCGTGTTATTTCGCTCTTTTTGTGATTTATTGTTTTTATTATCTGCTTCTATCTTCGGTGTTTTTCGTCCCGTTTGACAACTACATTTTGGATGACTTTCTACACTATGGTTATGGGTTTTAACGCATAAAAATCAACTCCTTGTCGTGGATGCAGAGCCGGAGCTAAGGCTAAGGCTAAGCAGCTAGCGGCGTTATAAGTCTTCGGTACCGTCCGTAATTACGGTAAATGTGAACCCTATACCAAATAAGACCGAAGAACTGGCTGTGCTGGTGAAAAACATCAAAGCGTACAGGGAGTGCCGTTTGCTGTGTTTTACGGAAACGTGGCTCACGTCTAGCATCCCGGACGCTAACGTGGAGCTACCCGGCTTCAGCGCTGTTAGGCAGACACACAAAAGCCTGCGGGAAGCGGAGAGGAAGTGGACTCGCTATCTACTTAAATCGAGGTGGTGTAATCTGCTGCAGGGACGTCCAACTTTTGGCCTAGCGTGTGACATCATACACTCCGCTATTGCTAAACTACAACACAGCACCCCGAGGCCATCCTGTTAATCAGGTTGCAGTTACCTCGAACGCCAGTCAACTAATGTCAGAGGTTATATATTAAATATATCAACCAGAAAGTGATAACGTGCATGTGTTCATTCACTCAGAACACTAACAGCTTGTATTTATTCAGTTTTACCTGCAGGAATAGGTCGGCTCCCCCACTTTGAAGACATGTCCACACAGGGGCGACGGCAGACTCTTCTCCTGCAGATGAGGGAGGCCTATTGCTGGATCTTCGCCCAGCAGCAGCCACTCCAAGGGAGCCAAGAGGAGGAGCTGACAAGCCAGTTCTTCCCTCTGTTCCTCTCGCTGCTCCTCCCTGCTACTGCAGCCGCTGGGCCCCAAGCAGAGGATTCTGGGGACGTTTTCTGCCAAGTGACGATAAATCTCCGCCTGGAGGTTTCCTTCTGCCAACCACCGCTGAAAACAATTGCGACATTTATTTAAAAAGTAGAATGCCTATTTACTTTGAATAGTAACCTGTGCAGTCCTTTGGGGCTTTCTGTGATTAAGGGCTATACAAATAAATGTGACTTGACTTCAAAGGTATTCCAAAAGTCCAATTTTATATCAATTCGGCACAAAACGTGTAGTGTTCCCAGGTCAAGTCCTGTTAGTTTGTGACGACCTTAATCACAAGGAGTCTCAAAGGGCTGCACAGACCACAGATGATTGCAAACCAGGGACGATTATGACGCCATTCGCTGATCTAAAACCCACATGAGGGCAAGGAAAAACTCAAAAACCTCAGGATGAGTCAAGTTGAGTCAAGTCAAGTTTATTTGTGACGCCCTTAATCACAAGGAGTCTCAAAGGGCTGCACAGACCACAGATTATTGCAAACCACGGACGATTATGACGCCATCCCCTGATCTGAAACCTACATAAGGGCAAGGAAAAACTCAAAAACCTCAAGTCAAGTCCTGTTTATTTGTGACGCCCTTAATCACAAAGAGTCTTAAAGGGCTGCACAGACCACAAATGATTGCAAACCATAGACTATTATCACACCATCCCCTGATCTAAAACCTACATGAGGGCAAGGAAAAACTCAAAAACCTCAAAGGTGGACGAATCCAACCTTAAAATGCTAAATAGGTGAAGCGCTATTCGAACACTAACATCACGTTTTGTAGACATCCTCTCCCGTTGCCAATTGTTCTGCACCAATCAGATGGCATTGTCCCTGAGTGCCAAAATCTAAAACTACATATTTCTTGTCTTACAAAAAAAAAAGATTATTAAGGGTTTTTGGTGAGTATCAAGCCTCTGGGAATAATTTCAGTATGATAAATCACCATACATCAGGAGGAGAGGCTTTTATCAGATCTATAACCACACATTGAGAAAGCCCTCACTTACTTATTTTAGGGAATAAGTATGTGTTGGCAGGCTGTACTTGGACAAGACACATCATTAGAAGTATTGCCCCAACGACCCAGGCGGTTAAGGGATCCGTGAATTGTGAACACATTATTCCCACGTTATGCAGATATGTTGCTGTTTGGTGAATGGAGTCCCATAACTAATTCGAACAATTTGGTAAACGATACATTTTACTAATTAATTCCCAACAATGGATAAAGAACATTTTCAGATTAGGAACTAAAGACATCCTAGTCGCATTCACGAGTACCGTTGGCGGCGGCAGTAGCTCAGGAGGTAGAGCGCTCGTCTTGGGATCAAGGGATCCCAGTTCGAATCCCGGCTGGTCCGTGTTACATGTTGAAGTGTCCTTGGGTAAGACACTGAACCCCTAATACGCCCAATAAGCAGGTTAGCGTCTTACATGGCTGCAAGGCCGCTATTGGGAAATGTGAAGCACACTGTAAAGCGCTTTGGGAAGTCATTGACTTGAAAAGCGCTATATATATATATATATATATACATATATATATAAATGCAGATCATTTCATTTTAGGTTGAAAGTGGTTCTTAGACAATCTTATCACTTAAAAAAATAACTGAAAACAACAAAGTAGTCATCATTTATAATTTCCTCGTACAAATTTGGTATGCCTATCACTGTTTAATATGTGTAACAATCAACTTATTTGTCTTCTTTGTTCCGTTATCTTCTTTGTTTTCTTTTATCCTCGCTGTAAAATGTGGACCTAGAGTGCCACGTCCAATTTTGTTGTCACAATATATTTAACCCATGTTGTAACAATGACAATAAAAAGGTATATTCTATTCTATTTGTAACAATTGACATTTTCAATTCCAAAAAGATGATCATTTGTTCCATAGTTTTCAAGGAATATACAAATTTTGTAATTTTCCGTTAGATTCTTAGTATTTGGTAGCTCTGCAAATGGCAGGTACATGTTCAGTCAACAGAGCAGGGATTAATCGGCTCTGTCGGTCTTTGTTAGCGTCACCCGCTGAGAATCGGTGATATACAGATTAGTTCAATCTGGACCACAAAGTGCTGCCAGCCCGGAAAAAATGGCAAAAAGTCTGCATTTCCATAGCACTTTTCAAGTTAATGAAGACCCCCCAAAGCGCTTTACAATGTGCTTCACACTTACCCATTCACACACACACTTACACACCATTAGGGAGCCAGTGGAACGGTTTAATTCTAAGCTTAAAACACACTTTTAGTCTATAGCATATGAATAACCTATATTTTATGTTGACAATATTTAATATTTGCCCTCATGTAGGTTTCAGATCAGGGGATGGTGTCATAATAGGCTGTAGTTTGCAATAGTATTTGATCTGTGCAGCCCTTTGAGACTCTTTGTGATTAAGGGCCAAACAAATAAACATGACTTGACTTGAAGTTTGAGTTTTTCCTTGGCCTCATTTAGGTTTTAGATGAGGGGATGATGTCATAATAGTCTGTAATTTGCAATAATCTGTGGTGTGTGCAGCCGTTTAAGGGCCAAACAAATAAGCATGACTTGACGTTTTTGAGTTCTTCCTTGGCCTCATTTAGGTTTTAGATCAGGGGATGGTGTCAAAATAGTCTGTAGTTTGCAATAGTATTTGATATGTGAAGCCCTTTGAAACTCTTTGTGATTAAGGGCCAAACAAATATACACGACTTGACTTGAAGTTTTTGAGTTTTTCCTTGGCCTCATTTAGGTTTTAGATCAGGGGATGGTGTCAAAATAGTCTGTAGTTTGCAATAGTCTTTGATATGTGAAGCCCTTTGAGACCCTTTGTGATTAAGGGCCAAACAAATAAACAGGACTCGGCTTGACTCATCCTGAGGTTTTTGAGTTTTTCCTTGCCCTCGTGTAGGTTTTAGATCAGGGGATGGTGTCATAATAGCCTGTAGTTTGCAATAGTCTTTGATTTGTGCAGCCCTTTGAGACTCTCTGTGATTAAGGACTAGACAAATAAACATGGCTTCACTTGGCTTGAATTGTCGTTTACTAAACAATGTCAAACGCTAGAAACATCCCTTTTCTCTATGAAAGATTAAGGTTGAAGGTGTCCTTTGATTGTGTCCTTTGTGACATAAATCAATTATCTATAAAACTTCAAAAATGACAACAATTGGTTAGGACCTCCACTTTATATTGTGACAGAAACGTCTGGCAATGAAAACGTTATAATACAGCAGTCGGACTTCACATCTTATATTTTATTCCATTGTTATCGTCCAATCGTTTAATCCCACGTATAGTTCTCAACCATTACCGGTCTCCGTGTCAGTTATGACAGTTGGAAATTGCTAACGACTACATTTTGGGTGAAGTTCACTCAAGATTGTAATTGCAAATAAAGGAAGCCATTTTAACGTACCTTGGAATATGCGAAGCGAACATTGAAATTATCACCAACTATACTGATCATTAAAGGTTGTTGTAATCAAATACAGTTAAATAGAGCAGTTTTAAACGCTGTAAAATCAAGTCACTTTGCGCTCACGTTAGAAATTCAGACTGACAAGCTGACGATCTGTTTTTGTCACAATTCACCTGTCATCCAGATGTTGTATACATCCCCAAGCAGAAGCTAACGTTAGCATTAGCTTTCGGTAACCTAGTGATCGGGGAGATTAATCCTTCAAACATCACGTTAGGCAGCCGAAACAGCTGAGGGACATAATATGGTCGACGGGGTAATGGTTGCCAGAACTGACAGTCGGTAAAAAACGCTTACCGAGGCGGTGTCTTTGGCGGAGAAATTCAAGAATTCCGAACATAAATCGGACGTTAGGGTTCTCCTATCTGGCTCTGCCTCAGCCATCTTTCTTACCGCAGCTCTCTGGCGAAGAGGAAGAACCCGGAAGCGGAAATAATTGCCAGGGGGCGGGGCCAAGACGTCGAATATCAACAATCGTCTGAGTACAGTAATTCTCTTTCTTTTAGTTTTTTTTTAAGTGTTTTTATTCCACTTTTTAGTTCGCTTGTTGTGAATTATTTGAGAGTGAGTGAAAAAAAAATGTTTGATTTTTGGTATGACCGATACAGTCTCGAATCCAATACTTCGGCAATTCTTGAAGTCGGACATCCGGGCACTTGGTCACGTGACAAAACAATCCACCGGCGCCGCCATCTTTGTTTGGGGGAAAAAAAACATTGTTATTGAGACTGACTAGAGTAAATATTTTTCAGTCAAAAATTTCCCATACATGATACTCCAATTTTAATTTCTGTTCTTGTGACTCAGAACATGCAAACTCTTTATTGTATATAATAAGTCGGCACACTTTTCAATGAGTATTTAGAGGGAAAGGGTTCATTAACTGTTTAATATTCATGTGAAACTCCGCCTACTATGCATATATCATCAGGTTTTTTATGTATTTGGTCACATAAAGAAGTAACAAACACAAAAAATTATAATCTTAGCATCTGATTGAGACAGCATCTAGCAAATCTTGGCAAACATTGAGAATTGTGATCAATTACACCTTTCATCAACAATGTTTGGAGTTCTCCAATTTGTTATTGCAGCATGAGCAATCATGACGTTCATGCCCTCATGCTGCATTTGACCACTAGATGGCAGTGTTTGAAAACAAATACAATACACCTAATACATTTTCCTGTGATCCACCAGGATGTTGACGGACCCAAATGCAGGACACAAGAGACCTAAAACTAGGATGTGATAAAAGCCAATAGGGTATAATTATTCAATAAAAAATGATTTGAGAGTAAAACTGGGACAGCTGAGGAAGGAAAACTTAAGAGGGGGTTTTGGGGTGGATTAAATCTTAAAAAAGGAGATTCTTCTTTTAGAAGATTGTTGGAGTGGATGATCTTGGTACGAGAAGAAGAAAGAATTGGGATGAAAAGTCTTGGCGTGTGAATCAAAAACGACTCAGCAACATAAATTGGGAGCCTGGAGTATTCATTGTAGAGGTTGGCTAACTAGGCAGAGGAGCTATGTGTAATGCTTCCACCTCTTGGAGAAATAGAGCAACTACAGGCACTGAACCATGACAGTAAATCACAATCTACTTCCTGAGCGCCCCTGGTGAAGTGCAAACGAAAACTGGTGCTAAAAAGCTCAAGGGAGAAAACAACCTACAGAGACTCAAACCAAACTGCTCCTTCCCAATTAACCACTAGGAGGCGCAAAAAATACCCAGCATCCCTTCAATAAGCAACATCAACTACCGAAATGACTTCCCTCTGTAGTGAGGATTGCTGACAGTGGTCCGGATGGAAGATGGCTCATAATGGTTTCTTTGTGGTTTTTCTTCCAATAACCGGATTTAGAAGACACGATTGAACACACACTTAAGTAGGCGGTAATGGGACACCGAAGACCGCGATCCGGAAATGAAGTCTCAAAGGGCCCAAGACGCAAAACAACAACGAGGTAGAGGAAGACAAAAGCTTTAGTGACGACTGGACGAAAAAAACTTGACAATGGTAAAACTCATCTTAATCTTAATCTTAAGGAGTCTCAAAGGGCTGCACAAACTCAAAAACTCAGCATTGGAAAAAATCAAGGAAAGAAAATATGCAATAGCAAAGTGTAGCCACCAGAAAGCAGCGTCTGCTGTCTCCTCCCCCACCTCTGCATCCACCCGCTACTCCGCTAAACCAGCTCAAGGCAGGTTACACTAAAGGTAAACCAAATGTGGATTTGTGTATATTTAAATATCTGAATATGTATTCAGATATATAAATATATATTTAACCATGTAGGATTGTATAAGTTTATATGCATATATGTCGGTGTATATATGTACATATATTTATATTTGTTTTGTTTTTGTAAAGGGGTGAGAGCTAAAAAGCTATGCTTCTTCTCACTCCTTTCTGAATATGTCTTTTGTTTTCTGTTACTTGGTTTTGTGGTTTATGTAGCTTTCTCGTTTTTCTTTTTTCCATTTTTCCTGAAATTTTTTGACAATCAGGAAGCCTTGCGGTCACGGTTGCCATGGCGCCCATTTGGCCCCGTCCGTGTGGCGCCAGCTGCGGCTCATTGACAGATTGAATTTCCGTCTATTTAAGCTCAGTGTTCTCATTCTTTGTTTGTCAGACCGCCAACGAACCTCTTCTCCGCAAGACGTGGGTTTTGACTCGGTTCTGTTTCCTGTTGGGATTTCCTGTCCGGTATTGTTCCTGTTGATTTTTGTCCTGTTTAATTTCGGTTTCCAGTTTTGTTTCCGTCTATTTTTGTCCTGTTTATTATTCTCTCCAGTTTTCATTGCCGTGTAGTTTGTCCTGTTAATTTTCGATATCCTGTTTCATTATCATTCCTGTCCGTCCCGTCCTGTCCGGTATCGACCCCATCCGTCCGATATCTCCTCGGGCAATTGTTATCGATCTGTCGGCCTCTGGCTTCCTATCTTTTCACTCCAGACCTGACGTGCATGACTCCCCATTTCCCGTAAAATAAAAGCCTGTGTGAGAAACGTCACGCGTTTGGGTCCTGATCCTGTTCCGGTTCTTGACACATACGAGTACAGTGTTACTGTAATACAGAAATGCTACAAAAATACTGCAGTATTACGAAAAAAATACTCCAATGAAAATACGACAGAAATGCTACAACTAAAGTATGATAAAATACTATTACAGAAATACTAGAGAACATAAATACATCTCCGTTAGAACTACAAAAATACTCAAGAAAACTACAAAAGCAAATATCAAATCAAGGACTTATCATTTTGCTTGAAATCTGAGTTTTTTGCAACTTATTTGATGACACCAACCTATCTAAAAACAAATATATAATTTTCATGTCGGAATTATTCATAAATGCAAATGAGAGAATAGGATAGCTCTCCAGTTTTTCGGATAGTTTTCGTTTATTATTCAAATCAATTTTTTAATGAATTTACCACTGGGAGGCGCTAAATAACACTCAATGTCCTTTGATTAAAATCTATTGAATCTCTTGCCGTTTTTAAACCCAGAAGGGGGCGCTATTACTCTGTGCACGTTCTAAATGAAAGTGATTTCTTTTCGGGCCAAGATTTGATGAAATATCATGAAATAATGACATCTACTCAATCAATCTTTCATATGAGAGATGGCGAAAGTCTGATGAGGAGGAAATATGAGAAGGAGGACGGAAGAGGGGACCACAAACCCCCAGAAGGAGCTTCTGACAATTCCCCATCTCTTTGGAGAAGTGCCTCTTTTGGCTCGGCTCACCAGAGAGAGTCGACTCTTTCGGCTCTCAAACAGCTCTTTCAATTGGTTTTGTTCCTAATAGCCATATTAATGTTAAATTATGAAATTAATCACTTCGAAAGGGGGGGAAATGAAGCAAAACAAAAAGAAAATAAGAGGAAAAATGAGTAAAGAGAGAAAAAAGAAGAAAGGGAGAAAAGAAAGAACAAAGAAACCAAATGAAAGTGAGATAAAGATAGAGAAACTGAATTAAGGAGAAAGAGCGAGAGAGAGGCAGGGATAGAGTAGAGTAGATTATATTATTTCACGATTTTTCATCAAAGCATGGCAAAAAAAGGAAGAAGCAGAAAAAAAGAAAAAGAAAAGAGAGAAAGAAAGAGAGAATGAAAGAGAGAGAATGAGAAAATAAAGAGAAAGAAAGAGAAAAGGAAATAGAAAGAAAGAGTGAAAAAGAAAGAGAGAGAGAAGAAAGAAGGAAAGAAAGAAAGAAAGAGAGAGAGAGAAGAAAGAAGGAAAGAAACAAAGAGAGAGAGAAGAGGGAAAGAAAGAGAGAAAGAGAGAAAGAGAGAAAGAAAGAAAGAATGAAAGAAAGACGGAAAGAAAGAGAAAAAGAAAGAAAGAAAGAAAGAAAGAAAGAAAAAAGAAAGTGAGAGAAAGAGAGAAAACAAATAGAGAGAGAGAGAAACAAAGAGAGAAACAAAGAGCGAAAAAGAAAGAGAGAGAGAGAAGAAAGAGAAAGAAAGAAAGATCAAGAAAGAAAGGAAGAAAGAGATAAAAAAGAAAGAAATAAAGAAAGAGAAAGAACGAAAGAAAGAAAGGAAAAAAGAAAGAAAAAAGAAAAAAAGACAGACAAAGTGGGACACAGTTAGACACAGAGACAGAGAGTGACAGAGAGAGAGAAAGACAGATAAAGAAAGTAAAAAGAGAGTGAGATAGGGTTGACAGAGGAAGGGACGACAAACCCCAGAAGGAATTGATGGCAATTACGGATCTTTTCAAAGAAGTGTCTCTTTTGGCCCGGCTCACTAGAAGGAGTCGACTCTTTCGGCTCCCAAACTGCTCTTTCAATTGGTTCCTGTAATCGGTATAATAGCCATAGTAATGTCACATTATGAGATTAATCATTTCAAAAAGGGGGTGGGGGGGATGAAGCAAAACAAGAAAGAAAAAAAATGGGTAAACAGGGGGAAAAAACAAGAAGAAAAGGCTAGGGGTCTAGTCAAAAGAAGACAAGAGAAGAAAAGGAAAAGAGAGAGAACAACGCGGGAAGAGTAAAAGAAGTAAAAATCTAGGAAAAAAGAAACAAGAGATAAATAAAGAGAAATCGAGTTAAAGAGAGGGAGAGAGAAAGAGAGAAAGAAATAGAGTAGAAATTAAGTAATTACCTAGATTCATAATGTGCACAGGAAAAGAAATGAAAAAGAGAGACAAAGAAAAACAGAATAAAAGAGAGAGAAAGAGAGAGAGACACAGAAAATAAAAAAGGCTGCGAGAGAAGACTTTGAGTGGCGCCGACTCCTTATCGGTAGAGAGTCGGCTCATAAAGCCGTTACGTTCGCGGACGACACCTCACTGACAAGAAGGACGAGAAGAGGATGAGGGAGGTGGAAGAGGACAAGAGAGTCTCACTCTCATCACTCGCTGAGAACAATTTATGCCGGAGCTTCTGCTCCCAATCGCCTCTTTTCCTCTTTTTCCTCCCACCCAAAAAATCATGGGACATTTTTCCGACAATTGGGAAAAGAAGGCAGGAGCTCGCCGGAATGTCACTCTTGGAAGTTCATCGTGTGGGCTGCTGAAAGAGTGACAAGTTCCCGGGAAATGTGAAGATCCTTGAAGGTGAGTTTCGCCCTCGTCCCAATACTCTGTCTCTTCGACTGAACGAGGGAGAGAAAGAAAGGGCAATAAAGAGATCATCGAGACGGAGAAAGGAGTGAGGGAGGTTGCGAGAAAGAAAGACATAAAGAAAGAATAAATCAAGAGATAAAGCAAGCAAGAAAGAAATACAGAAATAATAAAGAGAGAAAGAAAGAAAGAAAGAAAGAACGAAAGAAAGGGATAAGTAAGGAAAGAGATGAGGAAGGAAAGGGATAAGGAAGAGATAAAGACAAAAAGAAAAGAAAGAAAGGGAAAGAAAAATAGGAAATAAACAAAGAAAGAAAGAGAAATAAATAAAGCGATAAAGAAAGACAAAAAACAGAAAGACAAAAAAGGAGAGACAAACAGACAGAAAGGAACAAAGAAACAAAGAAAAGAAGAACGAGATAGAGACAGAAAAAAGAGATAAAGAAAGAAAGAGATAAAGAGATAAAGAAAGAGATAAAGAAAGAAAGATACAAATAAAGAAAGAAAGAGACAAAGAAGAGATGAAAACAGAAAGACAGAAAGACAGAAAGAAAGAAAGAGATAAAGCAATAAAGAAAGACAAAAAGACAGAAAGACAAAAAGAAAGAGAGACAAACAGACCGACAACCAGACAGACAAACGGACAGGAGCAAAGAAACAAAGAAAAGAAGGAAACGAGATAAATAAATAGATAAAGAAAGAAAGGAAGAGATAAAGAAAGAAAGAGATAAGGAAAGAAAGAAATAATTACAGAAAGAAAGAGATAAAGAAAGAAAGGAAGAGATAAAGAAAGAAAGAAAGAAAGAGATAAAGAAAGAAAGAAATAATTACAGAAAGAAAGAGATAAAGAACAAAAGGAAGAGATAAAGAAAGTAAGAAAGAAAGAGATAAAGAGATAAAGAAAGAGATACAGAAAGAGATAAAGAAAGAAAGATACAAAGAAAGAAAGAAACAAAGAAAGAAAGAAAGAGACAAAGAAGAAATGAAAACAGAAAGACGGAAAGAAAGAAAGAACGAAAGAAAGAGATAAAGCGATAAAGAAAGACAAAAAGACAGAAAGACAAGAAGAAAGAGAGACAAACAGACCGACAAACAGACAGACAAACAGACAGGAGCAAAGAAACAAGGAAAAGAAGGAAACAAGATGAATAAAGAGATAAAGAAAGAAAGGAAGAGATAAAGAAAGAAGGAGATAAAGAAAGAAAGAAATAATTACAGAAAGAAAGAGATAAAGAATGAAAGAAAGAGATAAAGAAAGAAAGGAAGAGATAAAGAAAGAGATAAAGAAAGAAAGAAATAATTACAGAAAGAAAGAGATAAAGAAAGAAAGAAAGAATTACAGAAAGAAAGAGATAAAGAACGAAAGGAAGAGATAAAGAAAGTAAGAAAGAAAGAGATAAAGAGATAAAGAAAGAGATAAAGAAAGAGATAAAGAAAGAGATAAAGATACAAAGAAAGAAAGAAACAAAGAAAGAAAGAAAGAGACAAAGAAGAAATTAAAACAGAAAGACGGAAAGAAAGAAAGAACGAAAGAAAGAGATAAAGCGATAAAGAAAGACAAAAAGACAGAAAGACAAGAAGAAAGAGAGACAAACAGACCGACAAACAGACAGACAAACAGACAGGAGCAAAGAAACAAAGAAAAGAAGGAAACGAGATAAATAAAGAGATAAAGAAAGAAAGGAAGAGATAAAGAAAAAAGGAGATAAAGAAAGAAAGAAATAATTACAGAAAGAAAGAGATAAAGAACGAAAGAAAGAGATAAAGAAAGAAGGAGATAAAGAAAGAAAGAAAGAATTCCAGAAAGAAAGAGATAAAGAACGAAAGGAAGAGATAAAGAAAGAGATAAAGAAAAAGATCTAGAAAGAAAGAGAGAAAGAAAGAAAGAAAAAAGAAAGAACAAAAACATAGCTAGAAAGAAAGGTAGAATGAGAAAGAAAGAGACGCAAAATCCCTGAAAATGCAAAACGATATAATAAAACTAAAAAATACGATCTCTTCAACGCAATAAATAAATGAATAGAAAAAAATACCGATCAACAATTCTATTTGAACCTATTTAGTCACAAATCTTCGTAAGAAAATATCTCATCTCATCAGCTGCACCGCTTATCCTCAGTAGGGTCGCGGGGGTGCGGGAGCCCATCCCAGCAATCATCGGGCAGTGGGCAGGGGACACCCTGAACGGGTTGCCAGCCAATCGCAGGGCACACGGGGACAGACAACTCACTCGCACCTAGGGACAATTTGGACCGGCCAATTCACCTGAAATGCATGTTTTTGGAACGTGGGAGGAAACCGGAGTGCCCGGAGGAAACCCACGCAAGCACGGGGAGAACATGCAAACTCCGCACAGGAAGTGTGGTAGCTGGATTTGAACCCATGACCGCTAACCACTGCGCCGCCGTGCTGCCCTAAGAAAATATCAATTCAAATAATTAAAACAAGGATTATAAGACCAGCAGTCTCTAAGATACAAAGATTGGATGCACGCTGCTTGGGAGCAATCACTATCAATCATTTTTTTGCTTTTTATACAAACAGTACTTTCTATTTTTGTTTTCCATTACCCAGCACCTACGGTGGCTTTTCCCGCGTTAGTAAACAAGTGTGACCTATTTAAGCTCCGTGTGCATTGAACGGCAGAATTCGTGTCAGTTTATAGCAGCCTGGTGACACAAAAAGATCCTAGATCCTCGGCTAAAAATAGCACAAAGTATAGGCTAGCAGCAAGAAAGCCACTTAACATTAGTCATGAAAAGCTGTTTTATTAGCACTGGGATTCTTCTTTTAAAGGTACTCAAAAAATAATGGGAACGTTGGCTTTTAAAGTGCTTGAAAAGTGCTGGAATTTTTCAGGACCAGAACGGAAACAGGACCCAACTGCGTGCCGTTTCTCACAAGTTTTATTGGAGGAAAAAAGGAAGGGCTGCGCCCACGATCCGGTGTTCGCTGGAAGCAAGTTGCTCTTGTACTCAGATCGTGATATGAACACGGAAGTGGATCTAGTGTCAGGGATGGAAAAACAGGTCGGTAGCCGGGACAGGAGAGCAAAAACGTGGTTGTCGTAAGCCAGGAAAAGAGAGTAAACGTGGTCGGGGAGAAAAATAGGTCGAAAACCGGGACGTGAGAGTAAACGTGGTCAGGATCAAAAACGGGTCGAAGCCGGGAACAGACAGGAGCAAAAAACTGGACAGGTGGGAGTCAGGGTCGAAAATGGCTTGCCTATTGTTAACAGAGGTTCGCAGCAGGACTGACAACGATCGATGGCGGAGTCCGGCGCGGAAAACTGGTCGGTAGCCGGGACTGGGAGAGCAAGACGTGGTCGGGGTTGGAAACAAGTCGTATCCAGAACAGGAGAGTAGACGTGGTCAGGATAAAAAAACGGGTCGAAGCCGGGAACAGACAGGAGCAAAAAAGGGACAGGTGGGAGTCAGGGTCGAAAATGGCTTGCCTAGTGTTTACTGAGGTTCGCAGCAGGACTGACAACGATCGATGGCGGAGTCCGGCGCAGAAAACTGGTCGGTAGCCGGGACTGGGAGAGCAAGACGTGGTCAGGGTTGGAAACGAGTCGTAAGCCAAAACAGGAGAGTAGACGTGATTGGGATCAAAACAGGTTGTAGCTGAATACAAACGGGAGAAAAAACAGGACAGGTTGGAGTCAGGGTCAAAAAAGGCTTGCCTAGTACACACGGAGATTCGCAGACAGACTGAAAACATGGAATTGACAGGACTCAGTTCAAATACTGACACAGAGCCAATTAGAACAGAAGTCAGGGACAAAAAAGAGGTCGAAAGCCGGGAAGGGAGAACAGACAAGGTCAGGATCAGAAACGGGTCGAAGCCGGGAAACAGACGGGAGCAAAAAGCAGTTGGGAGTCAGGGTCGAAAAAGTTTTGCCTAGTATTCACTAAGGTTCGCAGACGGACTGACAAAAGGGGACGGACAGGAATGGATTCAAATAGTGACAGGGAGCCAATCAGAACCCGTGGCGGTTGGCAGGCACAGCTGAGTCACATCAGTAATTATGACAGAATATGGCCATGAAATAGGTGTATGAACCCCGTTTTATGGTCTAGTGTCGACACTCTCACCACCGCGACCTAGGTTCGATTCCTGTTGCATACAATCTTTGAGACTTTCACGAATTACCACAATACTTTTACTGTAATCTCAATTTCATGCCCTTATAGTGCGGTGCGCCTTATAGTGCGGAAAATACTGTATATCATAATATTGGACGTGATTTAAGATCTTCGATAATTACGTTTTTGTGGAGTTTTCTCGTGCGCACCAGGCATCATGATGAAAACGTAAGCAGATTATTTTTCCAAAAGCGGCGCGTGTGCATCACTTGGCAGCGCCCCCTGTTGATTAAAATTCCACTCATTTGCATGAAATGAGTTACATGGGGACATCTGTTGCACTGGCAAACACTTTTTGGATTACAGTTACAAAAAAACCGTTGATGGATACAGAAATCAAAGAATTGAATGTATTTGGAGAGTAGATTCTGTCCCAGTTGTGTCAGGACCGGAACAGAATCAGGACCCAATCGCGTAGCGTTAAGTTTTATTGAAGGAAAGAGGAAGGGTAGCGCCCACCATGTGGTGTTTGCTGGGTGCGGGAAGCAGGTCGCTCTGAATGCGGAAGTGGGACTTCCGTGGCGAGCGATGGCGAGCAATGGCGGTGTCAGGAGCGGAAAACAGGCCGATAGCCAGGACAGGAGAGCAAAAACCTGGTCTGGGTCAGAAATGAGTCATAAGCAGGGACAGGAAAGCAAAAACGTGGTCAGGGTCAGAAAGGAGTCGTAAGCCGGGACGGCAGAGCAAACGTGGTCGGGACCAAAAACTGGAAATTGATATTTAACAACGGGACAGACAGGAATTGATATCAATGTCACAGACCAGAAACGGACACAGGACTCAATAGCGCACGTTTCTCAGTTTTTATTTGAAAAGAGAGGGAGAGTAAGGCTTGTTTGCTTGATCCGAGGACTGACAGACAACAGGAGCGAGCGAGGCGGGAGTGACACTTCCGTGTCGGACGGAGACAGGCCGGGGCTGGAGATCAAAGGCGACGTCGTGTTCGTAAGCAGGGTCGTAGGCAGGATGCAGACAGGTAACGGGGCAAAACGAGTCAGGTAACAGGAGGCAGGCAGAACGGGTGTAATCAGGTCGAGAAACAGGTCAATAACGAAGATCAGGCAGGAAAAGGCTTTAGCAAAAACGGGAATGCTCACTGAGCGAAATGCAACAGTTCGCAACGATCTGACAGTCACTGAGAGGAAGCCGGAGGTTTAAAAGGGGAGTGTCCACCAATCAGCTGTCCAGGCTGTTGGCGCCAATCAAGCCGTCGCAGGTGCTCCAAATCAGCAATCACGACAATCAAAAGAGGATATCGAAATTAAACAGGACAAACTAGACGGGAACGAAACTGGAAATTGAGATTTAACAACGGGACAGACAGGATTGATAGTGAAACACGATAACGAAATTAAACAGGATCAACTAGACGGGAACGAAAACTGCAGAGAATAATAACCAGGACAAAAATAGACGGGAACGAAACTGGAAACTGATATTAAACAATTGGACGCACAGGATTCATATCAAAACAGGATATCGAAATTAAACAGGTCAAACTAGACGGGAACGAAACTGGAAATTGAGATTTAACAACGGGACAGACAGGATTGATAGTGAAACACGATAACGAAATTAAACAGGATCAACTAGACGGGAACGAAAACTGCAGAGAATAATAACCAAGACAAAAATAGACAAGAACAAAACTCGAAACTGATATTAAACAATTGGACGGACAGGATTGATATCAAAACAGGATATTGAAATTAAACAGGACAAACTAGACAGGAACGAAAACAGGAGAGAATATTAACCAGGACAAAAATAGACGGGAACAAAACTGGCAACCGATATTAAACAGGACAAAATAGACAAGAACAATACCGGACAGGATATGCCAACAGGAAACAGGAGAAAATCCAACGGTCAAGGACCTGAAGAGACTTTCTTCCCCGTTTCTGATTTTCTTTTTCAGGTTCCGAAGATGAAGTTCGGAAGCAGCTTCTGCACCCTGAACGTGGGCGGTCGCAGGTTCCCCTTCTCGGTGGAACTGATGAAGCACCTTCCCCTGAGCCGACTCGGTCGCCTGTACCGCTGCGTGTCGGAGAGCGAACTCCTGGAACTCTGCGACGATTACGACCGGGACAGGAACGAGTTCTTCTTCGACCGCCATTCCGAGGCCTTCAGCTTCATCATGCTGTACCTTCAGCACGGCAAGTTGAGGTTCGTTCCTCACATGTGCGAGCTGTCCTTCTACAACGAGATGCTCTACTGGGGTCTGGAGAGCGCCGACCTTCAGCTTTGTTGCCAACGCCGCCTGGACGAGCGACTCTCCGACTGTTTCGTCCACTTCTTCCCCGAAGAGGAACCGCAAAGTCCAGAGGAACCTTCGGACCATTGGCTGGAGAGGATGAGGAGAACCTTCGAGGAACCGAATTCTTCCGTGGCGGCGCAAATCTTGGCTTCCGTGTCTGTGCTGTTTGTCCTGGTTTCCATGGTGATGCTGTGCGCCAGCACTCTACCCGAGTGGAGTACGGCCGAGACCACGGATGAACACAGGTAGATCCATCGTCAGGAACGAGAAAATATTCGGGTTGATGTTCCTGTCTGGTGAGGCCAGAGAAGCCAAAAATGTGACTCGTGTACTTCAGAACAATATGACTCAAGTAGAGGTAAAAGGTAGTCATCCAAATAGTTACTCGAGTGCAAGTAAAAAGACAGAAGGGAGCAAAAACGGGAGGGAGTCATGGTCGAAAAAGGCTTGCCTAATATTCACTGAGTGTCACAGACCAGAAACAGACACAAGACCCAATAGCGCTCGTTTTCTCAGTTTTTATTAATAAAGAGGTAGAGTAGGGCTTGCCTCCACGATCCGATGGTTGACGGACAAGGGTAGCAGGAGACGCGGAAGTGCCACGAGCGAGGATGGTCGACGACAGGCGGGAAATTCAAGTCGTTAGCCGGGACGGGAGATCAAGGACGGTGTCAAGTTTTGAAACGAGGTTGGCAACGGGTGTCAGGCAGGTAGCGGGGCGAAACAGATTGAATAACGGGAAGGCAGAACAGGGCAGAATCAGGTCTGGGAACAGGTTGGCAACGAGGATCAGGCAGCGAAAACAGGGCAGGAACAGAGTCTGAGAGCTTGCCGAGTTGGGCGCAACGGTTTGCATAACGATCTGACAGGGATCTCTTGGAAGTCTTGGGTTTAAAAAGAGTTCATCAGCCAATTCGGCAGTCACACTCTGAATACTACTGAATCGGCAATCATGACACTGAGGTTCGCAGACGAACTGACAACAGGGGACAAAAGCTTATGTCAGGACCAGGACGGAAACAGGACCCACTTGTGTGAGCTTTACCACAAGTTTTATTAAAAGAGAGAATGAGCTGCGCCCACAATCCGGTGTTTGCTAGACGCGGGAAGCAAATCGCTCTAGGACTCGGATTGTGATCCGAACCCGGAAGTGCATCTTCCGTAGCGAGCGATGGCGGTGTCAAGGACGGAAAAACAGGTCAATAGCCAGGACAGGAGAGCAGACGTGGTCAGAATCAAACACAGGTCAGAGACAGACAGGGAGATCAGGAACAGACAGGTAGAAAACAGGTGCAAAAACGGGATAGGCGGGAGTCAGGGTCAAAGTGCTTGCCTTGTAACAACAGAGGTTCGCTGACGGAACGACACCCGGAGAGTGAATGGACTGGGTATAAAAAGGGACAGGGAACCAAGCAGGTAGTCCGCAGTGGCTGGCGCCAAATGAGCAGGCACAGGTGATGCTAGTCACATTAACGTTAACCACAAGTTTTATTGATAGAAAGAGGAAGGGGGGCTTGCTGGACGCGGCAAGCAAGTCGCTCAAAAAATCGAATTGAAGTCGATCTTCAGTAGTGGGAGATGGCGGTAACAGGGACGGAAAAAATAGGTTGATAGCCGGGAGATGAGAGCAAAAACGTGGTCGGGATCAAAAACGGGTCATAAGCTGGGACAGGAGAGCAAAAACGTGGTCAGAATCAAAAACAGGTCGTAGCCAGAGACAGACGGGGAGATCAGGAACAGACAGGTAGAAAACAGGTGCAAAAACAGGATAGGCGCGATTCAGGGTCAAAATGCTTGCCTTGTAACAACAGAGGTTCGCTGACGGACTGACACCTGGAGAGTGAACGGACTGGGTATAAAAAGGGACAGGGAACCAATCAGGTAGCCCGCAGAGGCTGGCGCCAAATGAGCTGGCACAGGTGATGCCAGTCAGTAATCATGACATTATTGAACAGTTTCTGCCGTAGACTGAGTAATTTCCCATTATGGCTGCCTCGATTCATTTCCCCTCTTCCTGTTGTCCCCAGAATCATCGAGGCGGTGTGCATCGGCTGGTTCACCGCCGAATGCATCGTCCGTTTCATCGTGTCCCGGGACAAATGCCAGTTTGTGCGCCGCCCCTTGAACATCATCGACCTTCTCGCCATCACCCCATATTACGTCTCCGTCACCGCTACCGTCCTGACGGGGGAGAACTCGCAGCTCCAGCGAGCCGGCGTGACTCTGCGGGTTCTGCGGATCATGAGGATCTTCTGGGTGATCAAGCTAGCGCGCCACTTCCTGGGCCTGCAGACCCTGGGCCTGACCCTGAGGAGATGCTACCGGGAGATGGTCATGCTCCTGGTCTTCATCTTTGTGGCCATGGCCATCTTCAGCGCCCTGGCCCAGCTCCTGGAAGGAGGCAACCAGGACTACACCAGCATCCCTGCGGCCAGTTGGTGGGTCATCATCTCCATGACCACGGTGGGCTACGGAGACATGTACCCGGTGACCGTGGCGGGTCGGGTCCTGGGTGGGGTTTGTGTGGTGAGCGGTATCGTGCTGTTGGCTTTGCCCATTACCTTCATCTACCACAGTTTTGTGCAGTGCTACCACGAACTGAAGGTGCGCTCGGCGCGATACGTCCGAGGTTCCTCCACCGATTTCATCGACTGAGGAGAACTGAAGATTTCAGCCGCGAATACCGTAATTTCCAGGACTATAAGCCGTACCTCAAAACCCAAAATTGGCCAGATATCGGCCTACGTACGGAAATAATTGGAAATGCACATATATCAGTGCAGTTAGTGTTTCTTCGAGATCTATCACTGAACACACTTGCATAACAATGATGGCAATAGGGATCGAACCGGGATACCCACAGTAAACCCGCCAAATCCTAACCACCTAGATCTTATTTCATTATCACACAATTGTTAGTCAAAGTACTAGTCACAATTCGAAAACAGAAATTTTGTCTTGGTGATGAAGTTATATACTATTTTATACGCTCTTCTATTCTACATATACTCAAAGTACTTGTCCTAAGTTTGACCTCAGCCTTGAGTGGAACTTTTTAAGGATGTCTTAAAATGCCTGTGCTTTGGAATCTGTTTTGGGTTTCAGTCTGTACAGATAACAGTGACTTATCACCTCGCCTGGACTGTTGGGAGTAGGTCCCTGGCATGTCCTATCACCCCTCCTCCCATTCTTCAATCATGGTTGGAAAATTTGCATTGACGACCGCGGACCAATCAGCCAGAGGCTTGGTCAAGGGGTGTGAACATTTCATGGCCATGTGTCATAAGAGTGGGCAACCCTGGAAGCCCCCGTCGTCTCCTGCACACGATTGTAAAATTGGCACAGGCAGAGACCTGATTTGTTCAACTCTTTGATATGGCTAAATAAATTAATATGTGGACTATATTCGGCGCTCGGCTCAATAATTTCTCCGACTTCTGGGCATGCTCCAACTGTAAGGACACGTGAAGTGTCTTCGGAGTCAGATTCAGTTTAGTAAATGTTAAAACCCTACAGTGACAAATGTTGAATATGTTTCTCACAAGCTTTATTGGAGGAAAGAGAAAGGGCTACGCCCACCATCCGGTCTTTGCTAGGCGCTGGAAGCAAGTCGCTCTTATACTCGGATGGTGCTCCGAACACGGAAGTGGATCTTCCGTAGCGAGCGATCGGACGGTAAAAACGGGTCGGTAGCCGGGACTGGGAGAGCAAGGCTTGGTCAGTGTCGGAAGCGAGCTGTAAGACAGAACGGAAGAGTAGACGTAGTCGGGGACAAAAAGAGGTCGTAAGCCGGGACGGTAGAGCAGACGTGGTGAGGATCAAAACAGGTCAAAGCCGGAGACAGACGGGAGCAAAAAACGGGACAGGTGGGAGTCAGTGTCGAAAAAGGCTTGCCTAGTGTTAACTGAGGTTCGCAGACGGACTGACAACAGGGGATTGACAGGACTGGGTTGGCGCCAAATGAGCAGGCACAAATAAGTCATCAGTAATCATGACAGGCAGATACAATCAAAATCTATAAATTAGATCAATATTGTTAGTAGAAATAGATGAATATAGACATAGATGCCTAGAGATAGCTACACACGCTCTGGATAAATAAATAAAAACAAAATAAATAGATATAAATAATTGTAAAATAAATCAAATGAATATTAATAGTAAGCAGGGTTGGGTAGGGTTACTTTAACTGGATTACTTTCAATGACTTTTGGATTACTCCAATACCAAATATACTAATAAAAGACAAAAGTAACTAAATATGAATGAAATTACTAAATTTTGTGCAGGCTTGGAATACACGGAACGGCAAAAATGATGTCGGCAAGTTGTTTGGATTGATTTTCATTTTGTTTCTGTCGCATTTTATGTTCGTTTTGCCGGAGATCAAAGCCAGGAGAGAAAGCTTACCACGTGTTGTGAGTCATCATTTTATTCATAATGAGTTTCTTTTGTCTTTTTTAAAATATTTGGTATTGGAGTAATCCAAAAGTCATTGAAAGGAATCCAGTTATAGTAACCCTACCCAACCCTGCGGAGATCAAAGAGATCAAAGCCAGGAGAGAAAGCTTACCACCTGTTGTGAGTCATCATTTTATTCATAATGAGTTTCTTTTGTCTTTTTTAAAATATTTGGTATTGGAGTAATCCAAAAGTCATTGAAAGGAATCCAGTTAAAGTAACCCTACCCAACCCTGCGGAGATCAAAGAGATCAAAGCCAGGAGAGAAAGCTTACCACCTGTTGTGAGTCATCATTGTATTCATATTTAGTTTCTTTTGTCTTTTATGAGCATATTTGGTATTGGAGTCATCCAAAAGTAATTCAAAGTAATCCAGTTAAAGTAACCCTACCCAACCCTGCGGAGATCAAAGAGATCAAAGCCAGGAGAGAAAGCTTACCACCTGTTGTGAGTCATCATTGTATTCATATTTAGTTTCTTTTGTCTTTTTTAAAATATTTGGTATTGGAGTAATCCAAAAGTCATTGAAAGGAATCCAGTTAAAGTAACCCTACCCAACCCTGCGGAGATCAAAGAGATCAAAGCCAGGAGAGAAAGCTTACCACGTGTTGTGAGTCATCATTGTATTCATATTTAGTTTCTTTTGTCTTTTATTCGCATATTTGGTATTGGAGTCATCCAAAAGTCATTGAAAGGAATCCAGTAACCCTACCCAACCCTGCAGAGATCAAAGAGATCAAAGCCAGGAGAGAAAGCTTACCGCGTGTTGTGAGTCATCATTTAATTCCTATTTACTTTCTTTTGTCTTTTATCAGCATATTTGGTATTGGAGTAATCCAAAAGTCATTGAAAGTAATCCAGTTAAAGTAACCCTACCCAACCCTGATAGTAAGTAATCAATAACAACCTATATTAATGCATATAGGTAATAAAGTTACCATGATATAATAAAACTGATAGAGCTGGAAAACTCAATGGTTTTTTTGTACCACTAGGGGGCGCTCGACACGAGCACCCAAATGAGCCCGATATCCAGTGTCGTTTGAGCGAGGGAGTAGCAGCAAGACGGCCCGATTCGTCAAACGATTTTTAACTTAGCTGAAAATGGAAACGCGGCCGAGACGGTTCCTTTGAACCTTCATGCTTCTCGCTTCGCCGAAGCTTCTCAAAGGCGGAACAGCGTCAGACCCAAATATGGAAGTGATGTTGCTCCGTTTCATCATATCACTGCGCGATCCGCTATTCTCCAAATCCTTTTGAAGAAAGTTTTTCCAGCTGAGATTCTCTTTGAGCCGATATGCACCTGACACGTCTCTTTGATGAGCATCAAACATTCTCTTGGATGTCCTTGTTGTTTCCATTCCTCACAAGCACTTTGACTTTTTAAAGGGACACTGTGTGGTTTTTGACCGGTAGATGTCGCTGTGTTGTGTCGTGTACGCTTGTGGAAATTTTGGCCCGGCAAGTGAATTTCTGTGGTATAAAGCAGAGAAGCATAAGAGAAAAATGAGTTGTGGTTTGTAAATCTGTCCGCTGGATGTCGCTAAAGGCAAACGCGGCTCCCGGAATGAATGTAGGCGTGCCTCTTTCTTCGTCTCTCTCACTTTCTTGTTCTCTCTCTTTCTTTATATTTATCTCTCATTCCTGACTCTGTCTTTTGCTCTCTCTTTCACTCCCTCTCTGTTTACTTTTCTCTTTCATTTAGTAGCCCCATCTTTGTTTCTTTCTTTCTTTCTTTTTTTCTTCCTTATCTCTCTTTCCCTCCCTCTCTTGTGTCTTTCTTTTTCTTTCTCTCTCTCTCTCTTTTCCTATCTTCCCCTCTCTCTCTCTCTTTCTCTCTCTCTCTCTTTACCTTCCTCTTTCTCTCTCTAAAACTTTATTTCTGCCTCCTTCTTTCTCTCACTTTCTCTCTTTTTTCTATCTCCTTTTTCTTACTTTATTTCTTTCTTTCCCTCTCTTGTGTCTTTTTTTCTTTCTTTCCCTCTTTTTCTCCCTCCCTCTTTCTCTCCCTCTTTCTCTCTCTCTCTCTTTCTACCTCTTTCTTTCTCTCTCACTCTTTTTTCTACCTCCCTCTTTCTCTTACTTTCGCTCTTTTTTACCTCTTTCTTTCTTTCTTTCTTTCTTTCTTTCTTTCTGTCTTTCTTTCTTTTCATCTTTTTTCTTTTCTTTCTTTCTTATCTCCTTTTCCATCCCTATCTTGTGTCTTTCTTTTTCTTTCTTTGTCTCTTTTTCTACCTCCCTCTTTCTCTCTCTCTCTCTGTCTCTCTCTCTCTCTCTTTCTACCTCTTTCTTTCTCTCTCACTCTTTTTTCTACCTCCCACTTTCTCTTACTTTCTCTCTTTTTTCTACCTCCTTCTTTCTTTCTTTCTTTCTTTTCTTCCTTTCTTCCTTTCTTTCTTTCTTATCTCTTTTTCCATCCCTATCTTGTGTCTTTCTTTTTCTTTCTTTCTCTCTTTTTCTTCCTCTCTCTCTCTGTCTTTTTCATTCTTTTTTTTCTTTCTTTCTTTCTTTCTCTCTCTTACCCTTTTTCCTACCTCCCTCTTTCTCTCACTTTCTCGTTTTTTTCTACCTCCTTCTTTCTTTCTTTCTTTCTTTTTTCTTTCTTCCTTTCTTTCTTTCATATCTCTTTTCCATTCCTTTCTTGTGTCTTTCTTTTTCTTTTTTCTCTCTTTTTCTACCTCTTTCTTTCTCTTTCTTTCTTTCTTTCTTTCTTTCTTTCTTTCTTTCTTTCTTTCTTTCTTTCTTTCTTTCTTTCTATCTCTTCTTCCTCCTCTCCAAAATCGTTCGGATGAGCCCAAATCCCGCCAGTGTCAAGCGCCGGGGATATAGCAGACGGACCGCCACGGAATATGCCGGCCAGTTTGGATGGCGTTGACAGTTTCCATGGCGACGGCAGAGTCGGGGAAGGGGAAGACGAGGTGGTGCAAATGTCGAGCTCCTCGAGCTGCTGGAGTGTGAATGGCCATCATTTCGCTCCGAGTCTTCTTTCGGGAAAAAAAGGGAAAAAAAAGGAAAAAAGAGAAGAAAAGGAGAAAAAAAAGAGGGGCTTCAATCAAATCATTCAGAAGTTTCCTATTTCGATGCATATCCTAATTCAACGGATTTTCATTGAGAGGAATGGTCCCTCACCTTCTCTGGACCACTACCCGGCTTAATAATAACAATAATTATTATCCTGTGGTGTGTCTTGGGTAAGCACAGCCTGGCGGTGCCCATCCCTCTCCAGGCTGGGTTTTTGGGTCGGGGTTTGCTCCCCTACATGAAACAAAAAGTACTTGTTTCCTTGGTTACCAGTAGCAGGAGAAGCCTCCTTATCCGACTCAGATACAGCACCTTCATCATCTGGTCACCGTTACCCTTCGGTGCAATCCCAGCTAGAGGGATATGACATTATTGTCCGCCATCTTGCTAAAGGTAACCACATTTTCTAAAAAAAAAAGCTTCGTTAAATGCTGGGTCAAAAAATGAGAAGAAAAATGGTGCTTTGAGGCTTTTTAATCTTCCTTGTGCTTTGTAGCGCTCATTTTTATAATGAACTTAAATCCACTATGTAAAATCATCCCTGGACTAAGGAAGTAACTGGCCCTTTAAGAGACTAATGAAGTCACCGGCCCTTTAAGGGACTAAGGAAGTCGCTGGCCCTTTAAAGGACTAAGGAAGTCACCAGCCCTTTAGGGGACTAAGCAAGTCACCGGCCCTTTAAGAGACTGATGAAGTCACCGGCCCTTTAAAGGACTAAGGAAGTCACCAGCCCTTTAAAGGACTAAGAAAGTCACTGGCCCTTTAAGGGACTAAGAAAGTCACTGACCCTTTAAGGGACTAAGAAAGTCACTGGCCCTTTAAAAGACTAAGGAAGTCACCGGCCCTTTAATGTACTAAGGAAGTCACTGGCCGTTTGAGGGACAAGGAAGTCACTGGCCCTTTAAGGGATTAAGGAAGTCACTGGCCCTTTTAGATACTAAGGAAGTCACTGGTCCTTTAATGGACTAAGGAAGTCACCGACCCTTTAAAGAAATAAGTAAGTCACCGGCCCTTTAAGGGACTAAGGAAGTCACCAACCCTTTAAGGGACCAAGAAAGTCACTGGCCCTTTTGGATACTAAGGAAGTCACTGGCCCTTTAATGGACTAAGGAAGTCACTGGCCCTTTAAAGGACTAAGGAAGTCACCGACCCTTTAAAGGAATAGGGAAGTCACCGGCCCTTTAAGGGACTAAGGAAGTCACTGGCCCTTTAAGGGACTAAGAAAGTCACTGACCCTTTAAGGGACTAAGAAAGTCACTGGCCCTTTAAAAGACTAAGGAAGTCACCGGCCCTTTAATGTACTAAGGAAGTCACTGGCCGTTTGAGGGACAAGGAAGTCACTGGCCCTTTAAGGGATTAAGGAAGTCACTGGCCCTTTTAGATACTAAGGAAGTCACTGGTCCTTTAATGGACTAAGGAAGTCACCGACCCTTTAAAGAAATAAGTAAGTCACCGGCCCTTTAAGGGACTAAGGAAGTCACCAACCCTTTAAGGGACCAAGAAAGTCACTGGCCCTTTTGGATACTAAGGAAGTCACTGGCCCTTTTGGATACTAAGGAAGTCACTGGCCCTTTAAAGGACTAAGGAAGTCACCGACCCTTTAAAGGAATAGGGAAGTCACCGGCCCTTTAAGGGACTAAGGAAGTCACTGGCCCTTTTAGATACTAAGGAAGTCACCAACCCTTTAAGGGACTAAGAAAGTCACCGGCCCTTTAAGAGATTAAGAAAGTCACTGGACCTTTAAGAGATTAAGGAAGTCAAGGGCCCTTTAAGAGACTAAGGAAGTCACCGTTCCTTTAAGGGACTAAGGAAGTCATCGAGCCGTTTCATTTGAAATTAAAGTGGAATAAGAAAGCTTGATGTGGTTGAGAAAATGGTTGAATCGCTTTTTTTCACCCACTTTCTACCACAGAGGAGGAAGTCGCCTAACTCTTTAAGCCCATCTTCCAACAGTAAGTTAAACTTTATTTATCTTTATAGAGCATATTATTTTATGAAATGTTTATTTTTGACGACAAAACAAAATATGTTTCTTATATAAACCTTAAACATACATTCCACACAAAATATAGCACTGAAGCAACTTACAATATCGTCCGGAACCTCAGTGCTCTCACTCTTCCTTTGTCAGTCCGTCAACGAACCTCTGCCCCGCAAGACTCGGTCCTGTTTCCTGTTGGTATTTCCTATCTGGTATTGTTCCCGTTTATTTTTTCCTGTTTAATATCGCTTTCCAGTTTTGTTCCCGTGTAGTTTGTCCTGTTTATTTTTTATATCCTGTTTTGATATCCATCCTGTCCGTCCCGTTGTTTAATATCAGTTTCCAGTTTTGTTCCTGTGTAGTTTGTCCTGTTTATTTTTGATATCCTGTTTTGATATCCATCCTGTCCGTCCCGTTGTTTAATATCGGTTTCCAGTTTTGTTCCTGTGTAGTTTGTCCTGTTTATTTTTGATATCCTGTTTTGATATCCATCCTGTCCGTCCCGTTGTTTAATATCAGTTTCCAGTTTTGTTCCTGTGTAGTTTGTCCTGTTTATTTTTGATATCCTGTTTTGATATCCATCCTGTCCGTCCCGTTGTTTAATATCGGTTCCAGTTTTGTTCCCGTCTAGTTTGTCCTGTTTAATTTCAACATCCTGTTTTGATATCAACCCTGTCTGTCCCGTTGTTAAATATCGGTTTCCAGTTTCGTTCCCGTCTAGTTTGTCCTGTTTAATTTTGATATCCTTTTTTTGTTCCCGTTTATTTTGTCCTGTTTAATATCGGTTTCCAGTTTTGTTTCCTTCCAGTTTGTCCTGTTTAATTTTGATATCCTGTTTTGATATCAATCCTGTCCGTCCCGTTGTTTAATATCGGTTTCCAGTTTTGTTCCCGTCCAGTTTGTCCTGTTTAATTTCGATATGCTGTTTTGATATCAATCCCGTCTGGCCCGTTGTTAAATATCGGTTTCCAGTTTCATTCCTGTCTAGTTTGTCCTGTTTAATTTTGCTATCCTGTTTTTGTTCCCGTCTAGTTTGTCCTGTTTAATTTTGATATCCTGTTTTTGTTCCCGTTTATTTTGTCCTGTTTAATATCGGTTTCCAGTTCCATTCCTGTCTAGTTTGTCCTTTTTAATTTCGATATCCTGTTTTGATATCAATCCTGTCGGTCCCGTTGTTTAATATTGGTTTCCAGTTTCGTTTCCTGTTGGTATTTCCTGTCCGGTATTGTTCCCGTTTTATTTTGTCCTTCGTAAGTCAGCCAGCGTCTGTGCTTTTAATTGTTCTCAGTTTGATATCTTTTTCAAACAATAAACAATTTAGTCTGAAAAACTGTTTTCATGAGCCGACGAGGTTTAGCGTACTGCTAACGTATATTTGCATATACTCCTAAGTTAAATATGAAAATGGTGTCTACGGCAAACCAAGTAAACGGTTTGAAATAGTTTGGTATCGGTATCTTTAGTATAGGTACATGTTTTGTCGATACGAGTATTCCGGGAAGCCGACTTCATCGGCGAACGGCAGCCGCTTTAGTCAGTCTCGCCAGATGGTCGTCCTGCCCGATATCCATCTGGGAAAGGAACTGATCGGGCCACCAAACTCGGAAGGTGACGACACAAGAGTCTGTCTGGCGAAATCTCCACTCATTCGCGCCGAATGAAGTTTTACGATCACGAAAAAACAAAAATCATTGAAAAATTGGATAGTACTTCCAGGTTTTTGGGTCGATCCGATTAAAAACTAAATACACTGTTGGCCGTTGTGTCACAGTTCTGTTATCTCTCTTCACTTACTTCCGGATTCTATTTTCCTCCTGTTGTCATTGGTCTTGATTTCCCTGCCTTTTTTTCTTATTCTCTTCCCTTTATCACTACTCAGTCCCTTTTGGTTCCCTGCTAGTTCACACTCCTGTCCCAAAGTTTTTGTCTATTTACTGTACGGAACTCCTGCCTGATCCCCTGAACCAGAATACTTTTGGACTCATGACTTCGCTGCTTGGGCTCCGAAACCTTCGCCTGCTTATGAGATATTGCTGGATTGTCTCCGGTGTTTTGGATAATGTTACCTGGCCACCTGCCGTTGGGTTTGAAAAACCCTTTCCTGAATAAAGGACCACCGTTAAATCGAACACTTCTGTGCTTCTGCACCCACCTGAGAGTGCTACCGGCCCCCTAAAGATTATAGACTTTTACTTTTGATTTTAAACTTGAGAAAAGATACGTTTGTTACATTAGACGAGTGCAAAAAAAGATTTCATGGGATGTTAGTTCCTTATTTGGACTCACTGTTGTTTGTCGTTTTACATATCGCATCAGTGTCGCTAACGGTCAACCATGTTTCTGTTCTTTGATATCCACACCCTTGTCTTGGTTGCCATGGGGCCCAATTGGCCCTGCCCTTGTGGCGCCAGCTGCGGCTCGTTGAGAGATTTGCTTTCTGTCTATATTAAGCTCAGCGCTCTCTTGCTTCCTTGGTCACCCTGTCAACGAACCTCCGCCCCGCAAGACGTGGGTTTCGACTCGATCCTGTTCCTGTTGGTAGTTCCTGTCCGGTATTGTTCCCGTTTATTTTGTCCTGATTAATTTCAGTTTTTAGTTTTGTTTCCGTCTATTTTTGTCCTGTTTATTATTTTCTCCAGTTTTTGTTCCTGTCTAGTTTCTCCTGTTCATTTTCGATATCCTGATTCGTTATCTATCCTGTCTGTCCCTTCCTGTCCGGTAACAACCCCATCTGTCTGATATCAACTCAGGCAACTAGAATTTATTGTTCTCTCTAGGTTTCGTTCCCGTCTGTTTTTGTCTTGTTTATTATTCTCTCCAGTTTTCGTTCCCGTCTAGTTTGTCCTGTTTAATTTTGATATCCTGTTTCAATATCAATCCTGTCTGTCCTGTCCGGTATCGATCCCATAGGTCTGATATCAACCAGGGCAATTGGAATCGGTCTCATCGGTCTCTGGCTTCCTATCACTCCTCGCCAGACTGGCTGCCTAACGTGCATGACTCCCATTTCCTGTAAAATAAAAGGGTTGTGTGAGAACGTCACGCGTTTGGGTCCTGATCCGGTTCTTGCCCCCTCGTTTCGACTGATCATTTTTCTGTATCCTTGAAGATTTAACCTTGCAAGTTTGAATTCCAGTGATGTCTTCTCACCTTATTTCGGGTGTCTACTCAACGTTATAGCTACGGAAACTTAAAAAATGAGAAGGTCTTTGGTTTGAAACCGCAGTCGATAAAGGCTTCGGGAGGAAAACGGGCTTTCAGGGGAAAACGAGAGCAAGTGAAATTATTCATAAGTGGCGAGGGAGTGTGAAGTTGTCGGATCAACACCGTCAGATGTGACAAAATATTCTTCAGGATCGACGGCAAAAGCGCGAAGGATCAGATGGACAAAGCTTCGCTCGGAGGATGAGTCAAACAGGACGTGTCCGTCCGGGACGGGGACTCGTCATCTCGTCCCTGAAGGATTTTATACATTTGACTGTAAAGGATTTTATACGATCGAATACAAGTTACATTCATCGAGTTTAATGCAAGATTTTCACCGAGTGGGCTTTAGTTCAATGACAGGACAGGCTGTTCCAAATGCAGAGTTTTTGTCTAAGGAATTATGATAACAGGACTCTGACGGAGGACGGCAGGCGTTGTTTTGAGAACAAGGCGCTGTGTTGTAAATCAAATCAAATGAAATGAAAATGAAATGATCTGATTTTCTATTTCTATTTCAAGTCAATGACTTACAGTGTGCTTCACATTTCCCAATAGCGACCTTGTATTGCAGCCATGTAAGACGCTCACCTGCTTATTGAGGGTATTAGGGGTTCAGTGTCTTACCCAAGGACACTTCGACATGTAACACGGGCAAGCCGGGATTCGAACTGGGATCCCTTGATCCCAAGACGAGCGCTCTGCCTCCTGAGCTAGTGCCGCCCCGTTGTGAGAACGATGGGCGCAAACAATTCCTTGGCACGCCCATGGGAGGAGCCGGCACACCATCTTGCGGGGAGACATGGGCCAAGAAGAAGGATTTCAGAGATACAGACTCCAACGACACTAATTCGGCCGTTTGTTGGGTGAATGTAGCTCGCGTTTGGTAAATGGAGTCGGATAACTCATTCGAGAAATTAGGTAAACGGTATATTTTGATAATTAATTTCCAGCATCCTGAAATAAAGAAAAACAAAATTCGTTTTTTTCTCCGAAAGCCCGAAAGACCTTGAACAGCTCGGCCATGTCTGTTCAGGCTGCCGACGCGAAAAGAGAAATTCGGTCGAGGAGAAAGCATCAGTCAAATCACCAAAAGGTCAATATTCGTCTTCTCCGTCCCAGTCACGTCGTTAGCCGCTGTAAAAAATGACATAATTACCCGGCAAAATGGAGTTGTTTCTAGACAATAACTCAGATAGAGATGGATAGATAGATAGATAGATAGATAGATAGATATAGCAATTAAAAGAGGTAGCAATCGCTAGATATATAGCAATTGATGGAGAAAAAGATGGAGAGAGATAGCATTAGATAGCAATAGCAATTGATAGAGATAGCGATAGCAATTGATAGAGATAGAGGTAGCAATAGATAGATAGTGATAGCATTTGAAAGAGATAGCGACAAATAGCTATGGCAATTGATAGAGATAGAGGTAGCAATAGATAGAAAGCGATGGCATTTTAAAGAGATAGCGATAGAGCGATAGCAATAGCAATTGATAGCTATAGATAGCGATAGCATTTGATAGAGATAGAGATAAATAGTGATAGCAATTGATAAAGATAGAGGTACCAATAGATAGATAGCGAAAGCATTTTAAAGAGATAGCGATAGAGCGATAGCAATAGCAATTGATAGCTATACAATAGATAGCGATAGCATTTGATAGAGATAGAGATAAATAGTGATAGCAATTGATAAAGATAGCGGTAGCAATAGATAGATAGCGAAAGCATTTGAAAGAGATAGCGATAAATAGCTATGGCAATTGATAGAGATAGAGGTAGCAATAGATAGATAGATAGCAATGGCATCTTAAAGAGATAGCGATAGAGCGATAGCAATAGCAATTGATAGCTATAGATAGCGATAGCATTTGATAGAGATAGAGATAAATAGTGATAGCAATTGATAAAGATAGAGGTACCAATAGATAGATAGCGAAAGCATTTTAAAGAGATAGCGATAGAGTGATAGCAATAGCAATCGATAGCTATAGATAGCGATAGCATTTGATAGGGATAGCGATAGAGTGATAGCAATTGATAAAGATAGCGGTAGCAATAGATAGATAGCGAAAGCATTTGAAAGAGATAGCGATAAATAGCTATGGCAATTGATAGAGATACAGGTAGCAATAGATAGATAGATAGCAATGGCATTTTAAAGAGATAGCGATAGAGCGATAGCAATAGCAATTGATAGCTATAGATAGCGATAGCATTTGACAGAGATAGAGATAAATAGTGATAGCAATTGATAAAGATAGAGGTAGCAATAGTCAGATAGCGAAAGCATTTGAAAGAGATAGCAATAGCAATAGCAATTGATAGCTATAGATAGCGATAGCATTTGATAGAGATAGGGATAAATAGTGATAGCAATTGATAGATAGCGAAAGCATTTTAAAGAGGTAGCGATAGCAATAGCAATTGATAGCTATAGATAGTGATAGCATTTGACAGAGATAGAGATAAATAGTGATAGCAATTGATTAAGATAGAGGTAGCAATAGACAGATAGCGATAGCATTTTAAAGAGATAGCGATAGAGACATGGCAATAGGATAGCAATAGCAATTGATAGCTATGGATAGCGATAGCATTTGATAGAGATAGAGATAAATAGTGATAGAGAGAGATAGCACTGGATGGATAGCGATAGCAATTGATCGAGATAGCAATAAATAAATGATAGCAATTGATAGTGATAGCAATTAGTAATTGATAGCGATAGGTAGCAGTAGAAATAAATAGATTGTTGTGAAATTGCAGTAGACCTGTTGTGTAATATTGGTTTCCAGTTTCGTTCCTGTCTAGTTTGTCCTGTTTCATTTCGATATCCTGTTTCATTATCAATCCTGTCTGTCCTGTCCTGTCCGGTATCGACCCCATCCGTCCGATATCTGCTCGGGCAATTGGTATCGATCTCATCTGCCTCTGGCTTCCTATCATTTCACGCCAGACTGGCTGCCTAACGCGCATGACTCCCCATTTCCTGTCAAATAAAAGGCTTGTGTGAGAATGTCACGCGTTTGGGTCCTAATCCTGTTCCGGTTACTTGTTTAGTAAACCAAGATGAACCAAACTTGTGATTTCTTCTCCACCTTTTTCAACCAAATGATAGTCTTCTTTTGCAGCCTGGTCAGCTTCATTTACCTCATGCTGAGGTTTTGGATTTCTTTTCCTTGCCCTCATTTGGTTTTAGATCAGGGGATGGTGTCATGATAGTCTGCCGCTTGCAATAGTCTGCAGCCCCTGGAGACTCCTTGCGATTAAGGGCCAAAGAAATGAACTTGACTTGAAAATGAGTGCAATAAAGCGCCAGCACTTCCACTGCTTTTCTTAACATTGTCCTTGAGCCTTTAATACCGGCCCCGTTGCCATGGTTACGTCGAGGCATGTGTCACCGAGTGATAGGTGCAAATATTGAAATAATGCACTGGAACAGTTGTGACCAACACGAGTTATGCTAGCTTACGATGAGTTGCTAATTATGTCAATAAAAGTAATTGTAATGTAAATGGTCTGCATTTCTATAGCGCTTTTCAAGTCAACGAAGACCTCCCAAAGCGCTTTACAATGTGCTTCACACTTACCCATTCACACACACACTCACACACCGATAGGGAGTCAGCCTCCAAACGTTTTGAGGATAATCAAGATGCTAAATGGTAAATGGTCTGCATTTCTATAGCACTTTTCAAGTCAATGAAGAGCTCCCAAAGCGCTTTACAATGTGCTTCACACTTACCCATTCACACACACACTCACGCACCAATAGGGAGTCAGCCTCCAAACGTTTTGAGGATAATCAAGATGCTGAGTGGTAAATGGTAATTGGTCTTCATTTATATAGCACTTTTCAAGTCAATGAAGAGCTCCCAAAGCGCTTTACAATGTGCTTCACACTTACCCATTCACACACACACTCACACACCGATAGGGAGTCAGCCTCCAAACGTTTTGAGGATAATCAAGATGCTAAATGGTAAATGGTCTGCATTTCTATAGCGCTTTTCAAGTTAATGAAGAGCTCCCAAAGCGCTTTACAATGTGCTTCACACTTACACATTCACACACTCACTCACACACCAATAGAGTCAGCCATAAGCAAGAGATACAGAAGAAAGGGATAAGGATGGAAAGAGAAAGAAGGAAAGAGATAAAGACAGAAAGACAGAAAGACAGAAAGAAAAGATAGAAAACCACGAGTGGATCTTCCGTAGCGAGCGATGGCGGTGTCAAGGACGAAAAAACAGGTCAATAGCTGGGACAGGAGAGCAAAAACATGGTCGGGTTGGAAACGAGTCGTAAGCCAGGAAAGGAGAGTAGACGTGGTCGAGGACAAAAAGAGGTCGAAAGCCGGGACAGGAAAGTAGACGTGGTAAGGATCAAAAACGGGTCGAAGCCGGGGGACAGAGGGTCATAAAAGGCTTGCCTAGTGTTAACTGAGGTTTGCGGACGAACTGACAAAAGAGGATAGACAGGAGTGAGTACAAGTACTGATCGGGAGCCAATCAGAACCCACGGCAGTTGGCGCAAAATGAGCGGGACAGCTGAGTCACATCAGTAATCATGACATGAAAGGCTAAAAGAATCTAAAGAATTCAGGAAAAATAAGAAAGAGAAAGAAAAGCAGGGGTAAAATAAGAAAAGGAGGAAAAATGCTAGAAAAAAAACTGAAGAAAAAAGTAGAAAAAGCAGTTAACCTCACAGATGCCCACCATGTCATCAAGCTGTCATACACTGTAAGTTCCTGTCGAGCCTTTCCTGTACTCAGGTTGCACGTGAATGGAGCTTCTCTACTTTCAAATTTTTTGAAAACTAGGAGCTCATTGTCTTCATGCTGCTGTACACTGAAAAGGAAATTGCCATTTTAATAGACAATGACATCGTCGTGGATAAAGTTGCAGGGACCAGTTGTCACGAGGAGACCGGACCAGAACGGAGGCAGGAGGCAGGAAGGGTGAATTCAATTGCGTTGACGATCAAAACTTTTATTTAGCAAAATAAAAGTCGTCCAAAAACTCCGGGACAAAACCGAACAAAATCAGGCTTTTACTCAAAACGTGAAAACACAGGTTTCCTCCGAATCAAACAAAACAGGACAGAGCAAAACAGAAAGGGAAATGCAGACAGAAATTGCAAATGAACCAGCACCCGCAAAACCCAAAACCCACCCTTAAGTAGCAGACGCGCAAATTAGGCGATCTGCTTCAGCTGGTGCCCAGGGGGGCGGGGCCAGCCGGTCGCCACGGCGACCATGCTGGACACGACACCAGTGTATTGCTTTGGCGGATTTCGACCTCATAAGTAGCCGAATTCAAATGAGTGTAGTCAGCTAATTCATAAGAGTTCTAAAAGAATGGTGTAAAGCCTAACAATGGGTTGGAAAGGGAAATGCAAATGACTTATACTGTACATAGGTAAATAAGTTTTCATATTTCTGCCATTTTGACCGGTAAAATCTTTTCTGTTAACTTGAATTTCTTCCCAATAAATTTAGATAGAATCTCGCTGCGGTTCCGTTCCTCCTTTACGGCTAAGTGGTCCGGATTTGGGTCGAAAACCCCCGGGATGAGAAAAGGGCCCACTCCCACTCGCCACCGACCCGCTAACACGACCTAAAAGCTAACATACGAAAAGGAATATCTAGTCGATCCCGGTTATAGCGACTTTCCTGCTAAACCCGGTTGATCCTCTCTTTATGAACCGCCTCCGACTGAAGGATTATTCGGGATTTGTTTCTGCTTCTCATGTAAAATGAGAAAATGAGAAAACTGCCCTGTTAGGCCCGACTCTAGGGGTCTCATACTCCATTGAGTTGGGGTCCGGGTGAGATTGGGCCAAATTTCCACAAAAAACAGCCCTGATAAAGTAATCTGCTGTTCTTAAAGGGACAGTGTTTTATAGATGGGGTCATTCTGCACTCGGATTTTGGTAGTAATTCTTTACTATTTTTGGAATAATACGGTAGTTTTTGTCGTATTTTCATTGTATTTCTGTAGTATTTCCATAGTAACATTTTTTTAGGATTTTTCTATTTTCGTAGTATTTTTTGTAGTTTTACTGTTGTCGTATTTTTGTAGTACATTTACAGTATTTTTGTTTCTGGTGTCGTTGTTCCATAGAAGTTTTTCTCGTATTTCTATAATCGTATGACGTCGTATTTTTGTAGTACAGTTATAGTATTTTTGTTGTATTTCAGTAGTCGCATTTTTGTAGTATTTCTCTATTTTGTAGAATTTTAATAGTATTTTTGTAGTACTACTGTCGTCGTATTTTTGTAGTACATTAATAGTATTTTTGTTGTATTTCTGGTGTCGTAGTTTTGAACTATTTCCATAGTAGTTTTTGTAGTGTTTCTCTATTTTGTAGTATTTTTTGTAGTTTTACTGACGTCGTATTTTTGTAGTACATTTATAGTATTTTTGTTGTATTTCTGTAGTCCCATTGTTGTAGTATTTCTCTATTTTGTAGTATTTTAATAGTATTTTTTGTAGTACTACTGTCGTCGTATTTTTGTAGTACATCAATAGTATTTTTGTTGTATTTCTGGTGTCGTTGTTCCATAGAAGTTTTTGTAGTATTTCTATGATATTTTGTTGTATTTTAAAAGTAGTTTTTGTCGTATTTTGTTGTATTTCTGTAGTCGTGTTTTTGAAGTATTTCCATAGTAGCATTTTTGTAGTATTTCTCTATTTTGTAGTATTTTTGTAGTTTTACTGACGTCGTATATTTGTAGTACATTTATAGTATTTTTGTTGTATTTCTGTAGTCCCATTTTTGTAGTATTTCTCTATTTTTTAGTATTTTCATAGTATTTTTTGTAGTATTACTGATGTCGTATTTTTGTAGTACATTTATAGTATATTTGCTGTATTTTTGTAGTCCCATTTTTGTAGTATTTCTTTTATTTCGTAGTATTTTAATAAATTTTTTTGTAGTATTACTGTTGTCGTATTTTTGTAACACATTAATAGTATTTTTGTTGTATTTCTGGTGTCGTAGTTTTGAACTATTTCCATAGTAGTTTTTGTAGTATTTCTATGATATTTTGTTGTATTTTAAAAGTAGTTTTTGTCGTATTTTGTTGTATTTCTGTAGTCTTATTTTTGAAGTATTTCCATAGTAGCATTTTTATAGTATTTTAATATTTCACTACGGAGACTCAAAGTGGCCAAAAAGCAGCCTTTTATTCGCATTTTTTACCCAGCTTTTCTCAATAATAGAGAAAATACGAAAATATTTGTTTTATAAAAAAAAACAGGAGAAGAAATAAGAAAAACAGGCGACAAAGGAAAATAAGAATAAAAGGAAAAGTTGAGGGAAAGAAAGCAAAACAAAGAAAATTGTGAAAAAAAAAGGAATTAAAGCGAAAGAGACAGAAACAAAAAAAAAGCGCAATTTTCTTATTTTCTCCGTTTTCATCTTTTTCATTTTTCTTTTCCTCTTTTTCTTGAGTTTTACTTTTTTGTCTCTTTCCTTTTTTGGTCATTTCTTCTTTTCGCTTATCTTTTTTATTTTCTCACTTTCAAGGTCACTTTGAGTGTCCTTATATCGTCTTCTTCCTTTAGCACTCGTTTTGAATGGAAAGGCCTGCCTCCATTGAGATGGATGTCACTTATCTCCTTGAGCCTCAACCTTGAAAAAACTACAACCCAGAATCCTCTGCCTTCTGAGATTCGATCTGCCGGACGGACCCAAACGCAGAATACAAGAAATGTGTTCCAACCCCACTAGGGGGCGTTTGTTTAAACAGCAACAACAAAAGACTTTACCTGCAAGAAGGGGGTGTGGGACCAGGATAGCAGAGGAGGAGATCTTGAGATGGAAATTTGACTTGGGAATACCTTTAAGTTGGTTGGAGTGGCAGGTCTTGAAGTTGAGAAACTGGAATGTAAAGAAAATCAAAAGAGGAAGTCTCGGAGGTGAAGCTTGTCTTTTCAGTAAGTAAAATCTTGAAGAATCAAAACGAATCGGCAAAGTGAGGTAGGAGCCTGGGGTGTTTTTGATGGAGGTGTCTGATCGTCTAATTGCAAAAACCCGGGGAGAGGAAAAGTGGAAAATGGGGTTAAGCTGCCATCTTTTGGAGAAATGAAGGACTGCAGGCTCCTAAACCCAATGAGTGATGTTGACCTCATACTCTGTTGAAAAAAAGGGATAGAATAAAAAAAGGAAAAGGAAAAAAGACAAGAAAAAAAAAGAAAAAAAGTATGTAAATAGAAGCTAAACTAGGAAAAAAGAAACAAAAGAAGTAACAAATAAAACTTATAAAGAAAAAAGGAGAGAAATAAGAAAAAAATTATAACGCAAGGAAAATGAAACTCTAGGGGGAAAAAAACTCAAGAATAAAATAAAAAAATAAACTAGGTAAATAGAAACTAAACTAGGAAAAAAGAAACAAAAGAAGAAACAAATAAAACTTAAAAATAAAAAAAGGAGAGAAATAAGAAAAAAAAAATAACGCAAGGAAAATGAAACTCTAGAGGAAAAAAACTAAAGAATAAAATACAAATTAAAAAAAAACATCAGGAAAAATAAGAAAAGAGGAACAAGCAACAAAGAATTAAACGGGTAGGGGGGAAAGAAATAAAAGAAGAGAAAAATAATAATAAAAATACAATACTTTTACAGTGCACCACTCAGGGTGGGCGGGGCTTTCACAGGTGGGTAGTGCACCCCCGAGACTCCTATCTGGAAACGCCCCTGACATACGCTGCACAAGATATCGTTATTGTGTGGAGAGTTGACGTTAAATCCCCGGCTGCATATTCTTGTTTGTATCTGCTGCCCCCTTGTGGACAAAACCGAACAAATTTCCTATCTTAAAAAAAAAGGTAGCTGCTATAATTCTGTTCTTTTCATCATTTCATAATTTCTACCCATTTAAATTGTTTATTTTCGAATAATAACACTTTATGAAAAACGTCAATCCGTTCAAATAATGATTTCTTTTCTCCAGAATTTTCATTCGAGGTAGAAAATAATGAGTTGCATGACTATATTTTTTATTTTATTTTTCAAATTTACCACCAGGGGGCGCTAAATCATATACACTACCCTTTAAAAAACAATGGCAACATACCGCAGGGGCTATTTTAGGTTCAGAGCTTTTTGGGGATAAGAAAAAAATACTTTAGAAATACTACAAAACTACTATGACAGTAATACAATGATACAAAAACACTTTTAGTAAGATATTACAACGGAAGTACTACAAAAATACAACTCAAGTAATATTAAAAAATACTAAAGGAATTCTACAATGATACTAGTACATAAATACTTCAAAATACTACAGATATACTAAAAAAGCACTACAGTTAACTATAATACAAAAATAAGGATACCTCAATATTAGGACGGAAATACTACAAAGATACTAAAAAAATGGAACTACAGTAATACTACAGATATACTACAGAAAATAAGCGACCTCAATATTATAACAGAAATACTACACTGATACAACTACAGTAATTATACAAAAATACTAAAAAAATAGAACTACAGTAATACTACAAACTACTATAACAGAAATACAATGATACAAAAACACTATTACAAAAATATTACAACGGAAGTACTACAAAAATACGATATTAAAAAATACTGAAGAAATTTTACAATGATACTGGTACATAAATACTTCAAATATACATCTACAGATATACTACAGAAAATAAGCTACCTCAATATTACAACAGAAATACTACACAGATACAACTACAGTAATTCTACAAAAATACTAAAAAGAATAGAACTACAGTAATACTACAAAACTACTATTACAGTAATACAATGATACAAAAACACTATTACAAAAATATAACAACGGAAGTACCACAAATATACGACCAAAATAATATTTAAAAATACTAAATAAATTCTACAATGATACTAGTACATAAATACTTCAAAATACTTCTACAGATATACTACAAAAAAGCACTACAGAAAATAAGCGACCTCAATATTAAGACAGAAATACTACACAGATACAACTACAGTAATTCTACAAAAAATACTAAAAAAAAATAGAACTACAGTACTATACTACAAAACTACTATTACAGTCATCCAATTATACAAAAACACTATTACAAAAAATATGACAACGGAAGTACTACAAAAATACGACTAAATTAATATTAAAAAAATACTTGATACTAGTACATAAATACTTCAAAAATACTTTTACAGATGTACTACAAAAAAGCACTACAGTTAACTATAATACAAAAATAAGCTACCTCAATATTACGACGGAAATACTACAAAGATACTAAAATAATAGTAGAAATACAGTCATACTACTAAACTAAATGTTGAAAGAGGTGCTTGGAATCAAATGGACTGAACCATTTCAAGACGTTTATCATCATGTGTATCGTGTCCTTTATTAAGAGAGTTTTCAAAATACTATCATTTCTTTGGGGGGCTTGAGCACCCCCCAAAACCTGGTGGTAACGCCCCTGCCCCACCGGATAAGTCCTTTTATAGCGTGCATGTTGGAATCCAGTCAAGTACACATGTAATACACAATATTGCCACCAGATGGAAGTCAAGTACCGCAGCAGAAACAACCAGTTGTTCAAAAAGGTCCCCAAAATCCCATTTATTCACCTTAAAGCGACAGTGTGTAAAAACCTTATCATGTAATAAAACATATTTTAATTTACATAACAAGAAAAAATATATAAATCTTATTTTTTAGAGCAATTTGTATTTCAAACAACACAAGGCTCACCTAAGGGAGCTGACATGGTTGTCTGACATCTTGCTGCTACGGAAATACACCCCACGCCCCTAAGAAAACCCCCAAAACGTGTATTTTTTCCTTTCTTATTCTTTCTTATGAATTAAAAAGGAATATTGGAGTGTCAGTTCATGTATTTTTTGCCTCGTATTCATGTTTTTGTACCACTAGGAGGCAGTAAATATGACATACTGTCCCTTTAAGCTTGATAAGTTTCACTGACTTTGCAAAATGGTGGGTCGTTCTAAAGTCTTTGAAATCCTCCGGCAGCACGAAATGGATGATGGTTGATAGGAAAGACTAAAACCAAAAGTGGGTAAAAAGTCAGTAAAAGGTGGAGAAGGAAGTGTCATGGTTTGGGTCCTGCTTTCTACAGCAGGATTTGGGACTTCATGGCCAAGTAAATGCAAATGTATACCAGTGCCTTCTTCAAAAGCACACGGTTTCTTACTTGTGTTCCTCGCCCAATCAGCCTGCAGTCCTCATGAGTGGGTTTTGACTTGGTCCTGTTTCCTGTTGGTATTTCCTGTCCCGTATTGTTCCCGTTTATTTTGTCCTGTTTGATATCACTTTCCAGTTTTAATCCCGTCTAGTTTGTCCTGTGTAATTTTGATATCCTGTTTTGGTATCAATCCTGTCTGTCCCGTTGTTTAATATCGGTTTCCAGTTTCGTTCCCGTCTAGTTTTTCCTGCTTGATTTTGATATCCTGTTTTGATATCAATCCTGTCTGTCCCGTTGTTTAATATCGGTTTCCAGTTTCGTTCCCGTCTAGTTTTTCCTGCTTGATTTTGATATCCTGTTTTGATATCAATCCTGTCTGTACCGTTGTTTAATATCGGTTTCCAGTTTCGTTCCAGTCTAGTTTGTCCTGTTTAAATTCGATGTGCTGTTTTGATGTAAATCCTGTCTGTCCCCATGTTTAATATTGGTTCCCAGTTTCGTTCCCGTCTGCTTTATCCTGTTTAATTTCGATATCCTGTTTTGATATCAATCTTGTCCGTCTTGTTGTTTAATATCGGTTTCCAGTTTCGTTCCTGTCTATTTTTTCCTGTTTATTTTCGATATCCTGTTTTGATATCAATCCTGTCTGTCCAGTCCTGTCGGGTATCGATAAATGAATATATTAATAAATGTTACCACTACCGGCTTTTACGGATCCTAGGTTATTTCAAAATGTGTCCCTGTCACGGTTGCCATGGCGCCCATTGGCCCCGCCCGTGTTGCGCCAGCTGCAGCTAGTTGACGGATTGGCTTTCCGTCTATTTAACCTCAGTGCTCTCACTCTCCCTTTGTCAGTCCGTGAACGAACCTCTGCCCCGCAAGTCGTGGGTTCTGACTCGGTCCTGTTTTCTGTTGGTATTCCTTGTCCGGTATTGTTCCTGTTTGTTTTTGTCCTGTTTAATATCGGTTTCCAGTTTCGTTCCTGTCTATTTTTGTCCTGTTTATTATTCTCTCCGGTTTTTGTTCCCGTCTAGTTTGTCCTGTTTTGTTTCGATATTCCGGTTTCGTTATCAATCATGTCCCTCCCGTCCTGTCCTGTATCAACCCAATCTGTCTGATATCTGCTCAGGCAATTGGTATCAATCTTGTCAAGAAACGCCAGTCAAAAAACACAGCTGAGGACCAGTAAACAAAGAGGCCAGTTAAAAGCTAAATGAAAATTTCCATTATTACTGTCAGGACCAGAACAGAAACAGGACCCAATTGTGTTACGTTTCTTACAAGTTTTATAGAAGGAAGAGAAAGGGTTGCGCCCACGGTCCAGTGATCACTGGATGCGGGAAGCAGGTCGCTCGGAACGCGGAATTGGATCTTCCGCAGCGAGCGATGGCGGTGTCGGGAACGGAAAAACGGGTCAGTAGCCGGGACAGGAGAGCAAAAACGTCGGGGTCGTAAGCGAGTCGTTAGCCAGGAAAGGAGAGTAGACGTGGTCGGGGACAGGAAAAGGTCGAAAGCCGGGACGGGAGAGTAGACGTGGTCGGGAATTGTCAGGACCAGAACGGAAACAGGACCCAATTGCGTGACGTTTCTCAGTTTTATTAAAGGAAAGAGGAAGGGCTGTGCCCACAATCCGGTGTTCGCTGGAAGCAAGTCGCTCTCATACTCGGATTGTGATCCGAACACGGAAGTGGATCTTCCGTAGCGAGCGATGGCGGTGTCAGGGACGGAAAAAAACGGGTTGGTAGCCAAGACTAGGAGGGAAAGGCATGGTCGGGACCGGAAACAAGTCGTAAGCGAAGAAAGGAGAGTCGACGTGGTCGGGGACAAAAAAAGGTAGAAAGCTGGGACGGGAGAGTAGACGTGGTCGGGATCAAAAACGGGTCGAAGCCGGGGGACGGACGGGAGCAAAATAAAGGCGGGAGTCAGGGTCGAAAAAGGCTTGCCTAGTGTTAACTGTGGTTTACAGACGGACTGACAAAAGGGGACGAATAGGAGTGGGTTTAAATAGGGATAGGGAGCCAATCAGAGTCCAGGTGATTCCAATCGGCATTCGTGACAATTTCCTTTTATTCTTTGTTTTTATCGTCCCGTAATCTAATCCTAAAATGTATTCGTCTCTCATGTTCTCAAGATTTCTACTTTTGAGGGGCTTGGAACGGATTAACGCATTTCCATTGAAAAAGTGACTCAACTTACAAACGTTTCACTCCTGCTTACGAATCTAATGATTTCGTAGATGTACGTGTCTATTTGCTGAAGTTCAATTGTGTTTGAATCTATTACACTGCTTCTTTGTGAAGACACATAGGGGAGGGGGATAATGGCGTCACGCCTGGGGGGATAAAAGAGCAGTTTGAATGATGTCTCTGTTAATTGTTTAGAGATAATGTCCACTGTGTCCCTCCTATTGTTCAATGTAAGGGAATTAAACGCGGTTGTTTGTTCTGCCTGCATGCCTAAAGTGTACTCTTAGAGCAGGGGTGTCCAACTCGTTTCAACTCGGGGGCCACACCATAGAACAAACATTCTGTCGGGGGCCGGACTAGTAGATTAAAGAGAAAGAAAAAGAGAGAGAAAGAAATAAGAGAAAGAAGGAGGGAAAAGGAGAGAGGGCGGGACAAAGAAAGAAAAAGAGAGAGAGGGAGAGAGCGTGAGAAACAAAAGATAAAAAGTCGCGAGAGAGGGGGAAAAGAAAGGGAGGGGAAGAAAGAAATCCAAAAAGAAATAGAAAGACGGAAGGAGAGAAAAGAGAAAAGAAAGTGCAAAGGGTAGGAAGAGAGAAAGAGAAAAAAGAGAAAAGGAAAACAGGGAGTTCAAGCAAAATAAGTTAAAAAGACACAGAGGGAGAAAGAGACAAAGAGCAACAAAGGAAGAGAAAAAGAGAGACCAAAGAGTGAAAGGGACAGAGACAGAGAGTGGGAGAAAAGGGGTGGAAAAGAGAGAGAGAGAGAGAGAGAGAGACTAGTAGATTAAAGAGAAAGAAAAAGAGATAAAGAAATAAGAGAAAGAAGGAGGGAAAAGAGAGAGGGCGAGACAAAGAAAGAAAAAAAGAGAGAGAGAGAGAGAGAGAGCGTGAGAAACAAATGATAAAAAGTCAAGGGAGAGGAAGAAAGAAATCCAAAGAGAAATAGAAAGACAGAAGGAGAGAAAAGAGAAAAGAAAGTGTAAAGGGTAGGAAGAGAGAAAGAGAAAAGAGAGAAAAGGAAAAAAGAAAGTTAGAGAAAAAGAGGTTAAAAAACACAGAGAGAGAAAGAGACAAAGAGAGACACAGAGAGTGAAAGAGACAGAGACAGAGTGGGAGAAAAGAGGTGGAAAAGAGAGAGAGAGAGAGAGAGAGAGAGAGAGAGAGAGAGAGAGAGAGAGAGAGAGAGAGAGAGAGAGAGAGAGAGAGAGAAATACAAGTACAGTGTGTATTCGAGGCAGCTGGCTTTGGCAACATCAAGTTGACATATTTCAACCTGCAGCTTGTTTTTCTCTTGCGCTTCTCTGAGTGTTGTCTCGTGGGCCGGATTCAATCCCTTGCCGGGCCTGATCCGGCCCGCGGGCTGCCTTTTTGGACACCTGTGTCTTAGAGCATGGGTGTCCAACAGGCGGCCCGCGGGCCGGATCATCATACATGTCACAGTTGGCATGGCGCCCAATTGGTCCCGCCCGTGTGGCGTCAGCTGGGGCTTGTTGACAGATTGGCTTTCCGTCTATCTAAGCTCAGTGCTCTCACTCCTCCTTTGTCAGTCCGTCAACAAACCTCTGCCCCGAAAGACGTGGGTTTTGACTCGGTCCTCTTTCCTGTCGGTATTTCCTGTCCGATATTGTTCCTGTGTATTTTGTCCTGTTTAGTATCGGTTTCCAGTTTCGTTCCTGTCTAGTTTGTTTAATTTTGATATCCTATTTTGATATCAATCCTGTCCGTCCCGTTGTTTAATATCGGTTTCCAGTTTCGTTCCTGTTCAGTTTGTCCTGCTTATTTTCAATATCCTGTTTCATTATCTATCCTGTCTGTCCCGTCCTGTCCGGTATCGACCCCATCCGTCCGATATCTACTCGGGCAATTGTTATCGATCTCATCGGCCTCTGACTTCCTATCATTTCACGCCAGACTGCTGCCTAACGCGCATGACTCCCCGTTTCCCGTAAAATAAAAGGCTTGTGTGAGAAACGTCACGCGTTTGGGTCCTGATCCTGTTCTGGTTCAATGACAATACATCCTTCTTGAAGAAGATGTGAGTTCCTTTTTTTGCCTGTTTAAGTTTCATATTCCATCTTGTCAATAGACACCCCTTTCCTATAAAAACTGGCGTCAGCCATTTTTCAAAGTCTTTTTGTCGAAGAATGCACAGAGTATATATATTTTATTTTGTAATTTTGTAAAAAAAAAAAATGTCCTCGACTGAATGAGTCTCTTCGGCTTATTTTTGTCTTCGTCCAAATACTCGGTCTGCTAACGGTATAATGAGCCTTATATACCAAAAACACAGTGGTGTCACCAGATGTCAGACGGACCCAAATGCAGGAGACATAAAACATGGATGTGATTCAGACCCCTGCTTCTTTCTCTACTCTTTTTTGTTTTTTGTTTCTTTTTTTTCCCAGCTTTATACTGCTTTTTTTTAGTTTTTTTTTAATTATTTCCCTCTTTCCTTTTAGTTTTCCTTCCTTTTTTTTCTTTTTCCTTTAGTTTTCTTTTTGGTCCTTTGTTTTTTTTCCCCCAGATTTATACTGCTTTTTATTTTTATTTTTTTAATTCTTTCCCTTTTTCCTTCTTTTTCTTTCTCTCTCCTTTTTCCTGTAATTTTCTTTTTTGTTCTTTTTGTTTCCTTTCTCCTTCGCTTTCTCTTTGTTTCTTGCTTTTCCTCTTTTTCCAGTTTTTTTTATTCTTTTGTTATTCTCCCCTAGCTTTATACTGCTTTTTATTCGTTTTTTTAAATTATTTCCCTCTTTCCTTTTAGTTTTTTTTCCCTTTTTTTCTTTTTCCTTTAGTTTTCTTTTTGGTCCTTTGTTTTTTTTTCCAGATTTATACTGCTTTTTATTATTTTTTTAAAAATTATTTCCCTTTTTCCTTCTTTTTCTTTCTCCTTTTTCCTGTAATTTTCTTTTTTGTTCTTTTTGTTTCCTTTCTCCTTCGCTTTCTCTTTGTTTCTTGCTTTTCCTCTTTTTCCTGCTTTTTTTATTCTTTTTTTTATTCTTCCCCCAGCTTTATACTGCTTTTTATTAGTTTTTTTTTATTATTTCCCTCTTTCCTTTTAGTTTTCTTCCCTTTTTTTCTTTTTCCTTTAGTTTTCTTTTTGGTCCTTTGTTTTTTTTCCCCCAGATTTATACTGCTTTTTATTTTATTTTTTTAAATTCTTACCCTTTTTCCTTCTTTTTCTTTCTCTCTCCTTTTTCCTGTAATTTTCTTTTTTGTTCTTTTTGTTTCCTTTCTCCTTCACTTTCTCTTTGTTTCTTGCTTTTCCTCTTTTTCCTGTTTTTTTTAATTCTTTTTTTATTCTCCCCCAGCTTTATACTGCTTTTTATTAGTTTTTTTTTATTATTTCCCTCTTTCCTTTTAGTTTTCTTCCCTTTTTTTCTTTTTCCTTTTGTTGTCTTTTTGGTCCTTTGTTTTTTTCCCCCCAGATTTATACTGCTTTTTATTTTTTATTTTTTTAATTCTTTCCCTTTTTCCTTCTTTTTCTTTCTCTCTCCTTTTTCCTGTAATTTTCTTTTTTGTTCTTTTTGTTTCCTTTCTCCTTCGCTTTCTCTTTGTTTCTTGCTTTTCCTCTTTTTCCTGTTTTTTTTAATTCTTTTTTTATTCTCCCCCAGCTTTATACTGCTTTTTATTAGTTTTTTTTTTATTATTTCCCTCTTTCCTTTTAGTTTTCTTCCCTTTTTTTCTTTTTCCTTTAGTTTTCTTTTTGGTCCTTTGTTTTTTTTCCCCCAGATTTATACTGCTTTTTATTTTATTTTTTTAAATTCTTACCCTTTTTCCTTCTTTTTCTTTCTCTCTCCTTTTTCCTGTAATTTTCTTTTTTGTTCTTTTTGTTTCCTTTCTCCTTCACTTTCTCTTTGTTTCTTGCTTTTCCTCTTTTTCCAGTTTTTTTTATTCTTTTGTTATTCTCCCCTAGCTTTATACTGCTTTTTATTCGTTTTTTTAATTATTTCCCTCTTTCCTTTTAGTTTTTTTTTCCCTTTTTTTCTTTTTCCTTTAGTTTTCTTTTTGGTCCTTTGTTTTTTTTTCCAGATTTATACTGCTTTTTATTATTTTTTTTTAAATTATTTCCCTTTTTCCTTCTTTTTCTTTCTCCTTTTTCCTGTAATTTTCTTTTTTGTTCTTTTTGTTTCCTTTCTCCTTCGCTTTCTCTTTGTTTATTGCTTTTCCTCTTTTTCCTGCTTTTTTTATTCTTTTTTTTATTCTTCCCCCAGCTTTATACTGCTTTTTATTAGTTTTTTTTTATTATTTCCCTCTTTCCTTTTAGTTTTCTTCCCTTTTTTTCTTTTTCCTTTAGTTTTCTTTTTGGTCCTTTGTTTTTTTTTCCCCAGATTTATACTGCTTTTTATTTTATTTTTTTAAATTCTTACCCTTTTTCCTTCTTTTTCTTTCTCTCTCCTTTTTCCTGTAATTTTCTTTTTTGTTCTTTTTGTTTCCTTTCTCCTTCGCTTTCTCTTTGTTTCTTGCTTTTCCTCTTTTTCCTGTTTTTTTTAATTCTTTTTTTATTCTCCCCCAGCTTTATACTGCTTTTTATTAGTTTTTTTTTTATTATTTCCCTCTTTCCTTTTAGTTTTCTTCCCTTTTTTTCTTTTTCCTTTAGTTTTCTTTTTGGTCCTTTGTTTTTTTTCCCCCAGATTTATACTGCTTTTTATTTTATTTTTTTAAATTCTTACCCTTTTTCCTTCTTTTTCTTTCTCTCTCCTTTTTCCTGTAATTTTCTTTTTTGTTCTTTTTGTTTCCTTTCTCCTTCACTTTCTCTTTGTTTCTTGCTTTTCCTCTTTTTCCTGTTTTTTTTAATTCTTTTTTTATTCTCCCCCAGCTTTATACTGCTTTTTATTAGTTTTTTTTTATTATTTCCCTCTTTCCTTTTAGTTTTCTTCCCTTTTTTTCTTTTTCCTTTTGTTGTCTTTTTGGTCCTTTGTTTTTTTCCCCCCAGATTTATACTGCTTTTTATTTTTTATTTTTTTAATTCTTTCCCTTTTTCCTTCTTTTTCTTTCTCTCTCCTTTTTCCTGTAATTTTCTTTTTTGTTCTTTTTGTTTCCTTTCTCCTTCGCTTTCTCTTTGTTTCTTGCTTTTCCTCTTTTTCCTGCTTTTTTAAATTCTTTTTTTTATTCTTCCCCAGCTTTTTACTGCTTTTTCTTTTGCTTATTATTTTTCTCTTTCCTTTTTTATTTTTCTCATCCTTTCATTTTTCTATTTTTTCCTTTTTGTCCCGACAGCTCTCACCACGTCATTCATCTTTCTTTCGGTGGGCAGCGCGTGCCCCCCTCCCTCCTCCTGGTAACGCCCCTGCCCTCGGCTCTCCTCTGTCTCACCTTCGGCTCTCGGACAGTAAAGGCTCCATTAACGAAGGTCCATTAACGCAATTTAGCCGCGGCTTAACCGGCGACTGGTAAAGGTGATCGGCGCAGTCACATTGTCTGCGACTTTAGCGAGAGATGGGCTTTTTTTTATCGCCATCTTTGTAGAAAATATGCGGGACAAGGACACCCAATTCGACAATGACGTCGAAAAAAGGGATCATTTGTGACGCTCCAGCCCGATAGCAGCAAGATAGCGGAGTCGAGAAAAGAGCCTTGGAAAATGAGGACAGGCTGCCAAGTTGCTCACCTTACTCGCGCCGCCTGTGTGCAGAGTATACAGCCGGCGTTGTTTCAAAACGGACGCAATGGAAAGAGACCATTTTCACGACTATAAGCCGCGGCCAAAACCTCCCAATTGGATGAAAAACAGAGGGAAGAAAGGAAAATAGTACAGAAAAAGAAAAAGGTGAAACAAGGAGATTCAAAAGAAGAGTAAAAAACAAAAAGGAAGAAATGAAAGCATAAAAAGTAGGGATCAACTAAAAAGGGAAGATGAAAAATGTTAAAAAGGAGGAAAGGAAAAATAAGAAGAATGTAAACTGAAAATAGAATGAAAAAGGAGAGAAAAGAAAGAAAGGGAAATGAAAGAGAAAAAAGGAAGTAAAAAGAAAAAATAGAGGGGAAAATCAAAGGAAAAGGATAAAAAGAGAAAGGCAAGGAAAGAAAAAAGAAGAGTAAAAAAAGAGAATAAAAAACAACAAAAAAGGAAAAAAAAGATTAAAAGGGATTAAGAAAGGTGCAGATAAAAAACAAAAGTAAAAACAGAAAACAGAAAGAAAAAAAGGAAAAAAAAGAAGAAAAAGAAGGAAAATAAAGAGAAAAACGGAAAGAAAAATATAAGGGAAAAAAGAAAGAGTAAAAATGATAAGAAATAGATAAAAAGAGAAGGGAAAAGAAAAAAAATCGGGAAACAAGGAAAAAAAGAAAGAAGAGCAAAAATAGGGGAAAAAAGAAAAATATAAAAACACAAAAGAAAGGAAAAACTGAAAAAGGAAGAAAAAGATGAAGGGATTAAAAAGAGACATAATGAAAATAGGTAAAAACAGAATAAAAGGAAAAAAAGATAAAAAGGTGAAAAAGAAAGAAATAAAACAAAGAGAGGAAAAGGATAAAAAGAAAAAGGGAAGTTTGTTTTTGATCCCGACCACGTTTCCTCTCCCGTCCCAGCTTACGACCCATTTTTGATCCCGACCACGTTTTTGCTCTCCTGTCCCGGCTATCGACCTGTTTTTTCGCCCTTGACACTGCCATCTCCTGCTCCGGAAGATCCACTTCCGTTTTCGTATCAGAATCCGATTGCGAGAGCGACCTACTCTGCCCTTCCTCTTTCTATCAATAAAACTTGTGGTTAACGCTACGCATTTGGGTCCTGATTCCGTTTTGGTCGTGACAAATATGGCTCTTTTAACATTTTGGGATGCCTGTTATTAAAAGTATTCGGGCTTTAAATGTGCTACTTGCGCTTCATTTATTTCTTTTTTTAATACTTTTATTATTTTATTGATTTTTAAAGTACTCGAATCCACCTTAATTATTTTAATCTGTTATTAAACGAAATTTTATTTATTGCCCATTAGATTTTGATGACTTGATGATTGATTGCTTGTTTTAAAATATGAATATATTAATAAACAAGACGCTGCTACTGTCACGGTTGCCATGGCGCCCAATTGGCCCCGCCCGTGTGGCGCCAGCTGCAGCTTGTTGACGGATTGGCTCCCTGTCAGTATTTGAACTCGGTCCTGTCAGTCCCCTTTTGTCGGTCCATCTGCGAATCTCCGTTTTTACACGGCAAGCCCTTTTTCGCCTGTCCCGTTTTTTGCTCCTGTTTGTCTCCTGTTCCGATCTGTTTTGATCTCGACCACGTCTGCTCTCCCGTCCCGAATGACGACCTGTTTTGATCTCGACCACGTCTGTTCTCCAGCCCAGAAAAACGATCCGTTTTTGAGCTCGACCACGATTCTGAATACGTCTGCTCTCCCGTCCCGACTTACGACCAGTTTCAGACCCTGACCAGGTTTTTGCTCGCCTGTCCCAGCTATTGACCTGTTTTTCCGTCCTTGACACTGCCATCGCTCGCTACGGAAGATCCCCTTCCGTGTTCAGCTTCGACCCGTTTTTGATCCTGACCACGTCTACTCTCCTTTCCCAGTTTCTGACTCGCTTCCGACCCCAACCACGTTTTTGCTCTCCTCTCCTGGCTTTCGACTTGTTTCCGATCCGGTTTTTGCCCTCCTATCCCGGCTACTGACCCGTTTTTTTCCGTCCTTGACACTGCCATCGCTCGCTACGGAAGATCCCCTTCCGTGTTCAGCTTCGACCCGTTTTTGATCCTGACCACGTCTACTCTCCTTTCCCAGTTTCTGACTCGCTTCCGACCCCAACCACGTTTTTGCTCACCTCTCCTGGCTTTCGACTTGTTTCCGATCCTGTTTTTGCCCTCCTATCCCGGCTACTGACCCGTTTTTTTCCGTTCCTGACACCGCCATCGCTCGCCACGGAAGTCCCACTTCCGCGTGTGAGCAACCTGCTCCCCGCAACCAGCGATCACCGTGCAATCCTTTCCCATCTTCCCAATAAAACTGTGAGAAATGTTACGCGAGTGGGTTCTGTTCCCTGTTCTGGTCGTGACAGCTACAGTTACTCAGTACTTGAGTACTTTTTGACTTTGACTCAATTAAAGATGACTATTTTTGACTCCTCGTCGAGTCCTATTATTCTGAAGTTACAGTACTCGAGTAACATTTTGTCTAGTCTACCTATGTCTGGATTTGGTGCACCTTATAGTTTAGAAATTACGGTAAAAATCCAACAAATTGATGTCAACACACAGCGCAAAAAGTGGGAAGTTGAAAGAATCGTCTGTAGACCTCCAAAAGGGAAATATCTCCAAGGACAGATCGGAGGAAGGCTACAGAAGAGATTTGTGCTGCTTTAAGACGTCATTCGCAAATGATAAAAGTTGAAGACCACCTTGACTGCTGGCAGACATTTCTCCGGAGAAAAAGGAAAAAAAACCTCCGATTCGGGATGAAAATGAAAGGAGCCATTCCAAAAGGCTTGAGGGTGTCATTGCTACCAAAGGTGGAAGTATTGCCTCATGGAGTTAGAATGAGTAGTCTCAATTTCCTTATCATCCTCAATATATTTTACGACAGAAGTGCTTCTCACACAGGAGAGCAAAAACGTGGTCGGGGTCGGAAGCGAGTCAGAAACTGGGAAAGGAGAGTAGACGTGGTCGAGGACAAAAATAGGTCGAAAGCCGGGACAGGAGAGTAGACGTGGTCAGTATCAAAAACGGGTCGAAGCTGAACACGGAAGGGGATCTTCCGTAGCGAGCGATGGCGGTGTCAAGGACGGAAAAACAGATCGATAGCCGGGACAGGAGAGCAAAAAACGTGGTTGGGGTCGGAAGCGAGTCAGAAACTGGGAAAGGAGAGTAGACGGGGTCAGGATCAAAAACGGGTCGAAGCTGAACACGGAAGGGGATCTTCCGTAGCGAGCGATGGCGGTGTCAAGGACGGAAAAACAGATCGATAGCCGGGACAGGAGAGCAAAAAACGTGGTTGGGGTCGGAAGCGAGTCAGAAACTGGGAAAGGAGAGTAGACGGGGTCAGGATCAAAAACAGGTCGAAGCTGAACACGGAAGGGGATCTTCCGTAGCGAGCGATGGCGGTGTCAAGGACGGAAAAACAGATCGATAGCCGGGACAGGAGAGCAAAAAACGTGGTTGGGGTCGGAAGCGAGTCAGAAACTGGGAAAGGAGAGTAGACGGGGTCAGTATCAAAAACGGGTCGAAGCTGAACACGGAAGGGGATCTTCCGTAGCGAGCGATGGCGGTGTCAAGGACGGAAAAACAGATCGATAGCCGGGACAGGAGAGCAAAAAACGTGGTTGGGGTCGGAAGCAAGTCAGAAACTGGGAAAGGAGAGTAGACGGGGTCAGGATCAAAAACGGGTCGAAGCTGAACACGGAAGGGGATCTTCCGTAGCGAGCGATGGCGGTGTCAAGGACGGAAAAACAGATCGATAGCCGGGACAGGAGAGCAAAAAACGTGGTTGGGGTCGGAAGCGAGTCAGAAACTGGGAAAGGAGAGTAGACGGGGTCAGGATCAAAAACGGGTCGAAGCTGAACACGGAAGGGGATCTTCCGTAGCGAGCGATGGCGGTGTCAAGGACGGAAAAACAGATCGATAGCCGGGACAGGAGAGCAAAAAACGTGGTTGGGGTCGGAAGCGAGTCAGAAACTGGGAAAGGAGAGTAGACGGGGTCAGTATCAAAAACGGGTCGAAGCTGAACACGGAAGGGGATCTTCCGTAGCGAGCGATGGCGGTGTCAAGGACGGAAAAACAGATCGATAGCCGGGACAGGAGAGCAAAAAACGTGGTTGGGGTCGGAAGCGAGTCAGAAACTGGGAAAGGAGAGTAGACGGGGTCAGTATCAAAAACGGGTCGAAGCTGAACACGGAAGGGGATCTTCCGTAGCGAGCGATGGCGGTGTCAAGGACGGAAAAACAGATCGATAGCCGGGACAGGAGAGCAAAAAACGTGGTTGGGGTCGGAAGCAAGTCAGAAACTGGGAAAGGAGAGTAGACGGGGTCAGGATCAAAAACGGGTCGAAGCTGAACACGGAAGGGGATCTTCCGTAGCGAGCGATGGCGGTGTTAAGGACGGAAAAACAGATCGATAGCCGGGACAGGAGAGCAAAAACCTGGTCAGGGTCAGAAACTGGTCGTAAGCCGAGACGGGAGAGCCGACGTGATCGGGATCAAAGATGGGTCGTAAGTCGGGACGGCAGAGAAGACGTATTCAGAATCAAAACGGGTCGTAGCCGGGGACAGACGGGAGCAAAAAACAGGTGGGAGTTGAAAAAGGCTTGCATAGTGTTTATTGAGGTTCGCAGATGGACTGACAAAAGGGGACAGATACTGCTTTTAAAGGTTATGGAAATAGTTACTTTCCCTGATTACTAGTTACTTTTACGATAGGGTCATTCAGTAACTCGCTCAGTTACCTCTTGGGAAGAAGTAATGAGTAATTCTAACCAATTGCCTTTTTTAAAGCGACGTGGCAAACACCGATACACAAATGTAGAATAACTTCACACAGAAAGCTTTCCATAATGAATTGCTGCAAGCGTCCTTTTATGCAAAAGCCTTTCCTTTGAATTTTTTTGTATAAAATGAAACACATGCTCATTTCTTTTAGTCCTTTTATTCTGCCTGGCAGACAAGCGTACACAGTATCAGGGACGGTGTTGCGAGTTTCGTGAACCTTGGACTGAAGAGCCACTGAAAGCAAAGGCAAACAACAGATAACCTGAAAAATCCCCAAATTCATATCAGGATTGCGTCAGGCGTCGGGGGGGTCTGTTGCGTAGATTATCTCATTATCTGCACCGCTTATCCTCAGTAGGGTCGCGGGGGTGCTGGAGCCCATCCCAGCTCTCTTCGGGCAGTGAGCAGGGGACACAGAGACAGACAATTCGCTCGCTCATTCACACCTAGGGACAATTTGGACCGGCCAATTCACCTGACATGCATGTTTTTGGAATGTGGAAGGAAACCCACGCAAGCACGGGGAGAACATGCAAACTCCACACAGGAGATTCGATCTCATGACCTCAGAACTGTGCCGCACACGTGCTAACCACTGCCCCGCCGTGCTGCCCATGTTGCGTACAATAAAGACTAATTTGATTCATTATGTCATGGGAACCTGTCGTGGGTTCAAATCCAGCTCCAGACTTCCTGTGCGGAGTTTGTGTGTTCTCCCCGTGCTTGCGTGGGTTCCCTCCGGGCACTCCGGTTTCCTCCCACATTCCAAAGTCATGCATTTCAGGTGAATTTGCCGGTCCAAATTGTCCCTAGGTGTGAATGAGCGAATGAGTTGTCTGTCCCCGTGTGCCCTGCGATTGGCTGGCAACCAATTCAGGGTGTCCCCTGCCCACTGCTCGGAGATGGCTGGGATGGGCTCCAGCCCCCCCGCGACCCTAATGAGCATAAGCGGTACGGCTAATGAGACTATCCAATGAGAATATCTGCTGGAGTTTAATGAGAGGAAGTGTTAGTGCTTAGTATTGGGTTTTTACTAAACATACAGTGTGTCCTGATTTGATTACCGATTGGCTCACTGTCCCTATTTAAACCCATTCCTTTCTGTCCCCTTTTGTCGGTCTGTCTGCGAACCTCAGTTCACACTTGTCATGATTGCCAAAATGAAGACACCTGGGGCAATCGTTCTCTGATTGGCTGGCACTCTCCTCTTAAGCTGTCAGCTCCCAGAGGAGAGTGTCAGACCGTACTTGTGTCTCTCTGTGTGTTTCGCCAGATTACCAATACCAAAGACCTCTCCTGTTTGATTCCTGCCTGCCTTCGGTTTCGACCTTTTTCTGTCCCACGTTTACGACCTGCTATCCTGCCCTGGCCATCGACCTGCCCGTTAAGCCGTATCGATTCTGCCTACCTGTCACAAAGCTGCCATTCTGTCCAACGCTGCTAGCAACCGACAACCATCGGCTTCCTAAGCAAGCTCTGTCAGCTCAATCCAATAAAGATTCCTTTAAAACGAACCAAATTGGGTCCGAGATTCCATTTTGGGTCGTGACACCCACTCCTTTCTGTCCCCTTTTGTCAGTCCGTCTGCGAACTTTAGTTAACACGAGGCAAGCCTTTTTCAACCCTGACTCCCACCTGTTTTTTGCTTCCGTCTGTCCCCCGGCTTCGACCCGTTTTTGATCTTGACCACGTCTACTCTACCGTCCCGGCTTTTGACCTTTTTTTGTCCCCAACCACGTCGACTCTCCTTTCCCAGTTTCTGACTCGCTTCCGGTCCCGACCACGCCTTTCCCTCCCAGTCTTGGCTACCGACCTGTTTTTTCCGTCCCTGACACCGCCATTGCTCGCTACAGAAGATCCACTTCCATGTTCGGATCACAATCCGAGTACGAGAGCGACTTGCCTCCCGCGTCCAGCGAACACCAGATCGCGGGCGTAGCCTTTCCTCTTTCAATAAAACTGATTACCGATTACCGATGTGACTCAGCTCTGCCCGCTCCTTTGGCACCAATTGCTTTGGACTCTGATTGTCTCCCTGTCCCCATTTATACCCACTCCTGTCTGTCCCCTTTTATCAGTCCGTCTGCGAATCTCAGTTAACACTAGGCAAGCCTTTTTCGACCGTGACTCCCACCTGTTTTTTGCTCCTGTCTGTCCCCCGGCTTCGACCCGTTTTTTATCCCGACCACCTCTACTCTCCCGTCCCGGGTTTCGACCTCTTTTGTCCCCGACCGCGTCTACTCTCCTTTCCCGGCTTCCGACTCGCTTCCGACCACGTTTTTGCTCTCCTGTCCCGGCTACTGACCTGTTTTCCGCTCCCGACACCGACATCGCTCGCCACGGAAGTCCCGCTTCCGCGTTCAGAGCGACCTGCTTCCTGCGCCTAGCGAACACCGATTCCTCTTTCCTTTAATAAAACTTGAGAGAAACGTCACGCCGTTGGGTCCTGTTTCCGTTCTGGTCCTGACAATTCCTCCTGTTATTATAGAGACGAGTTGCTTGTGACGAACTTTGGAAAGCAAAGCGTGCCTCCATTGGTTTTCGCAGATGTCGGTCGGTCATCCGTCTCTGTCTCTGCGTGGATGCGAAGGGATGGGGGCGGGGGCCCTATGACGGCCCCAGACTACAGATGGGATGGGAGTATGAGAGTGAACGCAGAGGGGGGGGGCGCAACCTTTAGGACAATAGGGGGCGATGTCTTTGTTTGAGGATCCTATCAGGCACGAAGCGAGAGCGTGACTTTTCACGGAGGCCGACGTACGGACGAGTGAGTGTTGCGCGGTCGCAGCGTGTCATTGACCTAATCTAATCCAAGGAAAGCAGCAGGAAGAATATTATCCCTGTTTGTTGATATCAGCAGAATGATATGTTCCCGCATTCTGAGCCACCGTGACACAAGCATGTGAATGTCAACTTCTGTTTCGATATTATCTATGGCTTTTCTTCTTTTAAAATGTGATTCCTCTCTTTCTAGCATTCAATGCTACACCAAATTGTCAGGACCGGAACGGAAACAGGACCCAATAGCGTGGCGTTTACCACAGGTTCTATCGAAGGACGCGGGAAGCAAGCCGTTCACAGAATCGGAATGTGTTCCGAATGCGGAAGTGGATCTTCCGAGCGGGAAATAGTGGTGTTGAAGACGAATAAACAGGTCGATAGCCGGGATAGGAGAGAAAAACGTGGTCGGGATCAAAAAACGAGTCGTAAGCCGGGACGAGAGAGCAAAACGTGATCGGGGTCAAAAAACTTCTGTTTAGATCTCATCTACGGCGTTTCTTCTTTTACAATTCCTCTCTTTCTAGCATTCAATGCTCAACCAAGTTGTCAAGACCGGAACGGAAACAGGACCCAATAGCGTAGCGTTTACCACAGGTTCTATTGAAGGACGCGGGAAGCAAGCCGTTCACAGAATCGGAATGTGTTCCGAATACGGAAGTGGATCTTCCGAGCGGGATACAGTGGTGTCGAAGATGAAAAAAAACAGGTCGATAGCCGGGACGAGAGAGCAAAACGTGATCGGGGTCAAAAAAGAAGTCTTAAGCCGGACGGGAGAGCAAAACGTGATCGGGGTCAAAAAACAGGTCGAAGCCGGAGACAAACGGGGAAATCAGGAAGGGACAGGTGGAAAACGGAACAGGGACAGGGAACCAATCAGGAAGCCAGCAGCGACTGGCACCAAACGAGTGGGTACAGGTGAAACTAATCAGTCATCATGACAGCATGAAAACGTACGTAAACGCATGCACGAAAACATTAATAAAAACACACAAAACATATGTAAATACACACAAAAACGTACGTAAACACACATGAGAACATACGATTGTGATCCGAACACGGAAGTGGCTGTTCCGTGGTGAGCGATGGCGGTGTCAGGTATCCGGGACAGGGAGAGCATGGCGTGGTCGGGGTTGGAAACGAGTCGTAGGCCAGAACGGGAGAGTAGACGTCGTCGGGGACGAAAAGGGTCGTAGCCGAAGACAGACGGGAGCAAAAACGGGACAGGTGGGAGTCAGGGTCGAAAAAGGCTTGCCTTGTATACACATAGGTTCGCAGACGGACTGACAACAGGGGACAGACAGGACTGGGTACAAATAGTGACAGGGAGCCAATCAGAGCCCGCGGCAGTTGGCGCCAAATGAGCGGGCACAGGTGAGTCACATCAGTAATCCTGACACAAATCGGTGTTCGACCAAAAATATGTGCGCAAAAAACAGCCGAGTCAAAATAGACCAAAACAGTTGAATCGAATGAGATTTGGCGCGTAACGTGTGACGCAAGTTAACCTAGCTTTAGCGCCACCGGGAAGCCAGAGGCCGACGAGATCGATACCAATTGCCCGAGCAGATATCGGACAGATGGGGTCGATACCGGACAGGACGGGACAGACAGGATTGACATCGAAACATGATATCGAAATTAAACAGGACAAACTAGACGGGAACGAAACTGGACACCGATATTAAACAGGACAAAATAAACGCGAACAATAATGGACAGGGAATACCAACAGGAAACAGGACCGAGTAGAAACCCGCGTCTTGCGCGGCAGAGGTTCGTTGACGGACTGACAAACGGAGAGTGAGAGCACTGAGCTTAAATAGAAGAAAAGCCAATCCATCAACGAGCCGCAGCTGGTGCCACACGGGCGGGGCCAATTGGGCGCCATGGCAACCGTGACGGCCAATCGGCAACCGTGACACGTGAATTCCAGTTGTTTGACTTTAACATTACTCAGTAGAAAAACGTTAAAAGTTTAAATAAGTAAAAGTTCACTGGTTTGTAAAAACAAATGAAATTGTAATTTAGTCCTATTATAGCTTTTGAAAATATTAATTAATTGAATACATATTACATTATCGTTGGTGATTTTCCAATCAAATGGACACCCCAAAACCAGTCTTTTTCCACTCTTTTTTCCTCTTTTCCCGCCATGTTCTTGGTTTTTAATTAATTTTTTTCTCTTCTTGTTTTCCGAGCTGCTTATTTCCCCTTTTTTGTTTGTTTTTATTCTTTCTTTTTTTCCCCTTAGCTTCTTAATTCATTTTCCTTGCTTTTTGCTTTTTCTTGATTATTTCCTGCAATTTTTTCTTAGCTCTTTACTATTTTTTTTTAAATTTACAATGTTTTTATGTAGGGGAATGGGGAGTCCACGTTAGTGTTCGCTGACATATACAATATTATATGAAATAGCATATATGCTGCCCAGACTCACTATTACATCCACTTTTCTTCGAGCGGGCATAGTGTGTCCCCGGGTGGGCACTGCCCATCCCCGCCCCCCCCTGGCGACGCCCCTGATTACTGACGCCGTCGTTCAAATATTTGTTTTAGTTGTTTTTTTTATATTTGAGCTTCTGTTTTTTTATTATATGCAAGCCTATCCTGTCTTTTATTAAGGAAAATAGTTTTTAAAACGCTATAATTATTAATGATTATACAGCGGTTTACACCCAGTATTTCTTTTCAATGATGAAAGAATTATTATTATTTTTTCAATGCTCAGCCAACCGCACCAATCAGCTTCGACCTTTTGTTCCCGTAGGCGGGACCTGCATCCTTCTCAGCCACTCAGCACTCAGTATTCGCAGCGCGTGGAGAAGTTGGAGGTCCTGGTGTGCCAGTCTAGTCCGTAGCCACGATGGATACAATACCATGCGTTTTCTTCCTGCTGCTTTCTTTAACGAGGATACCGGAAAATAACGGTAAGTCTTTTCTATCAACTCTCATTTATTTATGGCGTCTCCTGTGTGTTTTTACTCAGCGACCGTCGGCGACGAGTTTGGGCGGAATTCGTCTTTGTTTAAGAAAGCTGAAGAAAGCGGAGTGTGTCCAACTAAGATGGCGCAGGGTCGGCGGCTGTCCTGCTGCTGCCTGTCTGTGGAATGTTTATTGTCTGAGAGGGGAAAGAAGCGAAGTTTTTTAAAAGTCTTCCTTTTGACATTTCTAGTAGAGGTTGTTGGTGTATTTTGTCAGCTTTCTTTTGGGTTGTGAGCTTCGAAAAGAAGTACATCCGGAGAACACTGTTCAGTTCCTCAAACGGAAAAAAGTTGCCCGTGTTGAATGTTTGCTTATTTGTCAAGCTTTGGTTGTTCATTTACGTAGTGGGTTGAGGAATGTGGGTTTTTTTACGCTCCGGGCTAAGTATTTAAACACGTTTCTGCGTTTATGACAGTTTAGAGTTATTGTGCATCACTCGGTGGAATTGCACCGTTATTGTTCCATGCAAGTTGACTTTTAGGGGTGATCCACTTGTTGGCATAGCTTGAAAGGGACATTGTGTCATATTTGACCACTAGATGTCGCAGTATTGTGTCATGCATTTGAAAACGAGTGCTAAAAAACACAAGGAAGATAGCTAAAATACCTAATTTCCTCCTATGTTCCAAGAGCCAAGAAGAAATCTGCAGGTTGGAGAGCATTCTCTTCCCCCATGAGATTGGATCTGCAACTGAAAATGTTAAAATCTAAACTTAAAACACACTTCTATTCCATAGCATATGAAGAACCTATATTTTATGTTGACAATATCTGTGTATTATTTGCCCTCGTGTAGGTTTTAGATCAGAGGATGGTGTCATAATAGTCTGTGGTTTGCAATAATCTGGTCTGTGCAGCCCTTTGAGACTCTTTGTGATTAAGGGCGTCACAAATAAACAGGATTTGACTTGGGGTTTTGAGTTTTTCCTTGCCCTCATGTAGGTTTTAGATCAGGGGATGGTGTCATAATAGTCTGTGGTTTGCAATAATCTGTGGTCTGTGCAGCCCTTGGAGGCTCTTTGTTATTAAGGGCGTCACAAATAAACAGGATTTGACTTGGGGTTTTGAGTTTTTCCTTGCCCTCATGCAGGTTTTAGATCAGGGGATGGTGTCATAATAGTCTGTGGTTTGCAATAATCTGTGGTCTGTGCACCCCTTTGAGACTCTTTGTGATTAAGGGCGTCACAAATAAACAGGATTTGACTTGGGGTTTTGAGTTTTTCCTTGCCCTCATGTAGGTTTTAGATCAGGGGATGGTGTCATAATAGTCTGTGGTTTGCAATAATCTGTGGTCTGTGCAGCCCTTTGAGACTCTTTGTGATTAAGGGCGTCACAAATAAACAGGATTTGACTTGGGGTTTTGAGTTTTTCCTTGCCCTCATGTAGGTTTTAGATCAGGGGATGGTGTCATAATAGTCTGTGGTTTGCAATAATCTGTGGTCTGGGCAGCCCTTGGAGGCTCTTTGTTATTAAGGGCGTCACAAATAAACAGGACTTAACTTGACTAAGGTGGCCAAACCCCACTCTTTCAACGTTATTGTCAAATAGGCTATATGCACAACATGCAACACAGATTAAATTACATGCAATAAGTAAGACACAATACAAACAATAGCTAGGTACCATAAAATAAGTGAAAGTATGCATATATAAATAGTGAATGGGTGAATGAAAACTTTATTTCGAACATTAAAATAAAAACAGGACAAAAACAATAACTCAATACCAAAATAATGTTGCATAACATGTTCGAAAAGGGTTAGTAAGAAGCAGATGCTTATTTGCCCTACCCCTTCATCTTCCCTATTAGTGACATTTTATAGATCCTCTTCTCCTCTGACTAATATAAGCAAAGTCTCATGGTTATACGTATTACATAGATCAGATATCAGTTATTATAATAATAACAATAGTCACATATTTTATACACTAATCTTTGTAGTACCCATATCTCAACGTCATAATGCCACTAGTCACCAAATAGTCAAGGGTTAGACTAAAAAAGTGCAAACTTTAGACAAAACTGGTTTGTTTGTCCAACCGATCTCGTCTAGCTTATTCCAGCTTTCATCTGATCGTCTCGGTCACTGATAGCTGAAAACGTTGTCGTAGTTTGCTCGTATTGTTCACAAGGTTTTTGTTTGTTGGGAGTACCCTCAGCAGAAAGATGGTGGACAATCATATTGGCTCCCTCTAGGTGAGCCTCGTTTTATGTAAAAATAAACACACATTTTTAAAAAAAATCATCATTTGTGGATTTTAAAAATATATATATTTTTTCTCTACTAATAGGCGCTGCTAAATAATGCACAGTATCACTTTAAGACATACCTGTCAACTTACCCCAGTTACCTGTATTTTATATATATTTTGATAATCTCATTGTATACGCCTTTATAACAACTTTGTACGGGAAAAAAAAAACATCTTTTTTTCTTTGTTTGGCCGATCTCGTCCAGCTCATTTCGACTCTTATCCGGATCGTCTCAATCTCTGGCAGCAGGCGACAATGCCATCGTATAAGGCTAATGTTATCCTGGATTAAGCATCTATTTTTTTGCGTGTATCGTTTACACTCCTTCTTTTGTTTGCGTAGTCTGACTGTGGGTAAATAGGTGCTGATTTGTGTTTGTAAGGTTTATTATCACTTATTTAAAGGAATTGCAATCGTTAATAGGGGGAGAAATTGGCAGGTATGTTTAGATTATGATTAAAAGTTTGGAAGGAAGATGTGAAGCTTGTCTGTTTGATGAACAAACTGTATCTTAAACGTATTTGTGTCTGATCTTTCCTATACACCTTCTTCGTAACGTGTAAATTTTCCCATCCCACCCTAATGCTGGTGCGTAATTTTGCATTCGAGCGCCAGTGTAGCTTTGAACGGCAGAGTCAATTGAGCAATGTCCCCTAAATGCACCGTTCCTAAAAATAAGAATGTAAAACAAGAGGAGTGTGTATGTCATGCATAGATAAGGACAATAACGTGAACACCTCTCTGTTTTGAAGGCAAGCCGTCATTGATTTACCCGCGTTGTTGCTATGTAACACACCCATTTGCAGTGTATTTGACGATCGGCTCGTTTCATTAGTTAATGTGCGTCCATTAAAAAAAGAGAGTAAGAGGCGCTATCTTCGGAACATCCGATGGTGAGCTTTTCTATAGACCCAAGCGGTTTTCTTTGTGTGTCTCTACCCTTTGTGTTAGAGAGCATGGGAGCCCCATCACCAGTGGAGAAGGGGCGCATGCTTTTCACGCACAGCATCCACGGGGGCTGATGACATCCTCCCCATGTTAAACACGGAGCGCTGTCCTCACATAACACCCCGCTACCTCAGAATTCGGGGCGGCTATCGGATTGATACGTTGGCTTTGGGACACACGGAAAAGGGACACTTTCCAAACTCTTTTGTCCTGTAATCGGATTGCCGTGGCGTGGGTCTATTGTGAAAGGGGGGGACGGAATCCTTTACATTTGTGGAGAATCCCATATTTTTTTGTATTCAAATGCAAGAGCTTTATTAGTTATCGTTAAAGAAAACGCTATGCTTTTTAGTGATCCTGAAAAGAAAGCTTGCCCCTGCAGCTTACACGCCTGTTAACGGGAACATTGAGGCTTATGCTTGTCCTGGGGTTTCTAGACACACTCGGGCGAAAATGCAACACACATTCAAGCGGGTTAAATTAGGTAGTATCACTATTGTCAATGGCATCCTAGTAGTTCCCACTTCATAGGCTCTGTCCTTGTTTCCTGTCACCCTCTTTTTCCTCATCCTCCCAGTCCCCAGGCTCATTTGTCTGTTCAACATCGCTCCATCCTCCCTTCGCCCCCTTTCCCGAATCATAAATAACAGTCCGTGACAAGTGGCTGTCGGAGGGTCCGTTCGGAAAGGTGATGGTAGCGTAGGAGGTGGCTGCTGCCGGTGAGATTCCGCGAAGGGCGGAACCTCCGAATTCGAGTCTGTTTCGTAAAAATAGCACCAGGGTTTAAAGGAAACATCAAAGCTGCATTTAATTTCTGGCGGTCATGCGAGTTATTGCATTTCTCGGTTGAAATTTACCGTTATTGTTGCATGCAAGTTGACTTTTAGTGGTGATCCACTTGTTGGCATGTCTTGAAAGGGACACTGTGTCGTATTTGACCATTGGATATTGCAGTATTGTGTCGTGCAACCGAAAACGAGTGCTTAAAACCACAACGAAGATACCTGAAATACCTAATATCCCCCTATGTTCCGGTCCGGAGCCTTCGCTCTGAAAATGCTGGTCTACTGGTGATCCCGAGAGCCAAGGAGAAATCAGTACGTTCGAAAATGTTCCCTATTCGGGCCCCGGTGCTCTGGAACGCTCTTCCCCCTGAGATTGGATCTGCAACATCAGTGGAAATTTTCAAATCTAGGCTTAAAACACACTTCGCATATGAATAACATATTTTATGTTGACAATATCTGTATTATTTGCCCTCATGTAGGTTTTAGGTCAGGGGATGGTGTCATAATAGTCTGTGGTTTGCTACAATCTGTGGTCTGTGCAGCCATTTGAGACTCCTTGAGATTAAGGGCGTCACAAATAAACATGACTTGACTAAGGTGGGCAAACCCCTCTCTTTCAACGTTATTGTCAACTAGCCTATATGCACAACATACAGCACATATTAAATTACATGCAATAAGCAAGACACAATACAAACAATTGCAAGGTACCATAAAAGAAGTGAAAGTATGCATAAATAGTCAAGGGTTAGACTAAAAATGTGCCAACTATAAACAAAAACTGGTTTGTTTGTTTAACCAATCTCGTCTAGCTCATTCCAGCTTTAATCTGATCGTCTCGGTCACTGATAGCTGAAAACGTCGTTGTTTGCTCATATTGTTCACAAGGTTTTTGTTAGTTGGGGGTAACTTCGGCAGCAAGATGGTGGACAATCATTTTCCCGAATAATAAATAACAGTCCGTGACAAGTGACTGTCGGAGGGTCCGTTCGTAAAAGTGATGGTAGCGTAGGAGGTGGCTGCTGCCGGTGAGATTCCGCGAAGGGCAGAAACCTCCGAATTCGAGTCTGTTTCGACATTTTAAAAATAGCACCGGGGTTTAAAGTAAACATCAAAGCTGCGTTTAATTTCATGCGAGTTGACAGCGGCATCATGTAAAATAGATAAGATCGGGATTAAGTTGAATTTTTTTATCCCTTTGAAGACAGCAGAACTGCTAATATGTTCTCTCTGGTTTTTAGATCTGCAGAAATTAAATGTTTCTCGGATCAAATGTACAGGGATCATATATCTCATGCAGTGCATTGGCCCATGGATGTTTTCATTTCAGAGGATGTTGAAATAGAATTACAAAAGAGGAAATAAAGACTTATCAGGGTGAATAGGCGAAAAAATCCTAAAATGTTGCTTAGTATAACTGGCATAATTTCTTAATTTTCCTCATGCTGAGGTTTTTGCGGTTTTCCTTGCCTTCATGTAAGTTTTAGATCAGGGGATGGTGTATATAATAGTCTGTAGTTATCAATAGTCTGTGGTCTGTACAGCCCTTTGAGACCCCTTGTGATTAAGGGCTATATCAATAAGCATGACTTAAAAAAATGCAATGAAGAATAGTAAATTGCATCAAGAGTGTAATGAAAATAAGTGCAATAACAATTAGCTGCAGCAATGAAAAAAATATTCACAAGATATAAATATAAATACATTAATACAAGGGTCATTTTTATAAAAACCTATTAAATTCCTAAATAAATGCATATCACGTACTCTCTACGGTAGCTAGATGTGTTTAGTTTGTATAGCGTGGTGAGTTTGTCAGAGTGTAAAACTGCTTTCACCGAACTGTTATAATACTAGTCGACACATTCAATGTCAAACAGAAAAATCATTTTTCTCATATTGTTTGTGAATAAATGTGATTAGAAAAGATCTTTTGTCCTCCGTGATTATAATGTGTAGGGTAGGCGACTTATGTAGACTGACTAGGCATAATACTGAAAAACAATGCGACACTTGGGAGTTCTTTAAGCCTTGGAACAGAAAGTCTGGGTCCTGAGGCAAACTGATTTTGATATCCCTGATATAGAGGGACCTTTTCATACAAAATTGCAAATCTACAATTTGAGGCTGTTGAAATGAACACAATCGTGAAAAAATATCTAATAAATCAACAATGATTTCAGTAATAGATTGTTGAGAGCCTTTTGAGGCACACTGTCAGTAGAAAATGTTTAAAGATGAATTGCCAGTACCAGTTTTATTTTGTTGATTTTTTTACTTAAATTATCATGTTGCCTAAATGACAGTATAAAGGTACACTGAAAGGACTGTTGTAAAGTGCTGTGTAAATAAAGCACTGAACAGTTAACATTAACCTTTTTAATCATCATCTGTGGTCACGGTGTGTTAGGAGGTAAACCAATTTATTCATTCTGGTTAATCCTTTTGCTGTGATTTGGGATTGTACTATGTTTCATCTGTTTTCAAGTTTAGCTATATTTTATGCTGTTTTCCACATGTTGAGGTTTTCTTTGCCCTCATGTAGGTTTTAGATCAGGGGATGGTGTCACAATAGTCTGTGGTTTGCAATAATCTGTGGTCTGTGCAGCCCTTTGAGACTGTCCCTTCTCAAGGGTTCTTTGTTTTCCTCATGTTGAGGTTTTTGAGTTTTTCCTTGCCCTCATGTAGGTTTCAGATCAGGGGATGGTGTCATAATAGTCTGTGGTTTGCAATAATCTGTGGTCTGTGCAGCCCTTTGAGACTGTCCCTTCTCAAGGGTTCTTTGTTTTCCTCATGTTGAGGTTTTTGAGTTTTTCCTTGCCCTCATGTAGGTTTCAGATCAGGGGATGGTGTCATAATAGTCTGTGGTTTGCAATAATCTGTGGTCTGTGCAGCCCTTTGAGACTGCCCCTTCTCAAGGGTTCTTTGTTTTCCTTATGTTGAGGTTTTTGAGTTTTTCCTTGCCCTCATTTAGGTTTTAGATCAGGGGATGGTGTAATAATAATCTGTGGTTTGCAATAATCTGTGGTCTGTGCAGCCCTTTGACACTCTTTGCGATTAAGGGCGTCACAAATAAACATGACTTTAGGTTTTTGAGTTTTTCCTTGCCCTCATGTAGGTTTTAGATCAGGGGATGGTGTCATAATAGTCTGTGGTTTGCAATAATCTGTGGTCTGGGCAGCCCTTTGAGACTCTTTGTGATTAAGGGCGTCACAAATAAACATGACTTGAGGTTTTTGAGTTTTTCCTTGCCCTCATGTCGGTTTTAGATCAGGGGATGGTGTCATAATAGTCTGTGGTTTGCAATCATTTGTGGTCTGTGCAGCTCTTTGAGACTCTGTGATTAAGGGCGTCACTTGTCATGACCAGGAAGCTTGAAATTCAAATAGAACAGATAGAAGAAATACAAATCAATTGAAGCTGATTTAAAGTCATGCTTTTACGTTGGCGTGTTTAATCCCTCGGAGGCTGATGGGTGGTGAGAAGGTCTTGGGTGGGGTCTCAAAAAAAAAAGAGGGGGGTTGTTTCGTTGTGGCTATGGGCGGTTATTCATCAGTGTACGTGCTAATGACTGAGGGGCTGGTTCAGAAAATTTCTTTTGCATCCTTGCAATGGTTAACTGATCGAGCGGCTGTGAAATGAGGTGTGTTGTCGTTTACCACGAGCAAGCCAATCGACTCCGTTATGACTGCTGTGCAATTTGACATTTTGCCAGTTATTTGTAAGGTTGCCCACATTTTTGATTGTAGCTGTTAAAATAGAAAGGTTTTTTTGTGCTCAATACAGTGCCTTTGGGTGGTGATTTGGGAGGTAAATCAAAGCAGAATGCGATTTGTTTATTACAAGATGCAGGGGTCGTACGGGTGCTTGAAATCCTTAAACGCTAGGATGGAAAAGTGTTAGAATTTTGGGTTAAGTGCTTGTATATTCTTGAAATTAATGAAGTCTGCTTAAAAAGGACGCTGACGCTGCTTTCTCATGGCCTCGTTTTGCCATTGCAATCCTTCATTTTGTGCGGTATTGCTCTTCGAAGCCTCATTGCCCCCAACGGGTTCTGCTGAGGTGCATGCTACATCTAAACGGGGCGCTATGAAATTGAAATGTGTATTAGTACCAGGATTATGTATCAATCATGGACAGTTATTATGACCCGTGCAAAAATTACTGTAACATTTCCTAGTGGTAAATTGGGAAGAACTTCCAGCAACTGTAAATATAAGCGGCCTATTTTTACCCAACATCAATACGGGGAGAGATTTGCCTCGATCAATTGTCTTCGCGATTTACTCAAGATCTAAAAATCACTTCCTGATAAATTCATACGAAGGAATAAAAATCGGTATTTGGATAGCAGGTATATTTTTGCCTCTGCAAAATTCGATTCACACCGGATCTTTTTTTATAGTACTGGAGGAATAGGAAAATTGGCTTAGGAAGTCTTTAAAAGTGCTTGAATTTGGCAGTCCATAAGGTGTACAAACCCCGAGGATGATTTACCCCTGAACAATTTGTAAGGCAATATGTGGAGTTTGCATGTTCTCCCCGTGCTTGTGTGGGTTTCCTTCTAGCACTCTGGTTTCCTCCCACATTCCCAAAATATGCATGTTAGGTTAATTGGCCTAACCAAATTGGCCCTAGGTGTGAATGAGCGAGTGATTGGTTGTCAGTCTCTCTGTGCCCTGTGATTGACTGGCAACCGGTTCAGGGTGTCCCCTGCTCACTGCCCAAAGATAGCTGGGTTGGGCTCCAGCACCCCCGCGACCCTACTGAGGATAAACGCTGCAGATAATGGATGGATGGATATATTCATTATGGTTGTCGTGCTCTACTTTTCCGTTGTAGTTTGGGATTGAATGGAATGAATGGTCTGCATTTACATAGGGCTTTTCAAGTCAATGAAGCTTTTCAATGTGCTTCACACTTACCCATTCACACACACACTCACACACCAATAGGGAGTCAGTCATGCAGGGCGCCTACCTGCTTATCAGGGTCATTAGGGATTCGTTGTCTTGCCCAAGGACATTTCGACACATAAAACAGAGAAGCCGGGAATCAAACCTGTGACCTCTTGATCCCAAGACAAGCGCTCTACCGCCTGAGCTAAAAAATATTAGTAAAAGAAAATATATACTCTATAAAATAACTGCAAAATACAGTATAATTTTGCCGATCGGATTCAATATAATGATAATAGATTAGATAAATATAATAGAAATAATAAAGTTTGAAGAATTATCCATAAATAATAAACTTATAATAAATAATATAAATAGCTATAGAAAAGTATATGTAAACAAATGGTTTCTTCAAAAAGCCCATTTTTTATGTTACATTATGTTTTTGGTTTAAAACAGCTAATCACATTTCATTTTTTAATTATTACTCAGAAAACATCGTAATGTTTTAAACAGTTTTGTTTTTGGCGGGTTTACTGTAAAACAACCAATTTTTCTTGCGACATTTTGTGATTTCTAATCAACTATTATTTATATTATTATTCCCATGTTTATCAATTGAATATTTTTGAGGTTATTTCAAGCTTCCAAATATTCAACTTCTTTTCCTGTATCGATGTTTCGAGTTGACTTTATCACCATTATGCACTGTCCTTTTTTTTCTCGCCCGTTTGTCCTTGTAGTATTGTTCTGTGGCTTGCGAGCGTCTGTACGAGCGGCAGAGAAATGCGAAGCATTCATGTGACCCTGGATTTTCGTTGTCCCGGCCCAAGGAACCACAACTAATTTGAGAGGTTGTTGTTGTGCCACCGGCCTTTCCATTCAGAGGCACCAAAGCGTTAATGAGTAACACCCTCACTCTGCTCTTTTTGGGTAGAGATTGGGTAATCCTGGCACGTCTTTTTTACGAGGGGTAAAAATGTTATATTTTTTTGCACTAAATGCAGCACCCGATCCTAAGGCGCAATTAAAATTGCAAAACAATACATGCAACAGGAATTCAACCCGGAGAGAACTGGCTCTCTCCCACTACACTACTCGTGGTACAGATGACATACAAAAAGGCATTAGCGCTTATCTCACTGTCACAATTTTTTTTACCTGTGGTGCCAGAAACATTGTTTTGCACAGGGGTGTCAAACTCAATTATACAGAGGGCCAGAACTCAAACCACGCCTTTGGTCGCGGGCCGAACAGGATAAATATTTATTGAATACACGTTCCTTTTAAAAATAAATAAATATGAATTTAAAGAAGTCAGAAATATTTCTATTATCAATTAACTGTGATGATTAAAACGGAATGAAAATATACATTTATATAATTATTTCAGCAATATTATTTTGTATAATGTACAATATTGTTGTGAACTGAAAAATCTTGAAGTATTACCAATAAACTGATGATTAAAACTGAATGAATATATAGATTTATATGATATATTTGTCGCCAATTTACAATTTCAACCTTGATAACACAAAATTTTGGGGACCCATAGATCTCTGTTGGGACCCATAGATTTTTGAGCATGCGAGTCCCCGGGACCCATCACTTTTCAGAGTTAAAATGAACACTGCGTGTATGACCAAATCACAGTACCACCTTGCCATTTGGACGACTTTCCACAGCTCGCAGACAAGCTAGCAGACATCACACACCCGGTCTGTAAACGACATTTGCCGAGACTGATGAGTCAACGTATCCGATTGGCAGACACTCATCGGAGACCCGTTTGTAAATCTGTCCTGCCTGGACATGCAGTACTACTACGGGTTATTTTTTCCCCGTGTAACTGTTACTACTAGCTCTGTTCTGAAACGAGTCGAGCTAAGCTGTTCTCGCTCATAATTTCTCACTCAAAACGGATCTTTAAGTTCTTGGCGGTGTCACGACTTATGAGCAATGAAATACAGACATCCCTCGGTTTTTAGGTTTAATGGGGACCACAACAACCGCTAACAGTGGAAAAACGTAGCGTCCTGCCTTCATAAAATTCCACTAAGGGTTAAACTTACCTCCAGGTGACGTCAAACCAACTTAAAGTATACGACTGTAACATAAAAATAATTGGAGATCTACAAATATGAAAAGACAACACATCAGTTGGATAAATGGTTTTAGATAGATACTTTATTCATCCCCGTAGGGAAATTCACACTTCCAGCAGTATCCTTTTGTTGTTTATTAGCAAATTAACAGGATGGCCTCGGGGGGCTGTGTTGTAGTTTAGCAACAGGGGAGTGAATGACGTCACACGCTAGGCCAGGGGTAGGGAACCTATGGCTCGGGAGCCATATATGGCTCTTTTCATGAGTACGTATGGCTCCGAAATAAAATGTAACTATTGCACACTCTCTGTGGCGTTCCAAAGTCAAGTGATTTCATCCCGATTTTTGTCCTTATGAAGCCGAAGCAACTTAATGCAGAAGTTTGATAAGAAACCATTTCAACTGATGAATAAAAACGCTGACTTTGATTGGTTGAGCAGTACAGGTGGGCGGATCCCTGCACACAGCGCAAGGCACTTCCTTCTCTCTCTCTTGCTCAGTGCATTCTACACCCAAAGTGAATATGACCATATGCTTATCGTTTGCCATCATTTGTGACATTTTTACAGAAGAACTTTGCATGCACATTCTTTTGAAACCGTTATGAAGGACAAATCTCATGGAAAAATGCCTCAACACTCTTAACTGAAGGTGGAAGACAAATTGTAAATGGCATATTGACATTGATTTGGGACACAGGATTTGGCATTATTATCATTTCATACATTTGATGAAATCATTAAATGACACACAGTTAAATTGAGATAGCTTTTGTCTAGAGAGCGTGTTTAGCGGTTTTTCAATTTTGTCTGAAAATATATGATGTGGCTCTCGCAATTTCTTTTTAAAACATATTTTGCTTTTATGGCTCTTTGCAATTTGCGTTTTGATAGCTGGGATTGGCTCCAGCACCCCCGTGACCCTATTGATAATAATAATAATAATAATAATAATTTCGTTGTATTGTCATTCTGTGTAACAATGTACACAGAACGAAATGTCGATTGCACCTGACCCGTTGTAGCGAGCCGATGCAGCCGCAGCCAACAGAGGGCGCCGCCGACCACTTTTTAAGTCTTAGGAATGACTCGGCCGGGGTGGTGCAGGTAATGGATAGATAGTTGAAGTTGTTTTTTGTTAGTCGTATACTCTCAGTCGTCTCTGTATGTTTAAACCTTTGGGGGTTAGGGTTATGAAGCGATGGTGCGGATTTTCACTTTTGGCAGGTGGTTGTTGTCATTACCTGCAAAAACCAAGGGACCTCGATATATCATCTATTGCACAGGGGCTGTGCTTTGTTGATGAACGCATCGAAGAGTAATTTGCCTGTCACGGGATGCACCAAAATCCAAACCAAAGAATAGAACCCTACCGTTAAAAACGTGTTTCAAAAGCCGGCCCACCCCTTGTGGGGTTTCCATGCATCTGCTGCCAAGTCGCGCAGCAGCGAGCTAAGCTAACCGACAGCGGAGGGAATGAGTCGGACCGACTGCTGAGAACGTATGCAAACAAATGCGGGCGTCACTGGCAATTTATCAACCTCGGCTTTAATTGAAAAATGAAATCTTGATCCGGAGTGGTTGGATTTTATGAAATCCTCCTCACACCCTTATACTGTATTTAACATTTCTCTGTGTAGACCTTTGTGTGAGTATGAGGCACTGTAATTACAGTTTTTTCCTGTTTTTTCTTCTTCTTGCGGATGAATAGTGTTAGGACCAGAACGGAATCAGGACCCAATTGCGTGATGTTTACCACAAGTTTTATTGAAGGAAAGAGGAAGGGCTGCACCCACGATCTGGTGTTTGCTGGACGCGGGAGGCGAGTCGCTCTCTGATTCGGACTGTGAGCCAAACACGGAAGTGGATCTGCCGTAGCGAGCGATGGCGGTGTCAGGGATGGAAAAACGGGTCAGTAGCTGGGACAGGAGAGCAAAAACATGGTCGAGGTCAGAAACGGGTCGTAAACCGGGACGCGAGAGCAGACGTGGTCCTGATCAAAACAGGTCGTAGACGGAGACAGACGGGCGCACAAAACGGGACAGGTGGTAGTCAGGGTCGAAAAATGTTTGCTTAGTGTTAACTGAGGTTCGCAGACGAACTGACAACAGGTGACAGAAAGGAGTAGGTTTAAATAGGGACAGGGAGCCAATCAGAACCCGCAGCAGTTTGCGCCAAATGAGCGGGCACAGCTGATTCACATGGGTAATCATGACAGAGAGTGTTTTCAATTTGAAAGATTTAGTAAATGACTCACCCTGTAGCTAATTGGGCAGGGTGGCCACTTAGGATCTTTTCTACCGGTGCTGACCAGAGAACTGCTTTCAACAAGAAAATTGCACTCATTTTTTCCATTAAGTCCCAACAAAGTCATAAATGAGGTACATTAGGCCCGCAAGCCTCCGTTGCCCCGTTTAGTTTTTTGTTTTTTTTCACTGTATGGGAGGCATAAGGGCGGCACGGCGGCTAAGTGGTTAGCACGTAGCCCCACAACGCTACAGGCCTCCCCTTGCCTGCAGACCATTCACACAAAAAGATCCTAGATAAGAACAGTTTAAAATAGCACGAAGTATGATGGCCGCTGGATTTCTTTCTTTGAAGATACTGGGAAAATGGCTTTAAAAGTGCTTGAAAAGTTCTTGAATTTGTGTCACGGTTGCCATGGCGCCCAATTGGCCCCGCCCGTTTGGCGCCAGCTGCAGCTCTTTGACAGATTGGCTTTCCGTCTATTTAAGCTCAGCGCTCTCACTCTTCCTTCCTCAGTCCGTGAACAAACCTTTGCCCCGCAAGCCGTGGGTTTTGACTTGGCCCTCTTTCCTGTTGGTATTTCCTGTCTGGTACTGTTCCCATTTATTTTTAATATCTGTTTCCAGTTTCGTTCTTGTCTAGTTTTTCCTGTTTACTTTCGATATCCTGTTTTGATATCAATCCTGTCCGTCCGGTTGTTTAATATCAGATTCTAGTTTCGTTTCCGTCTAGTTTGTCCTGTTTATTTTCGATATCCTGTTTTGATATCAATCCTGTCTGTCCCGTCCTGTCCGATATCTGCTCAGGCAAATGTTATCGATCTTATCGGCCTCTGGCTTCCTATCATTCCACACCAGACAGGCTGCCCAACGTGCATGACTCACTGTTTCTCGCAAAATAAGAGGCTTTTGTGAGAAACGTCACGCATTTGGGTCCTGATCCTGTTCCGGTTCATGACAGTTATACTTAAAACGTGAAGACGGTATCGATCTTAAGACAACAGTATCGATCCAAACTGAGTACTCGGTCAGTATCCTTGATATGGATATTTGGATCGATTATAATAAACACAGGAAATAAAGCAAACCCCAATGAGTCTTAACTACAGTTTCCTTTCGGCATTTTAAACTCTGAATTGCAAGTAGGTGAGAGTGTTATTTTTGGTGTTTTTCTGGAGTGGGGATCACGCGTTTGGGTCCTTATCCTGTTCCGGTGCGTGACAATTTGGCCTATGAAAAAAGAACTTGATTGGCAGGTCCAAAGTGTGAATAAGCGTATGAATCGTCCGTCTCTCTATACCCCGCGTCCCCTGTCCACCGTCCAAGGACAGCTGGGATGGGCTCCTGCACCCCCGCGACCCTACTGAGGATAAGGATAAGAAAACAAATGGTAGGCAATATGGATGTCAGTCCTCATGTGTGCAGTCACCTGCTCTAAAATAAGCAAGGCGCTAAAAAATGACTTACGGGTTCTTGCAGCTGTTTAATCTTCCGATCAAACTGTTCCATATTCATCAGAGGAACCCTTGTGACAGATGTACCGGCCGACAGCCACTCCCATTCTCCATTTCTATGGCCTTCCTTACTCTCGTCTTTGTCCGGCTAACAAAAAAGGTCTCATAAATCGAACCTGGTTTCCATCCGTAATGGTTTAGCAGCTGCGGATCACTGCTGTTTTCGTAAGCAATTATTACAGAGCACTTTTAATATAAGTAAAACTCACATTCATCTGTCATGTACGTCTCTGGTTGTTGTACCTCATTTCAGTCAACAACGATGTAATGTTAAGAGGAACCGGGATTAGAACCCGCAATCGATTCGAGTTCACCTTGTGTCAAGGACAGTATATGGTGCTCTGGCCCTGTGACAGTATGAGAGTCCATTCTGATGACATTGCCTTGCTTCGTTTTGAGTCTTGCAAGGACAAACAATGGTGTGAGGAGATAGATCAGGGGTCGGGAACTTTTTGGACCCAAAGAGCCAGAAAAGCAAAAACATGTGTATTATATTTGTATTTATTTATTATTTAGAGAGAGAAAGAGAGAGAGATAGCTAGAGAGAGGGAGAGATAGCTTGAGCGATAGCTAGAGAGAGAGAATGAGAGAGAATGAGAGCGAGAGAGAGAGAGAGAGATTGCTAGAGCGTTAGATAGATAAAGAGAGAGAGAGAGAGAGAGAGATTGCTAGAGCGTTAGCTAGAGAGAGAGAGAGAGAGAGAGATTGCTAGAGAGAGAGAGAGAGATTCCTAGAGCGTTAGCTAGAGAGAGAGAGAGAGAGATTGCTAGAGCGTTAGCTAGAGAGAGAGAGAGAGAGAGAGAGATTGCTAGAGCGTTAGCTAGAGAGAGAGAGAGAGCGATAGCTGGAGATTGCTAGAGCGCTAGCTAGAGAGAGAGAGAGAGAGATAGCTGGAGAGCGCTAGAGAGAGAGGAAGATAGCTAGAGATAGAAAGAGAGAGAGAGATAGCAAGAGAGAGAGAGATAGTTAGAGAGAGAGAGAAAGATAGCTAGAGGTAGCGAGAGAGATAGCTAGAGAGAGAGAAAGAGATAACTAAAGAGAGAGAGAGGTAGCTAGTGAGAGACAGAGAGATAACTAGAGAGAGAGAGAGAGGTAGCTAGTGAGAGACAGAGATAACTAGAGAGAGAGAGGTAGCTAGAGAGAGAGATAGCTAAAGAGAGAGCTAGAGAGAGAGATAGACGCACATTTCATTTTACTGTGTGACGTTTGATGATTTGATGAAATCTATTCGTCCCATATCTATATAAATAATATACCACTTAAAATTGGTCTCCCTCCTGCAGTTACTTAAGAGTGTTTAGGCTCATTTTGACTATAATTTCTGTCCTATACAATGCTTTAAAAACTAGATGCCTGCAAAGCCCTTTTGTAAAAATGTCACGAAATACTGCAAACAAGGATATCAATGTATTTACTTTTGGTGTAGGGAGGAAAGGGAGTGGGTGGCCTGTGTGTATAGCTCCGCCCACTTCTATTGCTCACCCAATCAAATTGTGCTGGGTTGTTTTGTTTTGGGGCGCTTGAGTTTGTTCTGTGGGTTTTCATCGTCACAACAGTAAATTGTTAGATGAGCTTTCATACAAAGGAACCCAAACGGGGTTTGTTTTTGTGACACCTGCACCGTAAACTGTAGTTGAGACTGTGCCCTATATATACTGGACCCGTCATGATCACTGATGCGAGGCACCCGAGTCTACTCCGACGCTGATTAGCTGCTTATCTCTTTTTAAACCCGCGTCTTTCTGTCACCCGTTGTCAGTCCGTCTGCGAACCTCAGCTCACGCTAGGCAAGCCCTTTCGACCCTGACTCTCTCCTGTCCTGATTCCTGTTTGATTCCCGACCCCCTTTCGAAACTTGACTACGTTTTTGCTCCCTGTCCCGGCTACTGATCCCGCTCTCGACACAGCCTTTGCTCGCCACAGAAATACCACTTCCGCGTCTGAGTAACCTGCTCCCCACGATCAACGATCCACGGATCGTGTATCCTACCCTATCCCTTCTTCCTAATAAAACTAAGAGAAACGCACGCAAGTGGGTCCTGTCTTCGTTCTGGTCCTGGCAGGACCAAACCTCTCGGTCCCATCCAGTCCTTGGCGACATTTTGTGATTAAGGGTTATACATATAAATGCGACTTGACTTTTGAAGTCTCAGTGTTGAGCTAGCATCGCGTATGCTAAATCGGCTTCGCATGGAACAGTACAGTAAATATTTGCGCAAGTTGGATTTCATCTCCGAACCAGATAAACTCATGAAAAAGACAAAAATTGGACATAGGGTCTCTTGGTACCCCACTAGCGCTACACGGACTATGCGAGAGCACATCTGGTGTAGACAAAAGGGACACCATAATGGACCAACTGAATGGCAGCTGGGGGTGGGGAGTTGACACTTTGTGGGGCCTTGACCCATGGAAACGGCCCTCAAAGGTGAAAGGTCTCACTCAAAAGAAAAGGGGGGATGAGTTGCCTTGCTTTCACTCGCGTCAAGGTTCCCATGAGTGAGATCGGGGGGATGGTTTGGCTCCAGGATCGACTAAAATATACAACTCTGGTCTTTAGTTAAGATTGCTGCGTACTGCACAGCTCGTATTGATATCCAAGCAAATTGCGCTGGGTGCTTTTGTTTTGGGATGCTTAAGTTTGTTCTGTGGGTTTTCATCATTGTCACAGCAGTTAACATACATTGTTAGATGAGCTTTCATAGGATTTTTTTTAGCGATTTACAGCCAAAATGGGTTTTTGTGACACCTTCACCGTATACTGTTGTTGGGACTGTGCCCTATATATAGCATGTAGTTGTCGTTTTGAGGTGATCTCAATTATTGCAAACTGAAATCGAAAGCCCCCTTTTTAACCTGTAGATAGATAGATAGGTGTCTAGATAGAAAGATATATGTCTAGATATGTCTAGATAGATAGATGGAAAGATATACAGGTATATCTAAGGCAACAACGTACTTTGGTTCTAAAAACAAAGACTTAGGTGTCTTTGATGAGAGCTGGGTGAAGGATACTGAGGATGGTGTTAAATTTAGGATAGGGTGTTTGAAATGTCATACGTTGCAGTTCTTGCAGATCCCAGGAAAGCTTTTGAACATTTGAAGTTCTTTTCAAGCGCCTCCTGTGAATTTTGGGCTTTAAAGTTTGTCAGGGCTTGAAAGAGGATTTTGTTCTTCACCATTCTCTCGGGAACTCATTTTGTTCTTCAAAACAAACTACAGTCTCATCTGGGACAGGAATAGAATAGAATAGAATATAATCTACCTTTATTGACATTGTTACAAAATGGGTTGAACAAATTGTGACAATGAAATTGGGCATGACACTCCAGTTTCACACATTCACAGTGAGGTAAAGAAACCAAGAAGATAAGGTTATAAAACGAGGATAAGGTTATAGTTATAATTTACACAAAATTTACACAAGCAATGTCGGCATGGAGGATGTTACTTACAGTTTGGTATCGTAAGGGTTTGTGCAAAATGCATTTGGTGCAAAAATAGTCAACATAGTGCAAAAATAATAGTCAACATAGTGCAAAAAAAATTGTCAACATAGTGCAAAAAAAATTGTCAACATAGTGCAAAAAAAAGTCAACATTGTGCAAGGTGAGCAATAAACATAGTGCAGTCAACATTGTGCAAGAAACATAGACATGAGTACCATTTTACGTTCGTATGAGGTAGTGTGTTTGCAAGAGTTTTCAGTTTTTTTTTGCGATGTGTGTTTAGGGTGGTAAAGGCTCTGGGGAAGAAACTGTCTATGAGTCTGTTTTTGTTTTGTGTGACCTGTAGCGCTTGCCGGAAGGCAGCGGGTCAAAGAGGTGGTGGCCGGGGTGAGAAAAGTCCTCGATGATGTTTTCTGCTCTGCTGAGGTAGCGAGAGCAGGCAATGTCCTCCAGGCTGGGCAGAGAGCAACCGACGATTTTCTGGGCTGTTTTGATGACCCTCTGGAGCGTTTTCCTATCTGCTGCTGTGCACCCAGCATACCACACCGTAATGCAGTATGTTAGAATGAAGTGTGGGGTTGTTTTTGCTTCTTTAATCCCAACATGACCAAATATTAAGTAAAATGATGCACAAAATGACTTAAAGGAAGGGGGAGAATAGAACAAAAAAGAAAAAAAATACTAAAATGAAAAAGTAGTGAAAAGCTGAGAAAAAAAGAAAGGAAGAGAAAAAAAAGAAGGAAAATTTAGAAAAAAGCCAGAAAAAAAGAAATTTAGGAAAATAAGTAAATGGAGAACAAAAAGAAAAGAGTAACAGCTCAGAAAAAATAAACACAATGAGATTTTTTTTAAAAGAATTAAAAAAAAATGTAGGAAAAAAAACACAGGAAAAAGTTTGTGTTGCATTCAAATCATTTCCAATGATATCAAGTGAATCTTGTTGCCAACATTGTACTTCCACTCAAAAAATGTGATCTGTATCTTACAACCGACTCAATAAGCCCCCAAAAATGTTAATACTATGCGACAAAATATATCAGGAAATAAAAAGAAATGGATATCTTGTGAAAGAATTGTGACGTTTGTAGGCCGTACAACCTTTGCAATGGTACACGAGTCAATTCATTCAAAAGAGAAAAATAATTTTGCATTGCCGGAAACTCGGCAAAATGTAACGTGATGTCAAGTTTTGGACATGTTTGATCATGAATTATCTTGCCACACTTGGGATTGCTGTTGCTCACTGTTGTTTCAAGCGTTGCTCACCGACTTTGTGTGAACGCTCAGACCCCTTGCAAAATTACAGGGAACATTGCATACAGCATACCTGCCAAGTACTACGGTAAAACCGTAATGAGTACGGTTTTCTTGAACCCACTACGGTGTTACGGTTGGGTAAAAAATAACTCTTCGGTGCCGCCCTTACACTTTGGATTACTTTCTATCATATCGTTATGGGGTTTAACGCACAAAAATGCGTTTATCAGAGGAATCAAGTCCTTGCGCTGAAGAAATCTCGCGCTGGCGTGATGAGGGGGCAGTGCCGGAGCTAAGGCAAAGCGGCTAGCGGCGTTATAAGTCTTCTGTGCCGTCCGTAATCATGGTAAATGTGAACTCTCTACCAAATAAGACAGACGAACAACGACAAAGCGTACAGGGAGTGCAGTTTGATGTGTTTTACTGAAACGTGGCTCACATCTTGCACGCTTACGTGTAGCTACCTGGAGCAACCGGTAGCTACTGGAGCTAACCTCTCAGATTCCTGGCTTAGCGTGTGACGTCATCCACTCCCCTAAACGGAACTCCGGAAAACGAAAAATCTCCATCGCCATACATCGCAGGTAATTGACTATGCAATTTATTGAAAATTATTGTTTCATATCGAAACTGATCAAAATTATATAATTATTCACTCACAAATATATTGGAATATCTCAAATAAAAAGTTTCCAAATTAAACTGAAAACCAACACTGAATGTTACTTCAATGATAAAAAATTAAATGTTTATTGTATCAAATATTGAAAAAAAAAAAACTGAGGGTTTTCTATGACATTGTTATATTAAATACATTATTAATATCATTATTGAGCGTTAAACTTTCTTTCGATTATTCAAGCGCAATCTCCCCCCCACACGGCATCGTCCTGGACCTGACCGTAGTTACTAGGCTTTTTCACTTTCAAAAGTTGGCAGGTATGCATACAGCTATGGGATGTCAGGCCCCATTTTGTTTCAAGTTTGATGTCCTTCAATTTCATTGTCTATTTAAAAACTTCATCTGTTTTTGTCATCGTGCTTGTCGTAAAAGTTTAGTATTTGTTGTCTGTAATTGCCCCTATTCATCTTTGTAGGCTTCAAAATAAACTCTTTTAACAATGACTACAGCAAGCATATTGATTCAGAGGTAATTCAGTTACTGCCTGAAATTCTAGGCTTTGTGCCTGTCTTGGCCCTGCGTGTGTAACTATATTGTGAAAAGAGTTGGCGGAATTAAATTCTTATTGATTCATGAAATCTGAAACTGAAGCCATCTCTTGTTTGTATCTCTTGAGCTCTTTACTGTGAGGTTTTCGCTTTTAATTTCAAGAGTCTCAAAGGGATTCTGGAGGCAACTGTTGGTTGCACAAAATTGTTCAGGCACTGTGTAGTCTACAAAAATGTTGGGTCATTTTCAATTCTGGCTAATTAGATATGTGCAGGATTGGGTAGCGTTACTTTAACGTGATTACTTTCAATGACTTTTGGATGATTCCAATAGCAAATATGCTAATAAAAAACAAAAGAAACTAAATATGAATAAAATGATGACTCACATCACGTGGTAAGCTTTCTCTCCTGGCTTTGATCTCTTTGATCTCCGGCAAAACGAACATAAAATGCCACAGAAACAAAATGAAAATCAATCCAAACAGCTTGCCTACATCATTTTTGCCGTTCCGTGTATTCCGTTACACCCCAAGCCTGCAGAAAATTGAGTCATTTTATTGATATTTTGTCTTTTATTAGCATATTTGGTCTTGGAGTCATCCAAAAGTAATCGAAAGTAATCCAGTTAAAGTAACCCTACCCAACCATGGATATGTGTCACAAGCCAGAAACAGAGACAGGACCCAATAGTGTTTGTTTTACTCAGTTTTATTGAAAAAAAGAGAGCAGTGCTTGCTTCCACGATCCGATGATTGTCGGACACCGGTAGCAGATGGCAGGAACGCGGGAGTGTGACTTCGGTGTCGAGCGAGGGTAATCGTAGGCAGCGGGAAAACAGGTGGATGGCCGGGACGGAGGAGCAAGGGTAGTAACGAGTACAGAAAAGAGGTCGGCAACAGGCCTCAGGCAGGAAACAGGGCAAAACAGGTCAATGGCCGGGACGGGGCAGCAAAACAGAAACGGGTCCAGAAAAAGGTCGGCAACCGGTATCAGGCAGGAGAAAACAGGGCATGAGAATGTCCGATAGTACAGAGCTTGTCTAGCTGAAAGCATAGGTTTGCAGACAGTCTGACAGCTTCCTATTGGAACACGCGGTTTTAAAAAGGGTCAGGGAGCCAATCAGTGACTAAGGCTGTTGGGGCCAACGGGGCAGTCGCGGGTGCCCCGAATCAGCAATCTTGACAGATATGTACATTTTGCCTTCATGGTCATCGACGATAATCTATAAACCAAACTCCAAAAACGTGCAATTAGAACCATACACAGGGTAGGATATCGAGTTCATACTCATATTTTATTCCTGCAGTCCAAATTATTCAAATTGGATGATTTAGTCAAATTTTTCACTTCAAAACTGCTATTTAAGGTCAACAAAAACATAGTGCCAGAAAACATCCATAAATTATTCATTCGGAAAGAGGGAATTTAAGGGGCTGTCATAAATTCATAATTCCACAGGTGAGAACCACCAGGAAAAGTATGTGTGTGTCTGTGTGTGGAGTCAAACTTTGGAACAATTTACAAGATGAGATCAAACAATGTCCGACAATTCACTTGTTCAAATTTAAATACAAAAAAACATTCCTGGCTGAATACAGAGATGAAGAAAATTGGGTATGAGTGATAAGAGAGATTGGGAATAGTCTAGAACACCGCTGTCAAACAGGTGGCCTGCGGGCCAGATCAGGCCCACCAGTGGTCTAAATCTGGCCCGCAAGACAACAGTGAGAGAAGCGCAAGAGAAAAATGAGCTGCAGTTTTAAATATGTCTACCTGAGGTTACCCACGCCAGCTTACACTATCAAAACAGCTGTGGTAGTATTTCTCTATTTCTCTCCAACTCTCCTCTTTTATATTTTTTTCTCCCTCTCTTTCTCCTGTTCACTCTCTCTTTTTCTCTATTTCTCGCTCATTCGCCAACTCTTTCTATTTCCTCTCTCTGTAACTTATGCTGTAACTTATGCTGTAATTTTCTTTCTTTCTATTTTTCTCTTTCCTTCTCACCCTCTCTTTCTAACCCTTTTTAACCCCTCTCTAACCTCACTTTGTCTCTTTTTTCCCCTGCTCACTCTTTTACTCTTTCTTTCTCTGTTGTTTCACTTCCCTCATTCTTATCTTTTTCTTTTACTCTTCATTTTTTTTTTCTTTATTTCTCTCTTTTTCTTTATTTCTCTCTTTATATCTCAAGTATTATATCTCAATTCTGCTCTCGTTTTCTCTCACTGTTACTCTCTCTCCCTATCTGTTTATTGCTCTCTCTTTCCCTCCCGCTCTTTCTCTCTCTTTTTCTCCCTTGCTCTTTCTCTTAAACTTACTAGTCTGGCCCCCGTGAGATTTTTTATAGCATTTGTGGCCCCCCAGGTAAAACGAGTTTGACACCCCTGCTCTAGAACTATGGTTAACTTTGTTGTTATTGTTGCTATTGTTATATCATAACTGTTATCATTGATATTATTACTATTGTTGTTATTATCATTGGTGTATTTCATAGGGAAGATGAAAGGGTAGGGAATGTAAGCATCTGCTTCTTACTACCCCTTTAAGAACATATTATGTTGCATTATTTTTTTGTTGAGTTATTGTTTTGGTTCTGTTTTTAGTTTAATGTTCGAAATAGTTCATTCATTCATTCATTCAACTCGTTTCAACCCCAGAAGGTACCTGGTGATATCATTCTTAAGATTTTACTGCTTCTCTGTCCTCAAATTCCACTTTAATACAACCTACAATCAGTACAGCTCGCTGCAAAATGTCATGCCCTCAAAAGCTTTGAATGAGGTACGGCAAATTCGGAGCTGCAAAGGAAAATAAATCAGTTTTTAGGAACTGCGCCTGATGTCAGGAAAAGCAGGTCGGCTTTGCTGAGTGCGAGCAGCCGTAATTGCAAAAGGAAGTCGGAATCGGAAGCTTTTGTGGACAAATCATGCTTCTCGTGAGTCACTGAGTGAGTGACTATAGAGGAAGCAAGATTTGTTTAGCGTGGGGAAAAAGCGGGATCCGTAAATGCCCTGGTTTTATTCTGGTAACTTTGGCAACTGTGTTAGATATGCCTCCTCTTAGAATTAAGAGGAGTAATCTTACTATGTGTGTTTGTTTGTTTTTTGTAGTCAAGTCATTTTTATTTGTGACGCCCTTAATCACAAAAAGTCTCAAAGGGCTGCACAGATCAAAGACTATCATTACAGACTATTATGACACCATCACCTGATACTGTCAACATAAAATATAGGTTAGTCATATGCTATAGAATAGAAGTGTGTTTTAAGCTTAGATTTAAACATTTCCACTGAGGTTGCAGATCAAATCTCAGGGGGAAGAGTATTCCACAGCAACGCTCTCGAACCTGCAGATTTCTTCTTGGCTCTTGGATCAGCATTTTAATCTTAAAATAACAGGGAGCCAATGCAGGTTCCCTAAAATCGGGGTCATGCGATTAAACTTTCTTGTCTTAGTTAAAAGCCTCCCTGCAGTATTTCGTATCAGTTGAAGGCTCTTGATTTTGGACTTTGGGAGACCGGAGAGTAGTGCATTACAGTCATCGAGAAGGGAGGTTACAAACACATGGGGCAGCATGGGGCGTAATTTAGCAATGTTGTGTAGATGGAAGATGCTGTTCTAGTAATATTCTTAGCATGTGTTTGAAAGAACAGATCAGGGTCCAATATGACACCTAAATTTTTAACTGAGTCAATGATATTGCATTTAAACAGACCAATAACTAACATTTCGGTCTTTTCAGAGTTAAGACGCACGAAATTGAGTGACATCCACTCTTTTATCTCAGTGAGGCAGGCCTCCAAATTTCCACAATTTAGTGGGGCAGATTCCTCCATCGGAAGATATAGTTGAGTCTCATCTGCTTAGCAATTAAACCGGTATTATAATTGTGAATAGTATCACCTCATGGAAGCATGTCAATGCTGAAAAGAAGGGGTTCAAGTACTGAACCCTGCGGAACACCACAGGTAACACTAAAGGGCTCAGATGTCATTTCACCACATGTAACACAATGCGTCCTCTCTGAGAGGTAGGATCTGAACCATAAGAGGACGGTTCCTGAGAGACCAATCCATTTTTCCAACCGTTCTATCAACCGCAGTCAATTTTCTTTCATTGCATTTCCTATACCAGTATTCCACATTGCATTTATGTTTAATTTAGTGTATCAGAGAATATTTGCATGTGACAGTTGTCATTAGCGTAACATTTGGGCTAGCTACTGATGAAATACGAGCAAGCAAACACTGCTAAATATGTCATTTTCTACTCAATTCTACAGTTATTATTACAAACATATAGTATCTCGAATTCTTTATCCTTCTGAGCAGCTGCCATGGAAGAATTTGCTTACATAATAGAATGTCTCTTGGGTGAACTTTCCAGGATGTCTTGAAGTGATAATGTAAAAAATGCAGTCCCGTTTTTCTCCGGAGACCGGCATAACATAGCCGGCTGAATTTGTACAACGGACGTGGATGGCATATCATCCTTTCCGTTTAACTATCGATGGAGTCAAACATGCAGCTTTTGATCTGATCGATGCATCGTAGGGCTGCAACAACTCAGCGATGAAATTGATGAATCAAAGCGTCGGCAACTGATTGAATCATGGGTTTGTTGTATCACGTGATCTGCAAGCCACTAATGCAAGTAAGAGTGCACACAATTCCGTCGTGACGCTGAGATTTTAGGACTACTTTGGTCCAGCAGAGGGCGCCAACACTGTTTTTATAAAAAGGTTATCTTACCTTTTTTATTAAACATTGGATCATAACAAACAAAATTGGCATGCAAGTTTCAATTTTGTTCTCTTAAACTGTTTCGACATGAAACAGAGTTAACAATCTTCAAGTGCTGCATGAATACAAAGAAAAAAAACTGAAGTTAACTAAATTAAATCAAGTAAAATAATAATAGTAATAATAATAGTGAGACGTTTAACCCTACCCAAGGGGCAGATTGTTAAGAATATTATTTGTCATTTTCATATTGGGAATGTTTATCATATTTAAAGATTTGACGCAAAAACATAACAAATTTGTCAACATTTTTAAATGTGAATAAATGAATGAAAACTTTTTTTCGAACATTAAAATAAAAACAGGACAAAAACAATAACTCGACACCAAAATAATGTTACATAACATGTTTGTAAAGTAAGAAGCAGATGATTATTTTCCCTACCCCTTCATCTTCCCTATTAAATACACCAATGATAATAACAACAACAGTAATAATAGTAATAATAACAGTTATGATATAACAATAGTAACAATAACAACAAAGTTAACCATAGTTGTAGACGCACTATTCCCAATCTCTCGTATCACTCATACCCCATTTTCTTCATCTCTGTATTCCGCCAGGAATGTTTTTTTGTATTTGAATTTGAACACGTGAATAATTGGACATTGTTTGATCTGGTCTTGTAAATTGTTCCAAAGTTTGACTCCACACACAGACACACACATACTTTTCCTGGTGGTTCTCACCTTTGGGATTATAAATGTGGGTTGACATCATTGATACATTTCATTTTCTGTGCAGCAATTCTAAAATATATTTCTCTTTATATGTATCATAAGTTCAAATATAATATAATTTTGGATAAAGTACTAGGAAAAGAGTATCTTACATAATCGTAGGTGTATAGCATATGTATTTTGTTTATTGTAAAGATATTTGTCAAACACTTTTATTGTCTCGTCTTAATAAACTGGTGTTTTTCCACGGACAGACTGAGGAGATCATTTCTTCCTTATGCCATGAGGCTCTTTAACTCCACCTGGGGGAGCAAAAGCCCACATTAAACCCCACCCCCACATTCGCATATGACCCTATTTACTTTCCGTAGCACTATTTAAATACTCTATATCAACACGTTATATTGGGTATTTCTATATTCTATTTCTTTTATTTTGTTATTATTTTAACACAAGGATCTCTCTCTCTCTTTCTCTCTCGTTCTCTCATTCTCTCATTTTCTCTTTCTCTCTCTCTCTTTCCCTCTTTCTCTCTCCTCTCTCTTTCCCTCTCCATCTCTCTCAATCTCTCTCTCTTTCCCTCTCCTTCTCTCTCTCTCTCTCTCTTTCCTTCTCTCTCTCTTTCTCTCTCTCTCTCTTTTTCTCTTTCTCTCTCTCTTTTTCTCTTTCTCTCTCTCTTTTTCTCTCTCTCTCTCTCTCTCTTTCTCTCTTTCTTTTTCTTTCTCTCTCTCTCTCTCCTTCTCTCTCTCTTTTTCTCTCTCTCTTTCTCTCTCTTTTTCTCTCTCTCTCTCTCTTTTTCTCTTTCTCTCTCTCTTTTTCTCTCTCTCTCTTTCTCTCTCTCTCTCTTTCTTTTTCTCACTCTTTCTCTCTCTTTCTTTTTCTCTTTTTCATCTCATTCTCTCTCTCTCTCATCAATATTTGAATAAAGAGGATGATATCAAAACACTGTCTTAAAGAAATCCAATTCATCAAAAAAAAAAAAAAAAACCGATTCATCGATTAGGAAAATAATCATTAGTTGCAGCCTAAATGCATAGTATTCTCTTTCATTCAATGTTTTTTACAAAAATCTATTTATTTCTTCCAGCAATGGTGACAATATTTGCATTTGGCTCCATCACAGTCTTATTACACACCAATCAATACGGACGTCGATAGCAAAAGGGCTCGTGCTAGCAGATGCAATCATCAAGCTGAGGTGATATATGAATTCATTGACTTGTGAGTTGGCCCCCTTTCGCAAAAGCCCCCGTGGGGGTAAAAAGCTGTGATGAATCTTGATATATTCTTTAGTTCCGGACCAGTACGGAGACAGGACCCACTTGCGTTACGTTTCTCTCATTTTTATTGGGAAGAAAGGAAAGGATTGCATCCACGATCCGGTGGTCGCGGGAAGCAGGTCGCTCTGAACGCGGAAGTGACACTTTCGTGGCGAGCGATGTCGGGAACGGAAAAAAATGTGTCCGTACCCGGGACAGGAAAGCAAGAACCTGGTCGGGATCAGCAACGAGTCGAAAGCCAGTAGAGGAGAGTAGACGTGGTCAAGATCGAAAAACGGGTCGAAGCCGGGGAACAGACGGGAGCCAAAACAGGAGTGAGTCGGGGTCAAAAAAGCTTGCCGAGAGTAAACTGAGGTTCGCAGACAGACTGACAACAGGTGACAGAAAAGAGTGGGTTTAAATAGGAACAGTGAGCCAATCAGTCCGAGGCATTTGGCGCCAAAGTTGCGGGCACAGCTGATTCATCTGTAATCATGACACTGCTTTGGGTCTTTGCACCACGTAGAGACAAACTACAAAATCAATGGTCACAAAATTTTGCTTGTACTGTGAGATTCATACCCGTTTCAAATGTCCACATTTATTTCAAACTAAATTATCCATAGTTGTTTACAACAAGATTCGAGGTGGCACGCCAGGATAAACATTTAACAAAAGACTTGAGAGAAAGATCAGATAGGGCTGCAACATCCAATCGATAACATTGATTCAAATGAATCATTAGAAGCGTTGGCAACTTATTACCTCGTCTGTAAGTCGTTTTTCACGGTTAATAAGCCACTCAGCACGTGAAATCCATGCAAATAAGTGCATTGGATTTCGTTTTTAAGTTATAGGGTTTTAGTGGCACTTTGGACCCGCACAGTCAAGTCATGTTTATTTGTGATGCCCTTATTCACAAAGAGTCTCAAAGGGCTGCCCAGACCACAGATTATTGCAAACCACAGACTATTATGACACAATCCCCTGATCTAAAACCTACATGAGGGCAAGGAAAAACTCGAAAACCTCAAGATAATTCAATTCAAGTCCCGTTTATTTGTGACGCTGTTAATCACAAAGAGTCTCAAAGGGCTGCCCAGACCACAGATTATTGCAAACCACAGACTATTATGACACAATCCCCTGATCTAAAACCTACATGAGGGCTGGGAAAAACTCAAACCTCTGGCCGGGGTGAGAGGAGTCTTTCATAATGTTGAATCTGCTGTGGTATTACGAGCCAGCAATGTCCTACAGCCTTGGCAGAGAGTCTCTGATGATTTTCGGGGTTGCTTTGATGAGCATGTGAGGTTTTCCGATTTTGCAGCCATTTCTCCAGCATACCACGCCATGATGCCGTATGCTAGCAAGGGCACCTGCAGCTTCTGTTGCTGATGCACACCTACATTTGTATTTTCTGTCGTATTTATGCTGTATACCGGTACCATCACAGTTCTTCGTCGTGTTTTTCCCCGTCCATGGTCGGCATGAGGCACTTAAGAGAATGTCTGCCACGGAGCCTCGACGTGGCAGAAGGGAGAGATTTTAGGAGAAACCCCACTTTAGTTTTTACGACTCGAGGATGTGGAGATAAATGCGCTTTAGCTGCTGACGCTAGCTTTAGGTTCTTTTGTTGCCTGGCTACCATGATGTTCACGCGATGAAATTGTTCATGCAGAAAAGACAAAATAGTATGAGACATGGGCCACAAGTGACCGTGAATAGAAAAGGGCGATCGGTTGTGTTATTGATGTGCTCGGTGTAATGAATGTATGCGAATTGAAAATGTAATCATCAATTAATTAGTTTTCTCTACCGATGATATAAAACTCATATCACTTGTATGGATGGCAACTATCAGGAATGGGATGATATTCTTTGATTTATATCACGTTTCTCGATAATTAAGATTCTCCAAGTATGGCGATTTGACATAATTGATGATTGTGATTTAATTATCTTTCCTGAAAACAAAGAAAATTATACACTTTTGCGACAATAGACCATAAATCTTGTTCCACGGACAGACTAAAGCGATAATTTTTTCCTCATGCCATGAGGCTTTTGAACTCCACCCGGGGGAGTAAAAGCCCACATCAAACCCCACCCCCACATTTGCATATTAACCTTTTTTTTATGACAGTGTGTATTTTCCATAGCACTATTTAAATACTCTATAGCAACACGTTATATTGGGTAGTTTTGAATTCTATATCTTTTATTTTATTATTTTATTTTTCAACACAAGGACACTGCTGGAAGTGTGAATTTCCCTACGGGGATGAATACCAGCTCAGTAGCCTAGATGGTAAGGCGCCCGCTTTGAGACTGGGAGGTTCGGGTTCGCGCCCCGGCCGAGTCATTCCTAAGACTTAAAAAGTGGTCGGCGGCGCCCTCTCTTGGCTGCGGCTGCATCGGGTCAGATGCAATCGACATTTCGTTCTGTGTACATTGTTACACAGAATGACAATACAAGGAAATTATTATTATTATTATTATTATTATTATAAAGTATCTAGCTATCTAGCTAGCTATCTAACTTTCTATCTCTCTAGCTATCTAACTCTAGCTATCTATCGCTAGCTATCTAGCTATCTATCTCTAGCGATCTAGCTATTTATATCTAGCTATTTGTCTAGCTATCTATCTTTAGCTATCTCTAATTATCTATCTCTAGCTGTCTAGCTATCTAACTATCTATCTAGCTATCTAACTCTAGCTATCTATCTATAGCTATCTATCTCTAGCTATCTCTATCTAGCTATCTATCTCTAGCTATTTAGCTATTTGTCTAGCTATCTATCTCTAGTTTTCTATCTCTAGCTATCTATCAAGCCATCTAACTCTAGCCATCTAACTCTAGCTATCTCTATCTCTAGCTATCTATCTCTAGCTATCCTGCTATCTAGCTATTTATCTAGCTATTCTCTAGCTATTTGTCTAGCTATCTATCTCTAGCTATCTCTAGTTATCTATCTCTAGCTATCTAGCTATCTATCTAGCTATCTATCTAGCTATTTCTAGTTATCTAACTATCTAGCTATTAGTCTAGCTATCTATATCTAGGTATTTGTCTAGCCATCTAGCTATCTGTCTAGCTATCTCTCTCTATCTCTCTATCTATCTATCGAAATGATGTTCAAACAATGCACGTCAGTTCGGAAGCTGACATTTATTTCAACTGAGATAATGAGAATACAACCTGTACACCGCGCAACACGTTTACAGCCACGAAATGTCATGAACATAACACAAATGTGGCCCTTTAATGATCTTATTTACGGTTAACACCGTAGGATACGATTAAATAGAGCCTCTAAAAGAAAAGAAAACCGCACAGGTTTAAGCTATCAAAATAAAATCAAGATCCTTCAAATTCAACATATTTTTTTCAAAACCCTGTGCTGCAGGTAAACATTGCATCCCGGGAACTGTATAAAAAGCTCGATGTATCCATACTTTAGATTTATAATGATATCTATAGTAAAATATTATATAATTCAGAGGTCTCGTTGCTCGCTTTCTTCCTCCATTTTCCACTTTCGTTTGCTTTCCTGCTCTTTTATCTACTCTATAGAGTAGAAGTTTGTTTTAAGCTTAGATCTTGACAGTTCCACTGAGGTTGCAGATCGAATCTCAGGGGGAAGAGCATTCCACAGCACCGGGGCCCGGATGGAGAACACTCTCGAATCTGGGGATTTCTTCTTGGCTCTTGGGATCACGAGTAGACCAGCGTTTTCAGAGCGAAGGCTCCGGACCGGAACATTAGGGGGAAATTCAATCTGAAAGATATGAGGGAGCAAGTCCATGCATGATTTTGTGTACTACCATCAGAACCTTCAAATCCCATCTTAAGCTAACGGGGAGCCAATGCAGGTTAGCTAAAATTGGGGTCGTGTTATCAAACTTGTCTTAGTTAAAAGCCTGGCTGCAGCATTTTGTACCAGCTGAAGGCTCTTGACTTTGGACTTTGGGAGACCGGAGAGTAGTGCATTACAGCCATCGAGATGGGGGGGACTTTTGGATTACTCCAATACCAAATATGATAATAAATGACAAAATAAACTAAATATGAATAAAATGACTCAATTTTGTGCAGGCTTGGGGAGTAATGGAATACACGGAACAGCAAAAATGATGTTGGCAAGCTGTTTGGATTGATTTTCATTTTGTTTCTGTGGCATTTTATGTTCGTTTTGCCGGAGATCAAAGAGATCAAAGCCAGGAGAGAAAGCTTACCACGTGTGGTGAGTCATAGTTTTATTCATATTTAGTTTCTCCATCCATCCATCCATTGTCTTCCGCTTATCCGAGGTCGGGTCGCGGGGGCAGCAGCGTTAAAAGGGAAGCCCAGACGTCCCTATCCCCAGCCAACTCCTCCAGCTCATCCGACGGGACCCCGAGGCGTTCCCAAGCCAGCCGAGAGACATAGTCTCTCCGACGTGTCCTGGGCCGCCCCCGGGGCCTCCTGCCGGTGGGACATGCCCGGAACACCTCCCGAGGGAGGCGTCCAGGAGGCATCCTTATTAGATGCCCGAGCCACCTCAACTGGCTCCTCTCAACGCGGAGGAGCAGTGGCTCTACACCGAGTCCCTCTCGGATGACTGAGCTTCTCACCTTATCTCTAAGGGAGAACCCAGACACCCCGCGGAGGAAACTCATTTCGGCCACTTGTATCCGGGATCGAGTTCTTTCGGTCATAACCCAAAGTTCATGACCATAGGTGAGGGTAGGAACGTAGATCGACCGGTAGATCGAGAGTTTTGCCTTTCGGCTCAGCTCCCTCTTCACCACGATATTTAGTTTCTTTTGTCTTTGATGAGCATATTTGGTATTGGAGTCATCCAAAAGTCATTGAAAGTAATCCAGTTAAAGTAACCCTACCCAACCGTGATTATAATTTCCGACTGAGACGAATTTTATCAATGTAGACCACTGCTTGATCATGAAACTCCTTCGTAGCATCTCAGCTCGGTCACGTCGCATCTGTCACATTGGATATTTTCAATTCAATGATTCCAGACACGCCGGTTGAAAGCAAGAGGAGATATTGAGCGCACGTCGCTATGCATTATCTAACATTTGTGTGGACGAGGCTCAGAGTTTCTCGCGCGAGAGTCTCAAAACTTGGAACTTTTCCGCATGAACAGATATACCTTTGTAGTCGCTACAGCTTTAACAACAATGGACATTTATGAAAGCACTTCATCTTGAGTACTAAACCTCATTAGCACCAATTTATAGGTAGTTGTAAAGGGAATTTAGGAAGAGAAAATGTAATAAGCAATTTCTCAGAAATGAAACCAGCCTTGGGAGCAATCATGCAGTCTTTTGTTTCTTTCGTCTGCTTCTCTGACGTCGTTCAAAGCTTTCTTAGATTAACTGTAATGTAACTGTGACTGGCCTTGTCTTTCTGCAAGTTCCTATTTCTCAAATGACCTGAACAAAATAAGAAAGTGGAGAGTGATTGTCGTTTTACACCTGAACCCAGTCACCGCGCTAGACAAACACAACACTGCCCTCTAGGAGACAGAGCGGGGGGGGAGTGAGGAAGAGAAAGGGAAAATTAAGAGATGAGAGAGGGGGAGGGTAGAGAGGAGATAGAGAGAGAGTGAAAGCGATAGGGAGGAAGAGAGAAGTAAAATTAAGAGGAGGAGAGGGAGAGAGAGAGAGAGAGAGAGAGAGAACATTTGGTTTGCATTTATTTAAAAAATGATAACTTTTGATAGAGACCTGGTTTGGCGAAACAAATGAAAGAAATGGACTAATGAATGGCAGCTATCTATTTTTATTCTTTTTTGTTTGTAGCGTTTTATTACTTGTTTGTCCTGGAGAGCCACATCTAATCTCATTGTCAACAATATACACTACGTGGAAATAAACAACAAAAAAGGTAATTATATACTATTCAAAATACTGCCCTTGAGCAAGACATCCACACTGCCTTAATGGTCAGTTTCTGTGTCTGCTGAAATCAAACTATGTTGTTTATAGGTTACTTGTTTACTCGTGACAATGATTTATACAATACTTTAGGGCACGGGTCGGCAACCTATGACACGCGTGCCAGCAGTGGCACGCGAGCGTACAGCAAAATGATAATGATTATTTTTTAAAATTTAGACATTTTCAGTTGCGCGCCGTGTTATTTAGAGGCTTTACGTTAGCGCCCCTCCTCCTCTGCTTCGTGTGTCGGTGTGTGTTTACGCGGCGCCTCGCAGAAGAGAGATCCGTGTTTTAACCCAACCAACGAAACACACACGCGCGATAAATGAACGAATCATGACGGCTCCTCCAGCAAAAACATCTCGTTCTGTCCAGCCGGCCTGGACAGACGAATAAGGCTTTGTACAAAAAATGACCGTGCTGTTTTGTGCATTATGCCTCGTGAGCGTTGTACATCGCACATCAAGCGTTAAACGTCATTACGAGACGAAACATGAACAGGAATTCAAGGATGAGTCTGACATGGCGGAGACATTAAAACACGCTTTGTCCAGGTAGGCCAACAAACACAGACCCTGAAAACCTTTGTCACTGCTAAAAACACCACCACTGAAGCAAGTTATCACGTTGCTCACTGCATAGCAAAGCATGGAAAACCATTTAATATCTGCGACCAAATCAGTTGTTCTACTTATTTTAAAGTAGCCTTCTGCCTTGCTGTTGTGATTTCAAGTTTTGATATTTTCTGCAACAAGATATCATTGATGAATGGTATGGTAGCTGTCCATATCACTTGTTTTTGACTGTAGTTCATCGTTGATGAAGAATGCTTGATTCTGGTTAACTTGTGTGGTAATAAGTTAAAGTCGTGGATGGCTACAGGCCTATCCACATGTTTCTCACATCCATTTTTTAGTTGATTGATGAACAAGAATAGTGGAAGATAAATTGGTCAGTTATACGATTAAAATGTCTATTCATGTTGTCTATTTGGACTGCTGTAAAATGACAGCTCTGTTGGATATAAAACACACTGAAAAAAACCACACTGGCACACTGATTTACAAGGAAATTTTCACTATTTTACGGCTTTGTTTTAAGCAGTACCGTGCAGACTGCAGCCGTTCACAGGTGAGTCTTACTCGGCATTACGAGGAAGATATTTAGTCGTCTAGACTGAAATCTAAGTATGTTTGACTTGCGACGCGACAGACAGTATCCACTGTTCTGAGGTCGGAGCGGATCAGTGTCATCTGGCTTTTATTTAGCTGTCTGGTGTTCTGAATCATTTTTCCGACTGCCCCGCCCAAAACATTGTAGCACATGGGCAAACAAATACTTTCAAAAATGCCTGTCTGGATTTTTGAAGTTCAGTCACAGGACAAGGAAGTCTCTTGCTGGATGAAATTATCCCTTGACTGCAATGTTCCCTGTCATTTTCCTTCCGGGTCTGAGCGTTCACACAAAGTGGGTGAGCAACGCTTGAAACAACAGTGAGCAACCATAATCCCAAGTGTGGCAACTAAATCATTATCAAACATGTCCAAAACTTGACATCAAGTTACATTTTGCTGAGTTTTCGGCAATGCAAAATTATTTTTCACTTTTGAATGAATTGACTCATGTACGTCATTTATTTTTACAAGTCTTTCACAAGATTTCTATTTCTTTTATTCCTGGTATCTTTTGTCGCATAATAACATTTTTGGGGGCTTATTTAATCGGTTGCACGATACACAACTGTATTTAATCACATTTTTAGTGGAAGTACAATGTTGGCAACAAGGTTAACTTGATATAATTTGAAATTATTTGAATGCAACACAAACGTTTTCCTCTTTTTCCCTTTTTTTCTCCTTTTTTAAAAATTCCTTTTTAAAAAATCTCATTGTGTTTATTTTTTTCTAGCTGTTACTTTTTTCTTGCTTTTTTGTTCTATTAACCTTTTTCCCCTTTATTTGCTTCTTTCTTTTCTTCTGGCTTTTTTTCTGAATTTTTCCTGCTCTTTTTTTCTCCTTTTCTCTTCTTTTGTTTCGTTTTTTTCTCAGCTTTTCACTACTTTTTCATTTTGGTATTTTTGTTCTTTTTTGTTCTACGTATTTCCCCCCTTCCTTTAAGTCATTTTGTGCGCAATTTTACATAATATTTGGTCGTGTAGGGATTAAAGAAGCAAAAACGACCTGAAGAGCCGTTTGGGACCCGAAAGAGCCAGTTCTTTTTAGTGAGCCGAGCCGAAGAAGCCGGTTCTCAAAAAACTCTACTGACTTGACTCAACTTCGTTCTACTTTGACATTGACCTCCAGATACCGCATTTAGAACACAGCGTCACGAGAACCCGTGTATTTTGACCTTCATGCACGGTAACTTTGACTTAGGTCTCTTCTTAATTAGTAATTTCGAGCCCTGATTTTTGTGAGCTGGCTCGATTTTCTTGTGCGCGGAAAAGCTCTGGGTCGTGCGCGATTGCGCACACGCGCGGCTTAGAGGGAACATTGCTTGGCTGTAGTGTAAATGTCTTCTATTTTTAATATATATCAACGTGAGGGACACTTTTTGGGCGTTTCACCAGAAATCCACTGCTTTTCATTCTGTTCCTGTTTGCAACTATATCACAGGCTATGTTTCTGTCAGGTTAATTATTTAGAGATCTTGTCTTAGGAGATGTGTTGTTTTTCTTTAACCTGGTCAGCCATGACGGTTATAACATTGAGTTGCTGTCTCCTCTGCGGCTAGGGGAAAGACACTTTAATGATATTGCCTACATTTATTCAGGACTTTAAACAGGAGTTTAATCTGTATAGTGTACATTGAATTTTCACATGCACAAGCTGGGTGATTGAGTTACCGGAGGTGACTTTTGCTGTAAAAATGGTCCGATTCACCGAGCGTTGGACCCGACAAAGCCGGCAGCGGGGATGAGTTTGTCAAGTATAGACCTGGATTTTAGAACATTGCCATGTTTAGATAGATAGATAGATACTTTATTCATCTCCGTAGGGAAATTCACACTTCCAGCAGTATAATTTTGTTTATTAACAGATTAACAGGATGGCTTCAGGGTGCTGTGTTGAAGTTTAGCAACAGCGGAGTGGGTGACGTCACACGCTAGGCCAAAAGTTGGACGTCCCTGCAGCAGATGGAAATCTTTGTGCCCAGGGTTACACCACCTCGTGTTCACGTAGATAACGAGTCCACCTCCTCTCCGCTTCCCGCAGGCTTTTGTGTCTCTGTCTGCCCTAACAGTGATGAAGCCGGGTAGCTCCCAAGTTATCGTCCGGGATGCCAGACGTGAGCCACGTTCCCGTAAAACACAGCAAACTGCACTAGTTAGTCTTGATTCTACTTGATGCACTAGTTAGTGTTGCTTCTACTCGATGTTCCAGTAGTCTTTGTCCATAGCAATTCTCTAAGTGGGGCAGAACTGCACTCTGAGACTTTTTTACATCTCGCAAGTGAGCAAATTTTGCCACGCAGCTCCAATGTTAAATGGTGAGCTATGGGTGGGAAGCTAATGATATTCTCATAGAAACTGCAAAGTCTTAGCTGTCAAATGCTGAGGCCCCCCACACTTATTGGAATGACATAAGATACAAAAAATGTCAGGACCAGACTGGAGACAGGACCCACTTGCGTGCGTTTCTCTTAGTTTTATTGGGAAGAATGGAAAGGATAGTACACACAATCTGGAGATCGCTGGTCGAGGGGAGCAGGTTGCTCGGACGCAGAAGTGGTATTTCCGTGGCGGGCGATGGCGGTGTCAAGAGTGAAAAAAACCCGTAGTCAAGATCAGAAAAGGGATCGGAGCCGGGAAACAGAAGGGAATCAGAATAGGAGAGAGTCCGGGTCGAAAGGGCTTGCCTAGCGTGAGCTGAGGTTCGCAGACGGACTGACAAAGGATGACAGGAAGACGGGGGTTTGAAAAGAGACAAGCAGCCAATCAGTGTCTGAGGCGGTGTGCGCCAAATCAGTAATCATGACAAAAAAAGACATAAAGGAAGATATTTTTTTTACTCTGTATTCAGGGTTTGTACGGGTGCTAAAATCTTGAAAATGCTTGAATTTTAATGGTGCGTTTTCAAGGTTTGAAAAGTGCTTGAATTTAGGTGAAGTACTTGTAACGGCCTGAAACGGTTGCCATGTTTTCTGGCAGTCTTGACTCGATAGAAACATAATTCAATTCTGCTTGAAAATGACGCCGGCACACCTGCTCAGGTGGCTTTGCTCTGCCTTCTCATTTCTTCTTCCCCGGTGACTAACGGCAGTAGGCATGAGTATGGCCTCATGTGAAGAGTCATCGCCCCCCCTACACATTGCATTCAGGACTGGTGAAGAGACTAAGATACTGGGTCCTGGGGAAATTGGCGTTGAAAGTGCATTTATCCATGAAAAAGGTGTTACAACCCGGTGTCTGAGGTTGTGAAATATTTATTTGAGTAGGGATTGGGAAACTGAAGCAAGTCTTAACCTAGAATAGAATAGAATCTACCTTTATTGTCATTGTTACAAAATGGGTTAAACATATTGTGACAACGAAATTGGACGTGGCACTCCAGGTTCACATTTAACAGTGAGGATAAAAGAAAACAGATAAAGGAACAAAGAAGATAAAGGTTATCATTTACACAATATTAACACAAGAAAGTGTGGGCATGTAGGATGTTAAATACAGTTTACACAAACCTGAGTTTATTTCTGTCATTTCTATTATCCAGTTATGATTTTTAGTAATTAAATTCAAACCACTGCGATTGTGTCGGTCACCGAATCGCACGAGGCATGTCCAAACCCATCCAAGTTATGTGGGCGGAGGTCTGAACTCGCCTCCAACCATTCCATCTTCTCCACTTCCACATTCTGGAGATGCCCTTTGAAGGTCCCGACTGACTCTGAGGGTGAGAATGTGGACATCTCCAAGGTTCGGGTTACATCCTGTATTGGCGTTGAGATTGTATAGCACAGGTGTCAAACAGGCGGCCCGCGGGCCAGATCAGGCCCGCTAAGGGATTGAGTCCAGCCCGCCAGACATCACTCAGAGAAGTGCCAGAGAAAAACAAGCTGCAGGTTGAAATATGTCAACTTGATGTTACCAAAGAAAGGTGCCTCGAACAAAGACACTGTACTTGTATTTATTTCTCTCTCTCTCTTTCTTTTCCACCCCTTTTCTCCCACTCTCTGTCTCTCTCTTTCACTCTCTGTGTCTCTTTTTCTTTTCCTTTGTGGCTCTTTGTCTTTTTCTCTCTCTGTGTCTTTTTAACTTTTTTTGCTCTAACTTCTTTTTTGCCTTTTCTATCTTTTCTCATTCTCTCTTCCTACCCTTTGCGCTTACTTTTCTCTTTTCTCTCCTTCTGTCTTTCTATTTCTCTTTGGATTTCTTTCTTCCTCTCCCTTTCTTTTCCCCCTCTCTCACGACTTTTTATCTCTTTTGTTTCTCACGCTCTCTCCCTCTCTTTTCTTTGTCCCACCCTCTTTCTTTTCTCTCCCTCTCTTATTTCTTTATCTCTCTTTTTTTTCTCTTTAATCTATTAGTCCGGCCCCTGACAGAATGTTTGTTCTATCGTGTGGCCCCGAAGTTCAAATGAGTTCGACACCCCTGTTGTACAGCCACTCCCGTTTACACATTGTTGGTTAAGGGGCTGGGAATGTTTTGTTTCCTCATAAAGCGTTTTCATTAAGATTCACAGATTTGAGTATTCAGTCTGATATCAGTCTAGAAAAACACATCAAACATTAGTTAAAATGAGGCATTTTTTGCAATGATTAATGCATTGCATATTATTTTGCTTTGCGAAGCCTTTGATGTTCAGAAACTTGGCAATAGATAATGAATTATGAATTATTTTTCTGCAAACGACAAGATTTTCAGTGGCTGCTGTCATGCTTTGGCACAGGTTTTTTTTAATTGGGGTGTGGGCGACGGCTGCACAATTTTGGGAGGAAAAACTAATATTCGATCTATTCATTTAATTCAAAACAATTTAAATTTAGATTTATTTATTTATTTATCTATTTATTAAAGAAGAGTGGATTTTCTGATAAATTTTCCAGGGATGAGTGGAGAGGTGTTGTAAAAGGATAGTGGGATGTTTGGACGCGTTCTAAGGGATGGGCAGGGCACCTCTATGATGCGGCAGGGGTAAACCAGCGAAAGCTGTCGGACAGAAGAGTGTGTTGTGTCACCCTGACCCGAGTGACATGGCCGCTTTCTGGTGTCCCGTTTCATCTTGAGGGACGAAAGCATGAGCAACTTAGGTGCCGAGGTGCCTAACTTGTTTGGGTGTTTAGGCATTTGGGCTGGCCATGGTCCAAATAATTTTGGCTGTGTGTTTTTGCTAGTTTTTCCCTTTTTTAATTTTCTTTGTTTTTGTATGTGTTTGTCTTGCTGTCAGTCACCCCTCTCAAGGGATATGACCAGGGTAGATAGTAGATAGATAGATTTTCTGCGTTACTTTTGCTTTTTTTGTAAGTACTTGACCCTTGGATACATGATCTGCACTCTTCCATGAGTGAGGTATTAAAATGAGTGGAAGGGAAATTAAAGACACTCGCGGCATCATGTCATAAACTTGCTGTATGAGGAATTCCCAACATATGATAATACAATTTATTTTGTAATTTTAAAGATTTTGAAGAATTTTAAACCACACTTATGCATCCAAGTGATAACACCAGCTCCATGCTTTAAAATTAGATAGATAGATGGGTAGATAAAAACTTTATCCATCCCTGTAGGGAAATCCACACTTCCAGCAGGATCCTTGTGTTGAAAAATAAAATCATAAAATAAAGATATAGAATACAGACGGGTTGATATAGAGCACAGGTGTCAAACAGGCGGCCCGCGGGTCAGATCAGGCCCGCTAAAGGATTGAATCCGGCCCGTGAGACAACACTCAGAGAAGTGCAAGAGAAAAACAAGCTGCAGGTTGAAATATGTCAACTTGATGTTGCCAAAGAAAGGTGCCTCGAACAAAGACACTGTACTTGTATTTATCTCTCTCTCTCTCTCTCTTCCACCCCCTTTCTCCCACTCTCTGTCTCTTTCACTCTCTGTGTCTTTTAACCTCTTTTGCTCTAACTTCATTTTTTTCCTTTTCTCTCTTTTCTCTTTCTCGCTTCCTAGCCTTCGCGCTTTCTTTTTTCTTTTCTCTCCTTCTGTCTTTCTATTTCTCTTTGGATTTCTTTCTTCCTCTCCCTTTCTTTTCCTCCGCTCTCACGACTTTTTATCTCTTTTGTTTCTCACGCTCTCTCCCTCTCTTTTTCTTTGTCCCACCCTCTCTCTTTTCTCTCCCTCTCTTATTTCTTTATCTCTCCTTTTTTTTCTCTTTAATCTACTAGTCCGGCCCCCGACAGAATGTTTGTTCTATCGTGTGGCCCCCGAGTTCAAATGAGTTTGACACCCTTGCTCTACACAGAGTCCCTCCCGGATGACTGAGCTTCTCACCTTAGGTTTTTCAATATGGACCCCCCAAAAAATCATGATATATATTCGTGTTGATTTTTTTTGTTCCACCCTTTGTTGCTCATAGCGTCGGCATGGCAGGCCTCCTATCTTCCCACCACTTATTTTTTTTTAAAATTCTCCAACTCAGCAGCCATTTCTTGTTCCGTCTTCCGACAGGTCTCCAATGTCACTGCGAGCGCTGCAGCGCCAACTCGAGCTGCACGACAGACGGCGTCTGTTTCGTCAATATCCGCAAGACGGGCAACCGGCTGACCACGGAACTTCGCCAATGCGTTCCCGAAAAAGAGCTGTTCCCGCGGGATCGACCCTTCATCTGCGCCCCGTCTATCAAGCACGACAGCGGCCTTTATCCCATCTGCTGTACCACCGATTATTGCAACAAGGACCCCGACCTCACCGTTTTCCCCGGTGAGTCTCGGCACAATCCTGTTCATGGTTTTTGAAAGGAATGGATCTTGTCAGTTTTGTATTAGCACCTTATATAATTCAATCAATTGCATTTGATCCAACCGTTTGGTTAGATTCCAGTAACCTGTGTATCTAAAGAGTAAACCTATGTGCCCTGTTAGGTAGTCATCTATATATAGTCAAATCAAGACATGTTTATTCGTGACGCCCTTAATCACAAAGAGTCTCAAAGAGCTGCACAGATCAAAGACTATTGCAAACTACAGACTATTATGACACCATTCCCTCATCTAAAACCTACATGAGGGCAAGGAAAAACTCAAAAACCTCAGCATGAGTCAAGTTGAGTCAAGTCAAGTTTATTTGTGACGCCCTTAATCACAAAGAGTCTCAAAGGGCTGCACTCACCACAGATTATTGCAAACTACAGACTATTATGACACCATCTCCTGATCTAAAATCTACATGAGGGCAAGGGAAAACTCAAAAACCTCAGGATGAGTCAAGTCAAATCATGTTTATTTGTGACGGACTTTATCTCAAGGAGTCTCAAAGGGCTGCACAGACCACAGATTAGTGCAAACCACAGACTATTATGACACCATCCCCTGATCTAAAACCTACATTAGGGCAAATAATACACACATTATCAACATAAAATATAGGTTATTCATATGCTAAAGAGTAGAAGTGTGTTTTAAGCTTAGATTGAAACATTTCCACTGAGGTTGCAGATCAAATCTCAGGAGGAAGAGCCTTCCACAGCATCGGGGCCTCGATGGAGAACGCTTTCGAACCTGCAGATTTCTTCTTGGCTCTTGGAATCAGGAGTAGACCGGCATTTTCAGAGCGAAGGCTCCGGACCGGAACATAAGGCGAAATTAAATCTGAAAGATATGAGGGAGCAAGTCCATGCATGATTTGGTAAAATAACAAGAGAACCTTAAAATCACATCTTAAGCTAACATGGAGCTAATGTAGGTTAGCTAAAATCGGAGTCATGTGATGTGTCTTAATTAAAAACCTGGTTGCAGCATTTTGTACCAGCTGAAGGCTTTTGATTTTGGACTTCGGAAGACCTGAGAGTAGTGCATTACAGTCATCGAGACGGGAAGTAAGAAACGCGTGAATTATAATATCCGCATCGCACTGAGACGGCAAAGGGCGAATTTTAGCAATATTGCGAAGATGGAAAAAGCTGTTCCAATAATATTCTTGAATTGGACTCAAAATTATTTTAAATGATATATTGTCAGTAATAATAAAACATTATGTACGGATCCCTGCTAAACATATTGAATACAAATGAAAATATTCGCAAATCTACAAAAATAAGTAAATGACAAAACAATGAATAGGTTCAAAGGGGAACAACAACACAATTCCCTGAAAATGCAAAACAATAAAGAAAAAATATGCTTGAGATATGATACATGCAAATAAATGACCAATTTACAATTCTATTTGAACCAATTTGGTACAGATCCCCTGAAAAACATTCAACAAATTAAAAATAAATCAAACAAAAAGCTAAAGATCAGCAGTCTCTAAGATTGAAAGATTGAATGTACTCTGCTTCGGAGCAATCAATATCATTAAAATTAGTCCAATTTTGGCCCATTTTTCTGCTTTTCACACATCCAGTACTTTCTTTCCTCTTTTGTTTTTGGCATTGTATACAATTATTACCCAACACCTATAGAACCCTTTTCGTGTTTGTAAACAAGTGTGACGTACTGAAGCTGTGTGTGGATTGTTAAAGCAGAATGGCAGAATTCATGTCAGTTTATAGCAGCCCATTGACACAAAAAGATCATAGATGGCAACAGCTCAAAATAGCACAAAATGTGTGGTTAGTACATTCACGTAACATGAAGGATTTACAACAGGATTTACTTGCCCAAGACACACCACAGGAAATGGTGCCCCTACCACCTGTTAGGTTAAGGGAAACCATTTGCCAGCAGCACTGTAGCGATTTTTATTTTAGTCATTAAAGTAAAAAAAAAAAAAAAAAAAAACAATATTATGTGCATTGGATTTCATGCTTTGAAGGTATGAAAAAATTGAAAAATTGTCCTTTAGAGTGCTTGAATGGTGCTTGAATTTACCCATGAAATTCTATATGAACCCTGAGTAAGGTTTCTTCCAACCCATGATATTGAACAATCACACAAAACCGAAGCATTCGGAACGATGATTCATGATTTGTTCATCTCAAAAGAAAAATCCTTGCACGATGTTCTCTTTGACATGCTGTTCAATTTCCTGGAACTAACATGTTTTCAAATTGCTTTCTGAGCTTTTTTCTTTAAAAAAATACATTTCAGAATGACTTTTAATTTCCTTTTATTTCCTAGATAAATTGTCCTTGACAGACAGGAGCATTTTTCTTAGAATACGGTGGCTAAGATTGGAAATTCATACAGTGTCAAGAACCGGAACAGGATCAGGACCCAAATGCGTGACGTTTCACACACAAGCCTTTTATTTTCCGGGTAATGGGGAGTCATGCACGTTAGGCAGCAGTCTGGAATGATAGGAAGCCAGAGGCCTACGAGATCGATACCAATTGCCCGAGCAGATATCGGACGGATGCGGTCGATACCGGACAGGAGGGGACAGACACGATTGATAGCAACACAGGATATCGAAATTAAACAGGACAAACTAGACGGGAATGAAACTGGAAACCGATATTAAACAGGACAAAATAAACGGGAACAATACCAGATGGGACGGACAGGATTGATATAAAAATGAAATGGTCTGAAATAGTCTGCATTTATATAGGGCTTTTCAAGTCAATGAAGACCTCCCAAAGCGCTTTACAATTTGCTTCACACTTACCCATTCACACACACACACACACACCAGTAGCAGCCATGCAACCATGCAAGGCGCCTACCTGCTTATTGGGGGGATTAGGGATTCAGTGTCTTGCCCAAGGACACTTCGACATATAACACGGAGGAGCCGGGAATTGAATCTGCGACTTCTTGATCCCAAGACGAGCGCTATACCTTCTGAGCTTAATGCCGCCCAAAACAGGATATTGAAAGTAAAAACAGGACAAACTAGACAGGAACAAAACTGGAAACCTATATTAAACAGGACAAAATAAACGGGAACAATAAGTCGAAACCTACGTCTTGCGGGGCAGAGGTTCGTTGACGGGGCCAATTGGGCGCCATGGCAACCGTGACATACAGTATTTCTAGGTGTGATTTACTACATAACGTTTTGTGGTATACCTCAGTATTTAAGACCGATATTGATTCAACGATAATCATCATCATTCAACTGAAAGCGGGTAGTTTTTCAATAAAATACTATACAAGCTCTTTTTGGTACGTATACATATTATATCGAGAAATCATTGAAGTACTGGTGAAAAATTGGAGGGACTGTTCAAATCATCGGAATGCACTAGGCAAATCAGTATTTCTGGCATCGTGAGTAAAAATGATGTGATGATAAGATATGGTGTAGTGCCTTTTTGCTTGTCATCTGTAACACTTGTGGTCTAGCGATAGTGTTGGCACCCTTACTACTGCGACCTGAGTTAGATAGATAGAGATGGATAGATAGATAGATACTTTATTCATCCCCGTAGGGAAATTCACACCAGCAGTATCCTTGTTTTGAAAAATAAAATTAAAAAAAATGGAATACAGAAATAGCCAATATAACGTGTTGATAGAGAGTATTTAGATAGTACTACGGAAAATTCACACTGTAATAAAAATAGGGTAATATGCAAATGTGGGGGTGGGGTTTATATGGGCTTTTACTCCCCCGGGTGGAGTTCAAGAGCCTCATGGCATGAGGAAGAAATGATAATAATAATGGTATGAGTAAGATAATAATAATGCAAGATCTACGATTGCATATTTGTTTCATCTCCTGTTTTTGTGTCTTCTTTTCCCGCAGTCCCCACTGCCAAAACTCCCTCTTTGGGTCCCGTGGCCCTCGCCGCAGTGATTGCCGGCCCCGTGTGTATCTTCTGCCTGCTGCTGGTTTTGGCATTCTACGTTTGCCACAGCCACCGGGGATTGGGTGCCGGTGGGGCAGGGGCCCACCATCACCACCACCATCGCGTGCCCAATGAAGAGGATCCTAACATGGACCACCCCTTCATCACTGTGGGAGCAACACTGAAGGATCTCATCTACGATATGACCACCTCTGGTTCAGGATCAGGTATGCTGCTTCTGGACTGTTAGAGATATTCCCAAAAAGAATATAGATAGATTCTTTATTCATCCCCGTAGGGAAATTCAGACTTCCAGCAGTATCCTTTTGTTGTTTATTAACAGATGAACAGGATGGCCTCGGGGTGCTGTGTTGTAGTTTAGCCACAGCGGAGTGGATGACGTCACACGCTAGGCCAAATATATATATATCAGTGTTCTGGTTTGCCCGCGTCCCTGCGTCCTAGACGCATCATTTTTGCTGGGGACGCATTGGGTCAAATCAACGTGCGTCCTCGGGACGCAACGTTTTTGACACCAAATTGTCATTATTACCCGATTACTTTTTTTTTTCTAACAAAGATCTACCGCACTCCAAACTTTTCGTCAGGCAGATCCGCCATTGTTGTTTTGGTCTCGCGGTTCGAATTTTCGTCTGCACGCCGATCTCGGCAAACGAGATCTCGTTGTTTCGAGATTACGTCATTGTTGTGGTGGTTGTCGTCGAGGGAAGGTGAAGGCCAAGTATGCCTCCGAAAAAAGTTAGTATTAAGTGAAAATCAACACAAAATTGGAAAGTTCCTTAGTGTCAGTAATAAGTTAAAACTTAATGCAGAAAGTGATAACAACGGCAATAATTCCGGCACGAAAAAACGGCGGAGAAATTGCGAAGGCAAGGAAAACACGTGTGTTGAAGCCAACGATTCGACCAAAGAAAACAAACAAAAGAATACTCCTAACAAGGACTTTTCTGCCAAAACGGACTCAATTATATTCCTAGTTACGCTATGAGGAGGATGATAATGGATTGGACCTTGAGAAGGGATTACAACTATGGCGGGACAGCAGACCACGAAGTATATATGAACTGAAAAATCTGAAATGATACCTGCTTTGTACTACCAATTAACTGTGATGAATAAAATGATGACTCACAACACGCGGTAAGCTTTCTCTCCTGGCTTTGATTTCTTTGATCTCCGGCCAAACGAACATAAAATGCGACAGAAACAAAATGAAAATAAATCCAACCAGCTTGCCGACATCATTTTTGCCGTGTATTCCGTTACTCCCCAAGCCTGCACAAAATGGAGTCATTTTATTCATATTTAGTTTCTTTTGTCTTTTATGAGCATATTTGGTATTGGAGTCATCCAAAAGTAATTGAAAGTAATCAAGTTAAAGTAACCCTACCCAACCCTGCATATTCACATGTGCTTGGAAGAAATTCAAATTTATGCTATTATTTGGTTGATTTACACGAAAAGTGTGTGCTTGTAATTCTTATTCTATATTAAATCACCACGGGATACTTTTAATACTCAGCAGGTCAAGAGGCTAAAACTCCCCTTTTAATTGTATTTTTATGAACTTTGAGATTTGGTTAGTTTTGGTCAAGTTGAGTGTCGCTTTAACATTAAATTATGAATCTGAGTTGGACATTGTTTGATCTCGTCTCGTTCCAAAGTTTGACTCCACACACAGACACACACATACTTTTCCTGGTGGTTCTCTCCTTTGGGATTATGAATTCACTACAGCCCCTTAAATTATAATTTCCCTCTCTCAGAATGAATAATTTATGGATGTTCTCTGGCACTATGTTTTTGTTGACCTTAGAGTTACTCATGTTAATGCCACACTCGAGGTTCAGTTGGATTTTTCCCATTTGCAGTTTAATCAGCCAAATGTCTGACAGTATATTGCGCCGCCAGTTATAATTGCTGTTGAGTGATGCAGTCGTTATTAATGTAGCGCAGGAACGATTTAAAACTTTCATTATTGCTCGTGTAACCTGTGCAGAATTTAAAATAGAAACCCATGAGAAAATAAGAAAACATTTCATATCAGGGCAGCACAGCGGCTGGGTGGTTAGCGTGCTGAACCATGGTGCAGAGGTTCAAGTCCAGCTATCGCAACCTCCCCTTGTGGAGTTTGCATGTTCTCCCCGTGCTTGCGTTGGTGTCCTCCCACATTCCAAAAACATGCATGTCAGGTGGATTGGCCGGTTATAATTGTCACTGGGAATGAGTGAGTTGTCTGTCTCTGCTACTGGCTGGCAACCAGTTCAGAGTGGGATGGGCTCCAGCACCCTGTGGTGCAGATAATCAATATATGGATAAATGGATAGATACTTTATTCGTCCCGGTAGGGAAATTCACACTTCCAGCAGTATCCTTGTGTTGAAAAATAAAATAATGAAATAAAAGATATCTCATCTTATTAGCTGCACCGCTTATCCTCAGTAGGGTCGCGGGGATGCTGGAGCCTATCCCAGCAATCACGGGGCAGTGGGCAGGGGACACCCTGAACCGGTTGCCACCCAATCGCAGGGCACACAGGGACAGACAACTCGCTCGCTCATTCACACCTAGGGACAATTTGGACCGGCCAATCCACCTGAAATGCATGTCTTTGGAATGTGGGAAGAAAACCCACGCAAGCACGGGGAGAACATGCAAACTCCGCACAAGAAGTCCGGTAGCTGGATTTGAACCCACACAGGAGGTTCCCAAGACCTTGGAACTGTGCCGCACACGCGCTAACCACTGCGCCGACGTGCTGCCCAATAAAAGATATAGAATACAAAAATACCCTATATAAATTGTTGACATAGTATTTAAATAGTGCTACGGAAAATACACACTGTCATAAAAATAGGGTATTATGTAAATGTGGGGGTGGGGTTTCATGTTTAATGTTCCTCCCCCGGGTGGAGTTAAAAAGGCCCGTGGCATGAGGAAGAAATGATCTCTTCAGTCTCTCCGTGGAACAAGACTGTGACTGTGTATGTTTGATAGAGATAGATAGATACTTTATTCATCCCCGAAGGGAAATTGACATTTCCAGCAGCATCCCTTCGCTGAGAACAATACAATAATAAAACAAAAAGAATACAATATACAAATACCCAGTGTGACGTGCAAATGCCCACTGTAGCGTGTTATATAGAATAACTAAATAGTGCTACACAGAATACATATTGCAATAAGATTCGGTGGTTCGCGCCTCGGCCGAGACATACCTAATTGGTATAATGGCGGCGCCCTCTGTTGGCTGCGGCTGCATCGACTCGCTACAACGGGTCAGGTGTATCGACATTTCGTTCTGTGTACATTGTTACAAAGAATGACAATGCAAAGGAAATTATTATTATTATTAATATGCAATGTAGGTGGTGTGGTTTACTGTGGGCTTTTACTCTGCCGGGTAGGGTTAAAGAGCCTCATGGCACGAGGAAGAAAAGATCTCTTCAGTCTGACCGTAGTACAAGACAGTGACAGCAGTCTGTGTTTGTCTTAGCATTTTAAATACATTTTTCATATTTGCCAAATGTACCTTAATTTGCACGACAGATTATATTATCACCGATCTCTTTCATGGCCTTCTGCTTTTCCTCTAGGCCTGCCGCTTCTTGTTCAGAGAACCATCGCCAGGACCATCATCCTGCAGGAGAGCATCGGAAAAGGGCGTTTCGGAGAAGTGTGGCGAGGTAAATGGCGCGGAGAGGAAGTGGCCGTGAAGATTTTCTCCTCGCGGGAGGAACGCTCTTGGTTCCGGGAAGCTGAGATCTATCAAACCGTGATGCTGAGACACGAGAATATTCTGGGCTTCATCGCTGCAGACAACAAAGGTGAGCTATTTCCATGCTCTGTACGAGGACATGATTACTATTTCGGGGAGGATAGCAATTGCTCAAAAGTGATTTTTCAAGTGAGGCAATCAATTCAAGGACCCTCCAAATACATTTTTTCCGATTTCGTGTTCATCCGCGTGCGCCAAAAGCTTGGTTGCAGGTGAGCCTTGAGGATGCATAGATAGATACTATATTCATCTTCAACTCATTTGAACTCGGGGGCCACACGATAGAACAAACATTCTGTCGGGGGCCGGACGAGTAGATTCAAGAGAAAGAAAAAGAGAGAGAAATAAATAAGAGAAAGAGGGAGGGAAAAGGAGAGAGGGCGGGACAAAGAAAGAAAAACAGAGAGAGGGAGAGAGCGTGAGAAACAAAAGATAAAAAGTTGTGAGAAAAGAAAGGGAGAGGAAGAAAGAAATCCAATGAGAAATAGAAAGACAGAAGGAGAGAAAAAAGAAAAGAAAGCACAAAGAGTATAAAGAGAGAAAGAGAAAAGAGAGAAAAGGAATAAAGGAAGTTAAAGCAAAAGAAGTTAAAAAGACACAGAGAGAGAAAGAAACAAAGAGCAACAAAGGAAGAGAAAAAGAGACCAAGAGAGTGAAAGAGACAGAGACAGAGAGTGGGAGAAAAGGGGTGGAAAAGAGAGAGAGAGAAAAAAAAGAAATACAAGTACAGTGTCTTTGTTTGAGGCACTTGGCTTTGGCAACATGAAGTTGACATATTTCAACCTGCAGCTTGTTTTTCTCTTGCGCTTTTCTGAGTGTTGTCTCGCGGGTTGGATTCAATCCCTTAGCGGGCCTGATCTGGCCCGCTGGCCGCCTGTTTGGCACCTGTGCCGTAGGGAAATTCACACTTCCAGTGTTGTGGAATAGAGACGTGCTGACATCAGACTTTCGGGAAAGTCTTGGCAGACGAATTAGTACAAACAATTAGAAACGTGCTGACACCAGACTTTCGGGAAAGTCTTGTCAGACGAATTAGTATAAAAAATCCCCATTAAGGGAAGTGTTTGACCTGCCAATGCTTTCTGAGAAAACTGAGGGAAAAACATTTCCGAAGAAGTTACGTAAGCCCTCTCACGGGGCTGAACCCCCCTTTCAATTTTACTCCCTTGAAGCTATAAAAACCCACGCATGTCTAAGATTTTCTGAGGTTTCTCGTGACGCTGAACATCTACCAATAAAACAAGAACTCCCTCTGACGTCGTCTGATTCCTGCATTCTCTGCGAACGAGACGAATTCTCGACCTATATTTCTTCAACACCAGCAGTATCCTTGTGTTGATTATTAACAGATTAACAGGATGGCCTCAGGGTGCTGTGTTGTAGTTTAGCCACAGCGGAGTGGATGACGTCACACGCTAGTCCAAAAGTTCGACGTACCTGCAGCAGATGGAAATCTTTGTGCCCAGGGTTACACCACCTCGTGTTCACGTAAATAGCGAGTCCGCCTCCTCTCCGCTTCCCGCAGGCTTTTGTGTCTCTGTCCCTAACAGCGCTGAAGCCGGGTAGCTCCACATTAGCGTCCGGGATGCTAGACGTGTGCCACGTTTCCGTAAAACACAGCAAACTGCACTCCCTGTTCGCTTTGACGTTTTTCACCAGCACAGCCAGTTCGTAGGTCTTATTTGGTAGAGAGTTCACATTTCCCATGATTACGGACGGTACCCAAGACTTATATCGCCGCTAGCCGCTTAGCCTTAGCTCCGGCTCTGCAGCCACGATAGGGCCCCCCTCATCACGCCTCGAATAAACGCGTTTTTGTGCGTTAAAGCCCTTAACGATAGGATAGAAAGTCATCCAAAGTGTAGTTGTGAAACGGGACGGAAAAAGACCGAAGATAGAAGCAGACACTTAAAACAATAAATCACAAAAAGAGCGAAATAACAGTGAGCTGCTGGAAAGGCTGTAGATCGCGGCGCCTATGATGCATGGTACAAAGTAAACTGTTGCTTTAAGGTGAAGTCGTGCAGGCGGTTGCTGAAGGGAATGAGCAGACAGCTAGACAGTGTGGAGGAGTGAAACTCCCTAGTGATGATGGAGTAGACATGGACATCAGTAAAACACTTAAAGGAGATGTAGGATGCAACGATATCATCTCCTGTTTGTGGTCTTGAGGAGACAAAAATGATGACATAAAGACCATAATCAACAATCATCTTAAAGAAACTTGCAGTGCAGAGCAATGAAGTAATGACTTATTATTCCCTCCACTGACTGTAAACGTGATGCAGTAGAAAAAAACAACGATATCATTAGGATGCGTACCGTAAATTCCGGACCATAGAGCGCACCTGATTATAAGCCACACCCACCACTTTTTGGGTGATTTGCCACTTTTGTACTTACACAAGCCGCACCCATGTATAAGCCACGTGCGCCCGCATTAAGACTTGTGACACAATCACAAGCTCAACCCAGATGAGACTGTAGAACCACAGTTGGCATCATAAATGGAAAATGATACCCGTATTTAAGGTATGATGCAGACTTGTAAAGTCTGGGTCCCGTTGAAAGTAATCCAAGGAAACAAAATGTATATTTCCAAAGTTTAGGGTGGGAAAAATATATATCCACTATTGTCCGCTGCAACAACAGACAGATCTACCGGTAACTCAGCTTTACCCCAATTCCCATCAGCCCGCGTTTGCTCCGCCCCTTTTTTTTTTATTCGTCCGTAGAACACATAACAGAATAAATCTCTAAAATAAATACATGACAAAAATATACAGTTTCAAATACATATTATACATGGTTACACATATTTACGAAGAAAGACGGTACACCGAGAGAGTTTTCAAAGCTTTAATAATAATAATATAACTTTCATCCCAAACCGTGACTGTGACAGGTAGCAACACGCTACTAGCAACACGCTCGCAAGACAGTAAACGTGTCTGTTAAAAAAAATATACCGTACTTGTAAAAATCACGGTAAACCTTTCTCATCTTCCTCCTTATAACTGACGCCATCAAGAGCGTCTTCCTCATTATCGGAAAGAACTTCTGTCATACGGACAATTTGAACGTAAACTAAGAGGATGCAGTCTTTCTCGGCGCACATATTCTACTGGTCTTAATCTTACCTTTTATACTCCAGCGCCGCTGGTGGCCATTAGAGAAATTCCATAAATTGGCCGCTTCACTGAATAAGCCGCAGGGCTGAACATTTGGGAAAAAAGTAGCGGCTTATAGTCCGGAATTTACGGTAGTATCTGCGGGCAGAACGCAAAGGTTTTGGCAACTCAAAATGTTAAAAGAGTCATATTGGACCAAATCAAATTCGTCAGAAGCCGCGAAAAAATGACACGTGCTGTATGTATCGATATTAGCAAGTTGGATGCAGCACATCCTGTGGAGAATGACGTGACTACTCAACTTTAACTTTACTATTGTGTTGTTGTTACGACAACTGATTTGTCTAAATAGTAAAACAAGGCTAAACACGGATAGAAGTTCATTAAGAAGTGTTCTTCATACAGTAGATTTTTTTTGTTTATATGAACTTTTAGTAATAAAATATGGTGAAATAATACTACAGTGGAACCTTGGTTCTCGACCATAATCCGTTCCAGAACCCTGTTCGAAAACCGATTTGTTCGATCACCGAAAATCGTTTTTCCCATTAAAAGTAACGTAAAATCGTTTTAATCCGTTCCAACACCCTGAATGTTTATCATGGACGTAAACATGAAGCTAACCGAGGCTAATCGTACGTTTGCGTTATCGTCATCTTCCGTACGAAAGATTACGCTAACAGGAACATGTAAAAATTAAAAAAGTAGTATTATGAATAGGATTTCTTACCTTTGTGGTGGACGGTGGGGAGAGAAAAATCCTCAAAAGTTTTTCAACCTCTTCCAAAACTTGCGGCAGTCGCTTGCTTATAGCGCTAACTTCCTTAGCCGCATTACTCGATTTCACAGCCTCCTTATTTTTTACTATGGTACTGATAGTAGATTTAGCCACGCTGTATTCACTAGCACGATCGGAAATTCGTACACCTCTTTCATATTTAGCTATTATGTCTTTCTTAAAGGCAATAGTTTTACGAACAACTTGTTTTTTTTCACCTGTCCTGCTTGCACCGACCTTCACCCGTACGCCGCTCAGCATCGCACCCTAGCGTACCGGCGTTCGAACTCCGATTTTTTGACCGAAAAGCGAAGCAAGAATTTCTCGAAATTTTTGGTCGAACACCGATTTGTCCGAACTGAGAGGCATTCGAAAACCGAGGTTCTTGGATCGAGTTGTCATCAGGGTGGCAGTAGCTCAGGAGGTATCGTCTTGGGATCAAGAGGTCGCAGGTTCGATTTCCATGTCGAAGTGTCTTTGGGCAATACACTGAATCCCTAATGCCCCCGATGAGCAAGTAGTTGCCTTGCATGGCTGACACTGCCATTGGTTAGGTAGTGTGTGTAAAAAGGGAAAGTGTGAAGCACATTGTAAAGCGCTTTGGGAGGTCTTCATTGCCTTCAAAAGCGCTATAGAAATGCAGACCATTTACATTAACGAGTAAATAAATTAAATATGCACTTGTATCTCTCTGCATGCACATCTTTATCCAAGTGAGGCTTTTATTAAAGGAGCTGGACAAAATTTGGCACTTTGTGACTCTCTGCCGCTATCTCCTGGCTTCTGTCATCATTGCAGCCTCAGTCACTTTATTCATGAACTCTTTTTTTCAACTTGGTCTTTGGGTTTGCATTTGGACTCCACTAGAAGCAGGCATTTTCTTACTTCTTATCAAAAAGTGACGATAAAAATAAAAAACAGCAGGCTGAGCATGACGTCACTCTCCAGCATTCCCCACAGCTTTCGTTCCTCGAACCTCACGTGGTCCGCCCCAAAAGCTCTGATAAAAGCCAATCGGCGCAGTGGAAAATAAGAATAATGGCTCTGTGAACTTTGTTGGCCATTCTTAACACATACTTAAAAAGGGCTTTTCAAGTCAATGAAGACCTCCCAAAGCGCTTTACAATGTCCTTCATACTTACCCATTCACACACACACACTCACACACCAATAGCGGCCATGCAGCCATGCAAGGCGCCGACCTGCTTATTGGGAGCATTAGGGATTCAGTGTGTTGCCCAAGGACACTTCCACATATAACACGTAGGAGACGGGAATCGAACCTGCGACCTCTTGATCCCAAGACGAGCGCTCTACCTCCCGAGCTAAGAGAAAATATTTAATTAAATATTTAACACACCACATCTACTTTTATCATCGATTAAAAATGGCAAATGTCGCTTCCACAAAAATATTTTTCACGGGGGTAAGCGTTAATTGATGAGTCCTTTTCGTCAATAGACAATTAAAGCTCCTTTCATTCATACAACCTTCGCGGTACGTTGCAACTATTCATTTTACTTTCATTTCACAGCTCCACCATTTTAAATGTCCGCCCACGCCTCCCTGGTTTTACCGCACATCACGGCGTCTTCCATTTATATGGGATTTCTGCCAATTTTCAACTGTCACCCCATACATTATTGCGATCTCTCTTTGGCTATTCTGTCGTACATTTTAACGACAGACGCGCCGCAGGCCCTTTAGACGGAACCAGTATTTCTCAATCAAGCATTTGTAATCATCCTCCTAGGCATGATACTTAACCTCTTAAAATTCTGCCAGTGGACTGCTGGACTGTTGATAGGATGTCACCAGTCACTGAAATATCATTGGAGATCTTAAACTATTGGATTCAATATATGATATACCGTATTTTCCGCACTATAAGGCGCACCTAAAAGTCTTAATTTTTTTCAAAAGCTGACCATGCGCCTTATAATACAGTGCGCCTTATATATGGCTCAATATTAAATCGCAAGATCTCGCAACTTACGCAACAGCCGCCGACTCGATTTTCCCCCGAACGTGGAGTAGTCCGCGGTGTATGCTGGGATTTATATACCGGCGTTTCATTGGCTAACCAATGTGTCAATCATCATTTGAATCGATCGCTATTGGCTAAAGTTATTCGGAGCCTCGGGTAGGCTAGAGGACCGAAACAAACCCTGCAATTGGCCTAAAAAGATGTGTCAATCATCCGTTAAATCGATCGCTATTGGCTGAACTTATTCGGAGCCTCGGATTGGCCAGAGGGCCAAAACAAGCCCTGCAATTGGCCAAAAAAGATGACTGAATAGCAAGCTTGCTAAACTATGCCATAAAGAAACATGTTTCATTAGTCTGTATTTGTAAACATTTGACTCTCCTGGATTTACTCCACTCACGGTTGTAAGAAGACCATGATTGCGTATCATTATTGAACGTGAGAACTTAGGTGAGCTATGCGGCTTTATATTTTCCCGGTATCTTGTTTTAGAACGATCTTGATGTTGCTGTGATGAGTTGAGTGAATTCAACTCAATTCCAAGTGTTAATTGTCATATGTACAGTAAAGTTGCGAGCGAAAAAGAAAATAGAAACTAAGGAATGGTTGGCATTTCTTGAATCCCAAGACTTGAACCTTCCGAATGATATTTGAAATGATGCATTTGAGTGACATCGTACGGACACCGCATCCGCTCGTGTCTACGACACGTATTTGCTTCTTTGCAAGCTTTGGGAATGTTAAGGGGGTAATCAGTTGGACTGAATCATCTGACTGTTTTGTCGACGTTCCCATTGTAGCGCCTTATACTCCGGTGCGCCTTATCTATGGAAGATATAGGACCAAAAACTATTTTTTGGGGGTGCGCCCTATAACCCGGTGCGCCCTATAGTGTGGAAAATACGGTACTCATCATAGAAACAGCACGATCGGTCTTAAATAAGATACTCAAAAACTAGAAAGCCGGTGTCGCTTACAAATTATGTCTCGCAGCAGTCATCAAATCGTTGGATTGCCACAAAAATTGCTTTGTTACATCCAGGACAGTCCAGAGAATCCAACCCTGTAAAATATTTTCTCCAAAACATACGATAATACATACTTTACGATAATGCAGACGGATAAAAAAAAGTCCGCCTAAAAGCATTTCTACATTGTTAGACGGTCCATCTCGCCACATAGATTCAGTTTACAAATAAACAGAGTCATAAAATTAGAAATTGTTTTATAGAATAGAAATTGTTTGTAGAACATTTCCTGTGGTAGTTTTTTTTTTAAACTACATACTATAAATTCTGTTTTGCAGATAATGGCACATGGACTCAACTGTGGCTGGTCTCAGACTACCATGAGCACGGCTCTCTGTTCGACTACCTGAACCGCTACACCGTCACAGTTGAAGGCATGATCAAGCTTTCGCTGTCCACGGCTAGCGGCTTGGCCCATCTCCATATGGAAATCGTTGGAACACAAGGTATGTATATGCAGGGTTCGTTCGGGTGCTTGAAATTCTTGAAAATGCTTTAATTTTGAGTGAAGTCCTTAAATGCTTGAAATTGTTGCCATTGCTATGGGTCTTGTGAGTCTAGACCACGCAATAAAAAAATAAAAAAATAAAAGCATGTGAAAAATGACGCTGGGATTGACATAATGGCGTTGTCATGTGAATAATTACCATCCCCTGCTGGTCGCACCGAAGAGGACAGCTCTACTTAGAAACTTTAACATTATGCACCAAATTGTTTAGAACTAAGGATTTCCGTGTGTTTTGCAGGGAACCCTAAAATACGTGAAAAATTGTATTTTTATACACTCACGTACTTGCATTCTTGACTCTTTCTGGGAGATTGATACAGGAGGGGATTCCCAGCCCTCTCGCTCAACCCAATTGGCCACCAAAATTGCTTACATGAAATATGAACACAAAAGGATTGTAGATTATAGCAAGGAACAGCGCAAAATAGCACAAGGTAAGTGCTAGCAGCAAGATAGCAACTTCATTTTAGTCTTTAGAGCCAAGAAAAATCGGTGCAGGATTTCTTCCTTGGAAGGTACAAAAAAAATTCTAAAATCGGCTTGAAAATTGTTCAAAATTGGCCATTTCAAAATTGTACAAACCCCGAAAGTGCGAAAAATAAGAAAAATCTTACCTTGTATCCAATTTGAGATAACTAGTCATTCCAATTATTTCAAACAAAACTTCCTTCATTCAAATGGAGCGAAAGTGAACGATAATGACTCCCAGCGAAATTCTTTTTAATAAAGCCAGGCCTTTGAAAGCTTTCGTTCCCTGACCATCAAATCCCGGTGAGGGGAAATGAAAATAACACAAATTGAGCTTGAGTTTTTATCTATATCCCAAGTGAAAAACCCGCCGGAGCCTCGAATCAAGAAAGTAAAGTTGAACTCGCCTGAGGCTAAAAGCTGCAGACTGAAGATTTCCTCTCAAGACATGCTTTGTTCTTTGTTGCGTCAAACCTTTTGGCTGCAGAGTTTTATGGTGCTATTTTCATAAATTTGAATTGTTTCGAAGTTGAGAAAACGGCGAATATTTTTATTGTAAGGATTTCCTTTGAATAAAGCATCCTCCACGATTAAAATTGCCTTTTTTAACTAAAATATGAGTCCAAAAAATAGTCAAGTCATGTTTTTTTGTGACGCCCTTAATCTCAAGGAGTCTCAAAGAGCTTCAGGAACCACAGATTATTGCAAACTACAGACTATTATGACACCATCCCCTGATCTAAAACCTACATGAGGGCAAGGGAAAACTCAAAAACCTTGGGATGAGTTAAGTTGAGTCAACTCAAGTTTATTTGTGACACCCTTCATCATAAGGAGTCTCAAAGGGCTGCACAGACCACAGATTATTGCAAACCACGGACTATTATTACACTATCCCCTGATCTAAAACCCACATGAGGGCAAGGAAAAACTCAAAAACCTCACAATGAGTCAAGTTGAGTCAAGTCATGTTTATTTGTGGCGCCTTTAATCACAATGAGTCTCAAAGGGCTGCACAGACCACAGATCATTGCAAACGACAGACTATTATGACACCATCCCCTGATCTAAAACCGACATGAGGGACAGGGAAAACACAAAAACCTCAGGATGAGTCAAGATGAGTCAATTCAAGTTAATTTGTGGTGGTAAATGGTTTGCATTTCTATAGCGCTTTTCTAATCAATGAAGACCTCCCAAAGCGCTTTACAATGTGCTTCAAACTTACCCATTCACACTCACACACCAATAGGGAGTCAGCCTCCAAACGTTTTGAGGATAATCAAGATGCTAAATGGTAAATGGTCTGCATTTATATAGCGCTTTTCAAGTCAATGAAAAGCTCCCAAAGCGCTTTACAATGTGCTTCACACTTACCCAATCACATACACACTCACACACCAATAGGGAGCCAGCTGTGCAAGGTGCCTACCTGCTTATTGGGGGCATTAGGGAGTCAGTGTCTTGCCCAAGGACACTTCGACATATAACACAGAGCAGCCGGGAATGGTAAATGGTAAACGGTCTGCTTTTGTATGGCGCTTTTCAAGTCAATGAAGACCTTCCAAAGCCCCAACCAATGTGCTTCACACTTACCCATTCACACACACACTCACACACTAATTGTGAGTCAGCCATGCAAGGCGCCTACCTGCTTATTATTAATCACAAACACACACACGCTTGATTGACGAACTCATGTTATGATAAGAGCTAATGTATCAGTTTCCACCTGAACGTGCTTCCCTTAAAAAGTTATTTACAGCTTTCTATGCTATTTCTTTATCAAACACACTCTTTTCATCATTAAACATTTCCTGCGTCAAGTTTTAAACTTAAATTGCGAACGAAGATATCGCTTATCCGCCTCCTCTTGATACTCATGTTCGGTAAAAACATAATGGTCGACCCCTAGTCCATATTTTCCTCATTAGTTTAGAGCACTCAGTTTTGTGTCAGATACCACCAAGGAGTACAGATGTACAAAGGTTTTCTTGAATACCATTTGCAAATCATTCTACACTCGGGCATCATTTTCTGGGCTTGCCAGTCTTCCCAGTCGCCGGACATTTTAGCAATTTCAGTCCAGTCCAAGGTCAGGCGGCGCAATGTGAGGCGGAGCACTTAAACGAAGAGCTTCATGTCTGACTCGGAATGTTAAACAGCGCGCACGTTAGCCGGGGGTATCATGTACATTAGCGATAACAGCTTGTGGCTACAAGTCCAGGGTCACAAGGAAGTACTGCAACCCACAACGGGGTTTAGTCACATTTTTGTGAAAACATCTGAGGAGATCTTATGCGCTTGTGGAAACACACAGTAACTGACGAGTTGAGTATTCTAGAACAGTTATGGTTTACAAATTCCATAACCGGTAGGTTTAAACTACAAACATTGGAATGTTTATTCATTCCATCCATCCATTATCTGCACCGCTTATCCTCAGTCGGGTCGCGGGGGTGTTGGAGCCCATCCCAGCTATCTTCGGGCAGTGGGCAGGGGACAGCCTCAACCGGTTGCCAGCCAGTCACAGGGCACACAGGGACAGACAACTCGCTCTCTCACCTAGGGACAATTTGGTTAGGTCAATAATTGTGGGAGGAAACCGAAGTGCCCGGAGGAAACCCCACGAAAAGCACGGGGAGAACATGCAAACTCCACACAGGAGGTTCGATCTCATGACCTCATAACCGTGCTGCCCAAGATATCTAAGTGCTTTACACTTACCCGTTCACTCACACACTCACACACCAATAGGGAGTCAGCCGTGCATGGGTGAAAGCCTATTGGGGGCATTAGGGATTCAGTGTCTTACCCAAGGACATTTCGACATAATTAATGTCCTTCAAAGTCCAATTAAATACATTATTAATGTTGGTGGGACCAATAATAATAATGATAATGACAATTAATCAATAATTATTATCATTGACAAAATATTGGGTTATTTCTTCTTTGAATGGTAGTGGAGAATTAAGAAAATTGGCCTTGAAAGTCCTTAAAAAGTGCTTGTATTTGGCCATTAAAAAGACGTACAAACACTGTGGATATAAACTGGGGCATTACTTTTCTATTATCCTTTTTTTAAAATATACTTACATTCAAGGACATGCTGTGCATTTCTTTTCCATTACCATGTATTGGATGTATGTCTCTCCAGGTAAGCCAGCCATTGCTCACCGGGACCTGAAGTCAAAGAACATCCTGGTGAAGAAGAACGGAACCTGCTGCATTGCAGATTTAGGCCTTGCCGTTCGGCACGACTCGGCTACCGACACCATCGACATTGCTCCGAATCACAGAGTCGGGACCAAAAGGTAACTATCTGCTTCTTAAAGGATACCCAAATTGTAAAATATGCAAAATATAGCCATATGGGGCAAACAGGCACAAATAACACACAGAGAGCCTACAGGGGCTTAATTCGCCGGGACACGATAGGCAACTGGCTGCTAAAAATGGCTGACCGCGACCGATGGGCGGGAAAACGGGAGGCTGGCTGACCGAAACTATGCAGTGAGCAGCCAGGATAGCTTGGAGCCAACCACAAAAAAACAATTGTGGCAAGCTGTAAGCGGGCTGTCGACCGCTAACGGGGCTAACCTGGAAGCTTTTGGGTGCCTACACGCTAACGAGGGAGCTATCTGGACAATTTCATATTATTTGCAACACATGCGGCGAAAGACACAAAAGTAAAAGTCACAATCGCATACCTGAAAGCACGTTGTCCACGACGGCAAGTACACTTACCCCAGGTAGCTTTTGATTGCTCAAAGCACACAACTCAAGTCATCAGCGACACTGTAAGCAAAGTTCCAATTCCTCCCTATCTATCTAGACATCTGTCTGTCTGTCTTGTCTGTCTAGAAAGCTATATATCTAGACATCTATCTATCCACCTACACATCTATCTATCTAGACATCTATCTAGACGTCTATCTATCTATCTAGACATCTATCTCTCTAGACAGCTATCTATCTATCTAGGCATCTATCAATATAGACATCTATCTATCTAGACATCTACCTAGAAACTCTTATCTGTCTGTCTGTCTGTCAGCTTTCTAGACAGACAAGACAATCTATCTAGACATCTGTCTGTCTGTCTGTCTGTGTCTAGAACACTATCCATCTAGACATCCATCTCTCTCTCTCTCTCTCTCGATCTCTATCCATCTATTTATTCATTTATTTCTTCATTTGTGTCTCAAAAGACTGCAGCACAACAGCCTTTGATCCGAAACCTGCATTCAACCTGGGCACACAGACCTGCTTCGTTTTGCAAAATCCCTGCTTAGCTAACTTCTGCTTGTTTCCTTTCATTTGAAAAATAAATATTATCTTTCGCCCGAGGCTGGATCGGAGGTTGTTCCTGTTTTGCTATTCACAAATTTTGCTGCTGGCGTTTGCAGAAACTATCCAACTCCTTTGCAGCTTTCTTTTTATCATTTATGAAGTTTTCATATTTGGCTAAAGTTGCACCAGTCGAAAAAATGCATCATGAGGAAACAGGATGGAAACAAAACCCAGGGTTGGCTGGCACATATCCTAGGGCAATATTCTGACTTGGATACACAGTAGAAAACATTTTTTTCCGAGTAAACTTTAATAAGTAATATGCAGCAGTTTTGCCTACTCTGTAAATTTAATTCTATTAATAATAATAACGCAACCCTAGTGAGGGTAAGCCATTGGGAAAATAAATAAATGATTAAAAATATGAATATAATTGAAGTTCTTTTTTCAATCCATCCATCCATCCATCCATCCATTATCTGCACCGCTTATCCTCAGTAGGGTCGCGGGGGTGCTGGAGCCCATCCCAGCTATCTTCAGGCAGTGGGCAGGGGACACCCTGAACTGGTTGCCAGCCAGTTGCAGGGTACATGAAGACTCACTCGTTCACACCTAAGGAAAATTTGGACCGGCCAATTTACCTGACATGCATGTTTTTGGAATGTGGGTGGAAGCCGGAGTGCCCGGAGGAAACCTATGCAAGCACGGGGAGAACACGCAAACTCCATATGACCTCAGAACTGTGCCGCACACGCGCTAACCACTGTGCCGCCTTGCTGCTCCTTTTCTCAATCCATGCAACTTTATTTATTTTAACGGATTGTACAACATCAGTTTACTGATGTTTATTTCCTTTTTTTCACAAGAAGATACTTGTTTCATCCAATTTGCACGTGTGTTCCAGTCATACACCAATTAAAAATGAGCAGGTTTCTCCCAGAAACTAATAAAGCTTGTTCCTCCTCGGTTTATCATAAAATGCTAACAAACGGTCTCTGAAAGGCTCTTTACTTGTGTTTGTAGTTTATTATGCTGATTGCAACACCCCAAGGATAAACATTCCTAATCCTTTTTTTTAATTATTATTATTTTTGGTCTGAAATAGGACTCCAAAGGTGACACATAGTTGAAACCCATCCCCAATGTATTTTGATATCAATAAGAGAAACCTGTCTTGCAGCGCTTAATATATTGAATCTGTTGTGGCATCTTGCAGAATTAGAAACATTCTGGCTTTCTAGAACAGAGCCGTATTGGACCATCAAAACAAATTCATCTGGAGCTGCGAAAAAAATGGAAAGCTTTAAATAAGCCTCATAATGAATGTAACGTGTTCTGTGTGTACGGTTGTGGTCAAAAGTTGACATACACTCAACATAATGCCATGGCTGTCTTGAGTTTCCAGTTATTTCCAGTTGAATTGGAACATATAGTTCTTTGTCACAAAAAACATTCATGAGGTTTAGTTCTTTTATGACTTTATTATGGGTTCACTGAAAAAGTGATCAGATCTGCTGGGTCAAAAATGTACATACAGCAGCGGTAATATTTGGTAGCATGTCCCTCGGCCATTTTCACTTCAATTGAGCGCTTTTGGTAGCCATCCACAAGCTTCTGGCGAGCTTCTGGTTACATCTTTGACAGAATTGGTGCAGTTCATTTACATTTGATGGCTTTCTGACATGAAAATGAAATGATCTAATCTGCATTTATATAGCGTTTTTCAAGTCAATGACTTCCCAAAGCGCTTTACATTGTGCTTCACATTTCCCAATAGCGGCCGTGATCCGTGCAGCCATGTAAGGCGCTAACCTGCTTGTTGGGGGTATTAGGGGTTCAGTGTCTTACCCAAGGACACTTCAACATGTAACACGGACAAGCCGGGATTCAAACTAGGATCCCTTAATCCTAAAACGATCGCTCTACCTCCTGAGCTACTGCTGCCCCTATGGACTTGTTTCTTCAGCACTTTCCACAAGTTCTTAATGGGGTTTAGGTCAGGACATTGGGAAAGCCATTCTGGAACCTTAATTCTAGCCAAAATTAGCATACCATTACCACTTTTGACGTGTGTTTGGGGTCATTGTCCTGTTGGAACACCCAACTGCACCCAAGACTCAATCTTAAATAACCCTTAATAAAGACATAAAAGAACCAAACTTCATAAATGTTTTTTTGTGACATAGAACTATCTGTTACAATCTCTCTATCAGAGGTATTGGAAGGACCTCAAACAGGTGGAGTGCAGGTGAACTTCAAATGGGCGGACTAACAAGTCTTTCAGAGTCAGAATTCTAGATGATACACAGGTGTTCAAATACTTAAAATTGTTAAAAAAATCATGCATTGTGATTTTTGGATTTTTCTTTTTAGTTTATCTCTCTCACATTTGACATGCACCTACGATGAAAATTTTAGACTCCTCCATGATTTCTAAGTGGTTAAAATAGCAAAATATCAGGGTGTTCAAATACTTATTTTCTTCACTGTATCTGGGCAACAAAAAGAGCATCCATTCATACAAATAACACAACCTTTGATAGGTAAAGTAGGTCAAATAAATTGAAAGTTCGCAAGTTGGAGGGAGTTTCATCCACGTGTTTTACTTTGTAATGAATACTTAAATAAACCAGAACTGAAATCAGTTTTGCTACCGCTGTATGTTTAAAAACGCAACCTTGTATTCTCGTCTGTGCTGTGCTGAAGAATGACCCAACCAACATCTTTGCATTTGATTTTTGGGGGAATATAATAAAACGGTAAAACGCAAGGGGAATTATCTCGGGCGGGTGCGCCTCCAGTACGGAGGGTGCGTGAAAATACGCTAAAAGAAAATATATATCCTTCCTCATTGTTTTTCAATTTGTAAACCTTTTTGATCAAGTGCCGGGGAGCCACTGCGCAGCTCTAAAGGGCCGCATACGCCTCCTGAGCCGCGCATTGCCGACCCCAGCTCTAAGCATAGGACCCTCTGTTTTTATTTGATCTTGATCAGTACTAAAGTACAGCTCTATGCTTCTGCTGGCCTTTGCAGTATGGATCATTTTGTCGATTCTTTGTTGTTCAAGTCACAACAAATCATGACGAAGCATTCGGCATTGACGCCATCTTTTGTTTCCCAACTAAGGATCCTTCCATCCATCCATTATCTGCAGCGCTTATCCTCAGTAGGGTCGCGGGGGTGCTGGAGCCCATCCCAGCTATCTTCGGGCAGTGGGCAGGGGACACCCTCAACTGCTTGCCATCCAATCACAGGGCACACAGGGACAGACAACCATTCACTCGTTCATTTACACCTAGGGAGATTTTGGTTAGGCCAATCAACCTGACGTGCATGTTTTTGGAATGTGGGAGGAAACCAGAGTGCCCGGAGGAAATCCACGCAGACACGGGGAGAACATGCAAACTCCACACAGGAGGTTCGATCTCATGACCTCAGAACTGTGCCGCACACACGCTAACCACTGCGCCTCCGTGTTGCCACTAATGATCCTATTTGATCCTATTTGACATTCCTAACAGCCCGACGTTCTTCTCTTTAGGTACATGGCACCAGAAGTGCTGGATGACTCCATAAACATGAAACACTTTGAGTCTTTCAAGCGCGCCGACATCTACGCCATGGGACTGGTCTTCTGGGAGATCGCCAGTCGATGCTCCATGGGAGGTGAGATTGCGTGCAAACTACTGCAAAATGAGCAAATTTGATCTATTGGAAGACAGTGGCTGAGAAGCGTAGCCGGCAAACCGCAAGGGAGAAATAGCATGTGTAGGGAGAACCGCTTAAAATGATATGATTTGGTCTAGAAACTAATTCTGTGGTAAACGATTTGGCCAGCAGGTGGTGCTCACGATTTCCCACCCAAAATAGCCTCTTTTTGAAACAAACCTCCAAACATATTGTGTTTTAACTTCAAATGATCTGTTTTGTAGTTCGTTGATATTGATGATTGATCTGTCCGAAGGAAAATCTATATGTAAGTGCGGTGTACACGTCCCACCAAGGATCCACATTCAGGCTGGACTGGATGATGCTTTTATTACTGTTACTGCAATGAGCGACACGACATACACACACCATGTGGTTAGCACCTCCGCTAATTTATTTTCATTCTTTTTTTTATATCCTTTTTTGCTTTTAATTTAATGGATTTATTTTTCAATTTCTCTGCTTATTCCTCTACATTTCAAAAGTAGTATGGTGCGTTTTTGATCACTCCGAGTCTCCATATTAGGTCGTCCGTGAAACCTAGTGGGTAAACAATACACACTGTCCCTTTGACTTTCATATTAAGACAGGGGCTTTAAACTAGGGTCGCTGGTTTGGGACCCCTGACCAAAGGAGACCGTAAAATCATCTGATGTCATCGGAGGTTTTTCCTGTGACCGGTTGGACTTCCTGTTGATGCCTTTCAAAATAAAGTTCAGCAATTGGTTGTTTGATTGATAATGGGCGAAATTTTCTTCTGACATGCGATAAAATAAATCACCGGCATGAAACATGTCACACATATGCAAATTATGAATCTTTGGTTTACAAATGACCACTTAGGTGTTTCAAATCGTTATTACACGGGAGGGGATTCTAGTCACTTCCTGTGTCCTGCTCTTTTGTGCACTTTAGGAAAAAAAGGAAAGGGAAGGGGAAAAATGAGATGTGGGACCTGTATGATTTTTCTTTGAAATCTTTGTTTCAGGAATCCACGAGGACTACCAGCTGCCGTATTATGACTTGGTTCAGTCCGATCCGTCTGTAGAGGAGATGAGAAAGGTGGTTTGTGAGCAAAAGCTTCGCCCTAACATTCCCAATCGATGGCAGAGTTGCGAGGTAAAAACTTGTTCTAGATTTTTTATTTTATAGAAATGGTAAATGGTCTGCATTTCTATAGCGCTTTTCAAGTCAATGAAGACCTCTCAAAGCGCTTTACAATGTGCTTCACACTTTTCCCTTTTACACACTAATCAACCATGCAAGGCAACTACCTGCTATCGGGGGCATTAGGGATTCAGTGTCTTGACACTTTTTTTGTTTTAAAATGGACACTTTGACATTTAACAGCTCATGACCACAGTTTTTGCTTGTAACCAGTTTGAATTAAAAAAATATTTACAGTACGTTTTTGTTTAGCCTATCTAGCACTTCAATTTGTATTTTGCATGCAATTAGAGATAAAGTGCATTTTAATTTAAAACAAAAAAGCCCTTCACACATCAGGTTAATGGTTTAGGTAAAAGCGGTTGGCCAATTCTGGTAAGCTGAAAATGTGTGAGGGCTGACGATTTAGCCCGGCATTTTTTTAACATTCTTGAATAAATTCACCCTGTGATTTGCAATCAGCATCGTGCAGCATCTTCTTTCGACAAGCAGTGTCTCATAAAAAAACAGTTCTGGTAGAACAGCTTCCAATTGCTTCACCTTTTCACAGCGTTCGTTTTAAGGTAGCTTTTTCTAGTCAGCATCTTCCATCTAGCAGGGCTTCTTTATAGTCTTTGAGGAAAATTTTATACGGCGCTTTTCAAGTCGATGAAGACCTCTATCTATCTATCATTTTGAAAACGTTAACAATATGTCATGCTTGTCCATGAACAGAAAGTGTATATTTTTCCATTATCAAAGACACTCGGTGCCGCAAAGAGCTGAATTCCGTCCTCTGTTCCTTCGGCAGGCGTTACGCGTCATGGCCAAAATCATGAGAGAGTGCTGGTACGCCAACGGGGCGGCGCGGCTCACGGCGCTGCGCATCAAGAAGACCTTGTCCCAGCTCAGCCAACAGGAGGGCATCAAGATGTAGACCGCCGACTACCAAACCCCCTCACACCGACCGGCACCCGTATCATAACCATTACATCGTCACCATCGACATTGTGATCCATTTGCACCCTGTCCTCCCGGGATAAAAGGGAAGCGCAGACGTGATATCCCCAGTGCTCTCACCGCACGCCCGGTTCGGAGAAGCGTCCGAATACCAGGAGGGGGCGACGTGACCGGAAGCCCGTTTTCCTCCGTGCCCCTTGACTCCGAAAGAATCTCGGAGACCCGTTCGGGAGTGCATCCAGACCAGCCTTCATCGCTCAGGTAGATTTCAACAGCAGCCGGTTTCACCCTGCAGAGCTGCCTTACATCCTTATCGCCTCATTTGTACATAAACCTTTCGTTATTTACTCCACTGGGCTTTAAGCTACTCTCATTCATACTTTTTTCTTCTTCTAATGAGATCTGTCATCTCGGCCCAGTCCACAGAGATCTTTTACAGACAGAAAGACGTTTTCTTGGAAGAATGTGAATATACAAAGTGCTCCTTTCTTGTTTGGGTTAACCGTCGTGGGTTAACTCGCAGCACCGGTCGTCGTTTGTATTCGGCCTCGTCTCGAGAAAAACTATCGTTTTAAACTGTATGCTACCGTATTTTCCCGGGCGTAAGGTGCAGGTTAAAGTCTCCGTTTTGCTTCAAATTATGCGTAGACCAGCTCGGTGGCCGCCCTGGGAACGGTAGGTCACAGGTTCGAACGTTGGACATTTTGTGGCGAAAATTTGTGACAACTCTATTAAACTTGTATGCAATCTCTTGTGACTTCTATGCATCCCCTGTGTGGCAAGTGTCCCTCTCTTGTAGAAAAGGACACCTTACGTAACGGGCAATGCGTCCATTGTTTGCGGAAGTAGTCATGGATGCTAACGCCGTAGCGTATCTAGCAATTTGAATTGTGCTACAGGAGGTTAAACAGAGTTGTCCTGACAAATATGAATTCAATCCAAAAGCTCACTTTCCCTCCAGTGAAGGTTTTCCGTTTTTTTTGTCCGCCATGGTGCGTTGATTTCTACTCTACGCAGAAGAACATGGAAACCGAGCTGCAGCGAGAGAATGAAAGATTAATGAATCGAACCAGAACCAACCTCGGTTTTACTCCCACTATATTTTACCAGAATGCGCCCTATGCTCGCGAAAATACGGTAGTAAGTCCTTTGTGATGAACTCAGAAGCGTTTTACTTGTACTATGATCAAAAATCAAAATGAAGTCATTGCTCGCGTGGACGGTTTGAGAAAATGGTTTGTAGCTAACCGGACCATGCAGGTTATCCAATAGATGTCAACCGATATTAGCGAATTGGACTGATATCGGTATCGGCATTTATTTTCAAGTGTCATGCAGCCGAGACTCACTCTCGCTCTCCTACTATTTGTTTTAACTGAGGTCATGTTGGAGCATATACAGTTGGAGAAGTTGAATTAGCAGTACCGACGAGTGTAGTCCACATATCAATTTATTTAGCCGAATCACATAGTTAAAGAAATCAGGTCTCTGTCTGTGCCAATTTCGATCAGGGGGGCTTGTCCGGGGGCTCCTCTGTAATAATTCATGCCGATGGAATGTTTACGCCCCATGACCAAGCCTCTGGCTGATTGGTCCGTGCCGTGTTGATGCAATTATCCCAATCGTCCTTTGAAGCATTGGGAGAAGGGTGATAGGTCATCGCCCTTGCCCCCAGGCGAGGTGATTAAATCATTGTTATCTGCACAGATTGAAAACAAACAAAACATTCCAAAGCACAGGCGTTTAAAAGTTCCACTCAAAGCTGAGGTGACACAAAGGATAAGTGTTTTTGAGTATAAGTGGAATAAAACAGCGTATAAAATAGGATAATACTTCAATAGATAAAACACAATACCACCAACATGACCTAAATTAAGTTAAAACAAATAGTAGGAGTAAGAAAGAGTGTGAGTCTCGGCTGCATGAAACTTGAAAATAAATGCTGATACTGATATCAGTCCAATTCCCTAATATCGGTCGACCTCTACTGGATACCCGGTATGGCCCGGTTAGAATTTAAGTATTACACCAATTTTGCACCAGGTTATGATTTTCTTAGCGATGCATTATTTCCTTTAATTTATTGTGTTTTGTTTTTTCGAGTGACGGGGCATCTCTTTTTTTTTTCTTTTACTTTGAAAACCGGACACAAACCTCATTCAGTTCTTGCAAACATGCTGCATCGTATGCAATTTACGGGAGATAAATGTGTATTTTCTATACGCTGCTGAATTCACAAACAACAATCAGCTGCCGCCATGCCTTCCAGTACAGCTGTAACCTGAAAGTGCCAGTGCTTTAAAAAGAATAATAAAAAAGGGAGAAGGATAAGAAAAAAAAACCTTCTGGTGCCAGCTGCTGAGCAAAGCATTTGCTTGTGAGAGCGAAGAGGCCGAGCGTACGGTAGCACGTTCTATGCACACCCCAAAAAAATCCCGAAAGACAGGAAAAGATGGTGTCACAGCGCACAATGCCAACAGAAACACACAGGGTTCGGATGGGTGCTTGAAATCCTTGGAAATGCTTACATTTTAATGTGATGTTTCATGGTTTGAAAAGTGCTTGAATTTTTTGGTTAAGTTTTTGGAAATTCTTGACATGTTTCTTAGGTTAGGTATTGGGCTAGGGTTGGGAACTAGGTTTTGTGCTCCTTGTTGGGGTTGTAAACTGTAGGATTCCAAAATGGGTTTAGAGCTTAGGTTACAATTTAAACCCGTGTTAAGGCTGGATGTAGATCTAGGGTTCGGGCTGCAAGCTAGGGTTTTTAATCCGATTTCAGGGTTCCAAAATAAGGTTTCGGGCCTGAGTTGGGTTTTGAAACATAAGCGGTACAGTGATAAATGAAATATTAGCTTTAAAGGTGCTTGGATTTGGCCTTGAACAAGGTGGACAAACCCTGTTTAGAACATTGTATAATCTGTGCAACAATTTCTGAGTAAACAAAGCAGTAGTTTTTTTTTCAAATTGTATTTTTGGGGTGTGGTTACTTGTACAACAGTAGTGAATATCAGAATTATCTGAACTTTTAGGCGATCAACGACAAAATCTTTTTAGTGAGAGGTCATCAGAACCCACTCGGGGAAAAAGATTTTCAAATGGCAACACTAAATGGTCAATAAAGACCTCCCAAAGCACTTTACAATGTGCTTCACACTCACCCATTCACACACACACTTACACACCAATAGAGAGTCAGCCATGCAAGGCGCATACCTGCTTATTGGGGGCATTAGGAGTTCAGTGTCTTGCCCAAGGACACTTTGACATGTAACATGGAGGAGCCGGGAATCGAACCTGCGACCTCTTGATCCCAAGACGAGCGCTCTACTTGAAGTCTTGTAAAACAAAATTTTGGCATTTATCCACTATCCCTGTTGCTCATCTTCTGGTCCATTGATTTAGTCCTTATTTTTCTTATAGGGTAAGAAAATCCAGTTCAGTTTTACACCACAATACACCTTTTTCATGGCCAAATTCAAGCACCTTCAAGGCCACTTTTCCAGTACTCTATCAGGAAGAAATCCAGTGCCAATCAAAGTATTTATTCTTTATCTTGGGTACTTTGATGACTAAAATAAAGCCGCTATCATGTTGCTAGCACATACTTTGAGCTATTTTGAAAGGTTCCTATCTATGATCTTTTTGTGTCAATGGGCTGCTGTAAACTGACATGAATTCTGCCGTTCTGCTTTAACAATCCGCGTAGAGCTTAAATGGGTCACATTTGGTTACAAACATGGAAAAGGACTCTATAGGTGTTGGGTAATAAAGGAGTTCAATACAGTAAACAAAAAGGAAGTACTATATGTCAAAAAACACAACAATAAACCCAATTTGGACTCATTTTAATGATATTGATGGTTCCGAAGCAAGGTACATTCAATATTAGAGACTTTCTCAAAATGATCAAGTTATATTTATTACGATTGCTTTTTGAGTTAAAGCTGCATTAACTCGGAGTTAACTTTTTACCTCTTCATTAGAAAGGCTTTAAAGCTTTAACTCTCAAGTTAGAGCTTTAAAATTGTTTTTACTCTTGAATATAAAGATTTAAGACTGTGAGGTCATAAAAAATGATGTGATTTATCTTTTAATATATAATTTTTGCATGTTTTTAAAAGATCTGTGTCTTAATTGGTTAAAATAGAATTGTATATATATATATTTTTCATTTTATCATTTATTTATAGTACTGAAGTTTAAATTTAATTTTAATTTTTATTTCATTGTTTTGCTTTTCCAGGTATTTTGCGTTGTTGTCTGACTTATAATCTGTTCAGTGTATAAAAAGCTGAAATTGTTTTATATCTCACAAAAACATTTTTTTGTGAATATTTGAATTTATATTTCATGTGTTTTCTAGGGATTCTCGCCAAACATATGAAATTACTTCATAATTTACTGCACAAAGTTTTATTATTTTTGATATTAGTTATTTAAAAATGACCAAAAATATCTGAGGAGCCGTCTGGGAGCCAAAAGTGAGCTGAGCCAAAAGAGACGGTTTTCTAAAGAGAGCTGTCCTTTTGGGATGGACCAGCAGGGGGCGATGACACTTCACATGACAATGCCATGTTAACAAGCCACCAGAGCAGGCGTCATCATAATTTTTTCATTTTCATTTTTTTCAAAGAAATTCAAACACATGGCAATGTCAACAATTTCAAGCATTTTCAAGCACCTTAGCTTAAATTCAACCATTTTCCTAACCTTGGAAACCTTTTCAAGTATTTCAAGCACCCGTACAAACCCTGCTTATATTTCTACACACAAATAGGACGCGATAACCCAATAATTTGCATCATATTATTCAAACGACAGCTTTATGATTCTATTTGAAAAATGTAGGGTACATTTGAACACCATTTGTCCCGGAAAAATGTGTTTTTAAAATACATGCAATTATATACAGTGGCTTGCGAAACTATTCGGCCCCCTTGAACTTTGTGACATTTTGCCACATTTCAGACTTCAAACATAAAGATATAAAAGTGTAATTTTTTGTGAAGCATCAACATTAAGTGGTACACAATCATCAAGTGCAACACATAGTTTGTCCCATTCCTCCTTGCAAAACAGCTCAAGCTCAGTGAGGTTGGATGGAAAGCCTTTGTGAACAGCAGTTTTCAGTTCTTTTCACAGCTTGTCAATTGGATTGAGGTCTGGATTTTGACTTGGCCATCCTAACACCTTGATATGTTTTTTGGTGAACCATTCCATGTTAGCTTTTGCTTTATGTTTTGGATCGTTGTGTTGTTGGAAGACAAATATCTGTTCCAGTCTCGGGTCTTTTGCGGTTTTCTTCCAGAATGGTCCTATATTTGGCTCCATCCATCTTCCCATCAATTTTAACCATCTTCCCTGTCCCTGCTGAAGAAAGCAGGCACAAACAATGATGCTGCCACCACCATGTTTGACAATGGGGATGGTGTGTTGAGGGTGATGAGCTGTGCCGCTTTTACTGCCAAACATAACGTCTCCCATCGTTGCCAAAAAGTTCCATTTTGGTATCATCTGACCAGAGCACCTTCTTCCACATGTTGGGTGTGTCTCCCAGGGGGCTTGTGGCAAACTTTAAATGCCACTTTTTATGGATATCTTTAAGAAATGGCTTCCTTCTTGCCACTCTTCCATAAAGGCCAGATTTGTGCCAGTATACGACTGATTGTTGTCCTCTGGACAGATTTTCCCACCTCACCTGTAGACCTCTGCAGTTCATCCGGAGTGATCACGGGCCTCTTGGCTGCATCTCTGATCAGTTCTCTCCTTGTATGTTAAGGGGACAGACCGATCTTGGTGGTCTGATACTCCTTCCAATTTAATATTATTGCCCTCACAGTGCTTCTTGGGATGTTTAAAGCTTGGGAAATGTTTTTCTATCCAAATCCAGCTTTAAACTTCTCCACAACAGTATCTCAGACCTGCCTGGTGTGTTCCTCGTTCTTCATGATTCTCTCTGCGCTTTAATAATAATAATAATAATAATAATAATAATTTCCTTTGTATTGTCATTCTTTGTAACAATGTACACAGAACGAAATGTCGATACACCTGACCCGTTGTAGCGAGTCGATGCAGCCGCAGCCAACAGAGGGCGCCGCCATTATACCAATTAGGTATGTCTCGGCCGAGGCGCGAACCAGCGACCTCCCTGAGACTATCACAGTACAAGTGTATTTATAGAGACTTGATTCTATTTCAGGTGGATTCCATTTATCATCGTTAGTCATTTAGATCAGCATTGAATCATTCAGAGATCTTCACTGAACTGCTGCACTGAAAGTAAAGGGGCTGAATGATTTTGCACTCCCACTTTTTTTTTTTTTTTGGTTAAAAAAGTTTAAAATGTCCTATATAGTGTGTTCCACTTCATGATTGTCTCCCACTTATTGTTGATGCTTCACAAGAAATTATATTTTTATATCTTTATGTTTGAAGTCTGAAATGTGGCAAAAGGTCACAAAATTCAAGGGGGCCGAGTAGTTTCGCAACCCACCGTAATTGGGTCTTTCACCTGCGATCTATTTTACAATACAAATCCTTCTTATTTTGTCTTTGGGGCTTCATAGAACCCCCTGGTACCTAAAAGAAAAATACAAATGAACATAGTGGTCCTGTCCAGTCTCATCTTGTAAGACAGTATCAATAATGCTAATTAAAGACAGTTTATTAAAACAACTGGCCCTTTAACATAGAAGGGAATGTGACCTGTCATAAGGGGAGTACGGGATACTGTTTGTTGTCCTTGTCAACATGATATCAGGAATATCAAACAAATGCTGCAATTTAGTTCATCGGACTCATTCGATAGATAATAGATTATCAGTTGAGTAAGTTTATGTACAGGGGGTATAATTTTGCAAAGGAAACCTAGTACAGTATTATAGTACAGGAGTTTAATGTACTTCCTCCTGATTTTATGGCCGTGATGAAATCTTTTGCCATGGGATTTTGTTTTATAACCACCGGTAGCATCCGGGTTCATCGTTTGTCGGTTTTGTGTCTGCCGCGTTCCCGATATTGCGTTACCGTCATCGCATTCACACGGATATCTTTGCTAATTGTGTCATCGGGATACAAAGACCAACATATTGAATACCCTGCGGCTTGATACTTGAGTAATTGACCCTTTGCACACGTGTGATCTAAACAACACCATGACTGACGGCCAGAGTTGGGTAGGGTTACTTGAACTGGATTACTTTCAATGACTTTTGGATGACTCCAATACCAAATATATTAATAAAAGACAAAAGAAACTAAATATGAATAAAATGATGACTCCCAACACGTGGTAAGCTTTCTCTCCTGGCTTTGATCTCCGGCAAAACGAACATAAAATGCAACAGAAACAAAATGAAAATAAATCCAAACAGCTTGCCAACATCATTTTTGCCCTTCCGTTACTCCCCAAGCCTGCACACAATTTAGTCATTTTATTCATATTTAGTTTCTTTTGTCTTTTATTAGCATATTTGGTATTGGAGTAATTGATAGTAATCCAGTTAAAGTAACCCTACCCAGCCCTGCTGACGGCAGTCATCCGTAGTAAACGGTGGGTGAAGCCAGGGAACGGTAGACGACAACGACAAAAACAGCGATATTATTCAACACCAATGACAATGGTTTGTCTAACGAAAACATCTCAGCTGTCGGATTTTGGGGTCTAAAAAGCAGACCACTGACGTGTGGGAGAGCTATAAATTGGCTAACGGTAGAAAACACATCAGGCAAAAGACTTGTTATGTTTTTTTAACCAGCTGCTGCGGGGAGAGAAGCAAAGAGGACAAGCAACTGGCTCGTCCACGCTCACTCACTCTGGGTCACCCCCCGTCTGCCTCTGTGTTTTATTGAAATCACAAGACATGGAAAAGTACTGGTATGTTGAGACAAAAGACCACCCCCAAGGAAAAGTACCAACACCTTTGAACAAAGACAGGAAGACTAAGAGACGGCCAAAAAGGAACATCAACTGATTAGAAATACACACCTTGAGCAAGTACCTTTAAGCCTACTTGACACAGATGAGGTGGTTTAAAAGGCGCTATTAAAACAAACTGAGGAGAGCATTAGCAGGGCTAGCTAGCTATTCATATAGTCTTCCTCCTGAAATTTTTTCTTATTTAACCAAATCGGGCCAGTCCCTGCTGAAGAAAAGCAGGCCCAAACCATGATGCTGCCACCACCATGTTTGACTGTGGTGATGAGTTGTGCTGCTTTTACGCCAAACATAACGTCTCGCATTGTTGCCAATAAGTTCGATTTTGGTCTCATCTGACAAGAGCACCTTGTTAAAATGCTCACTGCAAATCCCTGATTAATTTGAGAGAAAATAATCGCCGTCTTCATCAAAAGGGATACAATTCCAAACCGTGCTTAGAACCTTGCTGGTTGGCACAGCAATAAATCACTATTATAAAAAGTGGTGGTTATATTCTTTGGTCTTTGTTATTTATATTTGTTTCAATTCGCTAGCATAAATCCGGCCATCCGCCTTGGCTTTCATTCAGGCAGGAAAGGCAACGTGATTTCCCGTGCAAAGGGTCAATTAAATATCTCTGTTGGTTGTCAAACACGAGAAAACCCCGGTGTTGGTTTTGTGGTCTCTTCCCCGAAAGCTTTGTAACGGTTTATTATGTCGGTTGTTTGCCTTTCTTCATATCGAGTTGCCATGGTCTGTAAATATCCCCCCTTCCAGGCTGAGTCCCATCCAACTATGCCTCCTGTCTCGTATGCTTGTTTATCTTCAAGCTCTTTGAGTTTGTAAAAATCGAATTGGGAGTGTCAATGAATTCCCCGTTTTCAGTATGTTTTTTTTTGAAAATGTTCCGGAATTAGTTAGCCAAGTCGTCGTTTCGTGTTGGAGAAGCTGAAAAGACCAAAATTCGTTCCGGAAAATCGATGGGGTATTGTCGAGCAATGCGATTAACTTTGAGTCGTGGACTGAGATAGTGATTGGTGGTGGATTTAGATGGTGTGTTCAATGTCCCTGGGTTCCTTTTTTCTAAAAAATGCATTTGTTTTAAAAAAAGAACAGAGAAAAACAAAAACATTTCCGCATTTTGTCTGATCCAAGCCCGTATTCCTCGTTCTCGTCTTAAAAGTCACCAACAGCCTTACGTTTTTTTTTTCTCGTTTTCATTTTCAAGTTCTTCTGTCTTTTCACATGATCCTATCGCCACAAGGGGCCACACTTCACTGCAGCTGGCAGCCCAATTCAGGTTTCACTTGACCCAAACTGCTCGTTTTCTCTTCAACTCTCAGGTACTTGAATGGTCTGCATTCATGTAGCGCTCACTGAAGATCTCAAAAAGCACTTTACAATGTGCTTTACACCGAACCCTTCTCACTCTACCTGCCTATTAGGGAGCAGTCGGGAATCAAACCTGCGACCTTAGGTGCCGAGACGAGCGCTTTACCTCCTGAGCTACTGCCGTCGCTAACGGAGACATTCAGGGGACAAAAACAAGATGGATACTGAGAAATTGGACAAAATAAGCTCTTAGTTAGACATTATTACAAAGTAACACTGAGAAGTGTTAAATTAACACCCAAACGCTTATAAACAATTAAACACTTAAGTGTTAACCCGATGGTGGCAATTTTGCTATGAGGTCATAAAAAAATGATCTGATTTATCAAGTTATATTTATTACTTTTGCTTTTTGAGTTAAAGCTGCATTAACTCAGAGTTAACTTTTTTACCTCTTCATTAGAAAGGATTTAAAGCTTTAACTCTCAAGTTAAAGCTATAGAATTGTTTTTACTCTTGAATTATAAAGATTTAAGACTGTGAGGTCAGAAAAAATGATCTGATTTATCAAGTTATATTTAACACTATTGCTTTTTGAGTTAAGGCCGCAATAACTCAGAGTTAACTTTTTACCTCTTCATTAGAAAGGAATTAAAGCTTTAACTCTCAAGTTAGAGCTTTAAAATTGTTTTTAACTCTTGAATCTAAATATTTAAGACTGAGGTCATAAAAAAATGATCTGATTTATCAAGTTATACTTATTACGATTGCTTTTTGAGTTAAGGCCGCAATAACTCAGAGTTAACTTTTTTACCTTCTCATTAGAAAGGCTTTAAAGCTTTAACTCTCAAGTTAGAGCTTTAAAATTGTTTTTACTCTTGAATCTAAAGATTTAAGACTGTGAGGTCATAAAAAATGATCTGATTTATCAAGTTATACTTATTACGATTGCTTTTTGAGTTAAGGCCGCAATAACTCAGAGTTAACTTTTTACCTCTTCATTAGAAAGGAATTAAAGCTTTAACTCTCAAGTTAGAGCTTTAAAATTGTTTTTACTCTTAAATTATAAAGATTTACGTCTGAGTTAAGACCGTGTTCAAGGTTGGGACTTCCAAGCCTTCTTACCTCTAGCGGTAAAGAGTTAAAGTTAACTCGATGTTAAAGGGACATTGTGAGTTATTTAGCGCCTCCTTATGGTAAAAACACATTTATTTATTTTTTAAAAACAATCAACAATATTGATTTAAACAATAAGCAAAAAACATGAACATCTATCATATAAATGTGCGTTTTTTAATAAAAGTACTATTATATTTATTAGAGACTCACCTAGAGCTAGCCGATACATTTGTTGGCCATCATGCTGCTACGGGTATCCGGAAATACTCTTGAGACAATATTAAAGCTTTAACTTTAAAGGGACAATGTATATCAGACAACTGGATGTAGCCGTACTGCGTGTGCTACAAAACCAAAGGAAAAATACAAACCACAGAGACTCATAGTGACCCACCTTTCAGGGCGTTTTTGTTGCCTCAGGTACCCGTAGTAGCAAGATGTTGGACAATGATGTACTCTCCCGCTAGGTGAGGCTCATATTATGTAAAATACATTGTTCGTACGGGTGCTTGAAATCCTTGAAAATGCTTGAAAAACAAAAAACAAAATATCAGCTGTCTCCAAGATTTAAAGATTGAGTGCACTGTCAATGTCAATAAAATGAGTGAAGCTGCGCGTGGATTGTTAAAGCAGAATGACAGAATTCATATCAGTTTAAAGCAGCCCATTGAGACGAAAAGATTAAAATTCATAGATAGGAACAGGGCAAACTAGCACAAAGTATGTGCTAGCAGCAGGATTGCAACTTTATGTCATCAAAGTAAAAATACATGTTATTTTGAATTTCTACCTTTAAAGTCCTTGAAAAATTGGCCTCGGAAGTGCTTAAAAAGTGAAAAATTTGTACAAACACTCATGAATGCACATTTCTAAAAAGATTCCTGTATTTTCGCTTATTATTTAAATCAATATTGTTTTTTTGAAAGAATGACGTTTTTTAACCACTAGGGGGTGCTAAATAATACACACTGTCTCTTTTAAGCTTTAATTCTGACAGCATCAAGCCATTCAAATATTGTAAGTGTTGGTGCAGACCTCAAGTTGTTTTCTTCACCTTTTTCCATAACAGTCCCTGACTTGACTTTTTCACGGACCGGACAGTATGCCTTTCCTAGTTGCCGTTTTTCTTCTTCGTGTCGCCGAAAAAGAGAAATCTAGAACAAGGAGGGACAGAGAACTATGCCAACAGCTCTACCACCTCAGACCACAAACGGCTGTGAATGTATTCTAGATGTCAATTGGTGGTCCTCTCTCGTTTTATGCAAAATGGAAAAAAGGCGGGACCTTCGTCTTTACGAGTGCTAAAATCCAGGCTGATCCACACTGTGAAAAGCGAGTAGGAGAGAAAACTGTTCGGGAGACGAGCAGGTTGTTGTCTACCGCTTACAGTGCCTTGCAAAAGTATTCAATGTCTGCCAGAATTTCCCTGTATTTGGCTCCAAAAGCAACTTCAGCGCATGATGCTGCCACCACCATGTTTGACAGTGGTGTTTTCAGGGTGATGTGCAGTGTTACTCTTACTTTGCGTTTTGGTCTCATCTGACCAGAGCACCATGTTCCACAGGTTATTTGTGTCTCCTGTGTGTCTTCTTGCAAAGGCCAAGCGATTATTTTAATAGTATACTTTCAAAAAGGGTTTTCTTCTAGCCACTCTTCCACAAAGGGCAGATTTATGCAGACTAATAGTTATAGTCTTGGGCACCCGATTGACCCACATCAGCTGAGTATGCCTGCATCATCTTGGTTGCTTCTCTGATTAGTTTTCTCCTTGTTTGGGTCTAAACCACTGTTGTCAAACAGGCGGCCCGCGGGCCAGATTAGGCCCGCTAAGGGATTGAATCCGGCCCGCAAGACAATACTCAAGAGAAGCGAAAGAGAAAAACAAGCTGCAGGTTGAAATATGTCAACTTGATGTTGCCAAAGCCAGGTGCCTCGAACAAAGACACTGTACTTGTATTTATCTCTCTCTCTCTCTCTCTCTTTCTCTTTCTTTCTCTCTCTTTGTCTCTCTTTCTTTCTCTCTCTTTCTCATTCTCTCTCTCTTTCCCTCTCTTTCTCTTCCTTTCTATTTCTCTCTCTCTCTCTCTCTTTTCCACCCTTTTTCTCCCACTATCTGTCTCTTTCACTCTCTGTGTCTCTCTTTTTCTCTTCGTTTGTTGCTCTTTGTCTCTTTCTCTCTGTGTGTCTTTTAACCTTTTTTGCTCTAACTTCATATTTCCCTTTTCTCTCTTTTCTTTCTCTCTTCCTACCCTTCGCGCTTTCTTTTCTCCTTTCTCTCCTTCTGTCTTTCTATTACTCTTTGGATTTCTTTCTTCCTCTCCCTTTCTTTTCCCCCTCTCACGATGTTTTATCTCTTTTGTTTCTCACGCTTTCTCCCTCTCCCTCTTTTTCTTTCTTTGTCCCGCCCTCTCTCCTTTTCCCTCCCTCTTTCTTTTATTTCTTTATCTCTCTTTTTCTTTCTCTTTAATCTACTAGTCTGGTCCCCGACAGAATGTTTGTTCTATCGTGTGGCCCCCGAGTTAAAATGAGTTTGACGCCCCTGGTCTAAAGCTTAGAAGGATAACCAGGTATTTCTAAGTTTACAGTGGTTTTATGATCTCTCCATTTTGATATTATTGCTTTCACAGTGCTCACCGCAAAATTTTGGAAAATCTTGTATCCCGTTCCTGCTTTTAACTTTTCCACAACTGTATCTTAAAAATTGCCTGGTGGGTCTTTTTGGTCTTCATAGGCTGCCATAGTTCTTCATAATGCTGTCTGTTCATGTGCATTCAAAATGAGACAGTTGCACTCTCTCATTGTTAGTCGTTTAGGTCAACATTGGATCTTCTGGAGTCAGTACTTGGACTCAATACTTTGGCTACGCACTGTATTTTCGACATCCAGGCTTGGGCACGGAAATGCTGCAGTGAAGCGGTCCTGGCGTTAAAAGTAGCCGAAAGCTTTATTTCGTGATCCATTATCTCCGTTAATTTCCGTAACATCATTCTAACGATCCTAACCAGAGAAGAAGATACCTCCATTCTAAAGACCAATTTGGATTACCTCACTGTAAATACTCTTATTTTTACCCCGGTTGGTTTAATTTCTATGAAATGCTTTGTTTCCTTTATTATTTGGTACATTTTCGTTTCTGCGTCGCGTTTGGGTCCAGACCAAGAGGAAGATCAGGTGTAAAAAGATGCAACTGACCCAGGCTTGCCGGTACTAAAGCCCGACTCAAACCAATGAACTCGATTTGGAGAACTTAGCTTGAAACAAACCCAATGATTGACATCTTCGGCCCGGCCCGATATTCGGTTCAGGCTCAGGTCTAAGATCTCACTCCTCCTTGGAGGTAATGGTTAAAATTTTAGGCCCGGACTAAAATTCAGGTCAGGCTTGGGCTTAAGATCTTACCTCTACCAGAATGTAATGATTTACATTATAAGCCTCAGCCCAATATTTAGGTCAGGCTTGGGCTTAACATCTTACCCCTTCCATACAAAGTTATCGATACTTTAGGCTTGGCCCATGATTTGGGTCAGGCTCAGGCTTAAGATGTTACCTTTACCTGATTGTAATGATTGAAATTTTAGGTTTGGTCTGAAATTTGGGTCAGGCTCAGGCTTAAGCTTTTAATGTTTGAAGTTTTAGGCCGTGCTCGAAATTCGGGTCGGGCTCAGGCTTAAGCTCTTACCTTTACCTGAGTGAAATTTTAAGCCTGGCCTGAAATTTGGGTCGGGCTCAGGCCTAAGATCTTGCCTTTACCTGATTGTATTAATTGAAATTTTAAGCCCGGCCTGAAATTCGGGTCGGGTTTGTGCTGAACATCTTACCCCTTCCCGGACATAATGTTAGAAATTTTAGGTTGGGCTCGAAATCTGGGTTAGGCTCAGGTCCAAGACCCTGCCTTGACCCGAGCGTAACGATTAACATTTCAGAAGCCCGGCTTGAAATTTGGGTCTGGCTCGGGCTTAACATCTTACCCCTTCCCGGACGTAATGGTAGAAATTTTAAGCCAGGTTCGAAATCCGGGTCAAGCTCAGGTCTAAGATCCTGCCTCCACCTGAGCGTAATGATTAACATTTTAGAAGCCCGGCTTGAAATTTGGGTCGGGCTCGGGCTTAACATCTTACCCCTTCTCGGATGTAATGTTTGAAATTTTAGGCCATGCCTGAAATTCAGGTCAGGCTCAGGCTTAAGATGTTACCTTTACCTGATTGTATTAATAGAAATTGTAAGCTGAGCCTGAAATTCGGGTCGGGCTCGAAATCTGGGTTAAACTCAGGTCCAAGACCCTGCCTCGACCTGAGCGTAACGGTTAACATTTTAGAAGCCCGGCTTGAAATTTGGGTCGGGCTCGGGCTTAACATCTTACCCCTTCCTGGATGTAATGTTTGAAGTTTTAGGCCGGGTTCAAAATCCAGGTCAAGCTCAGGTCTGAGATCCTGCCTCCACCTGAGCGTAATGATTAACATTTTAGAAGCTTGGCTCGGAATTTGGGTCGGGCTCGGGCTTAACATCTTACCCCTTACGTAATGTTTGAAATTTTAGGCCGGGCTTGAAATTTGGGTCAGGCTCAGGCTTAAGGTGTTACCTTTACCTGTTTGTATCGATTGAAGTTCTAGGCCTGGCTTGAAATCTGGGTCGGGCTCAGGTCCAAGATCCTGTATCTACCTGAGCGTAACCATTGACATTTTAGGCCCTGCCTGAAATTTGGGTGAGGCTCAGGTCCGAGATCCCTGCCTCTACCCGAGCGTAATGATTGACATTTTAGCCCTGAACTGGCTTGAAATTCAGGCTGGAGATTGTAGTGAACCGAATTTTCCTTTTTCCTGCTTTACGTTCGAGCCGTTTCCTCGTCCTTCTTCGCGAGCTGTACAGTCAAAAGTGCTTTCCGGATCTGCGTTCCGAGCTCCGCTTCGATTTGCCTTGTTCCATTTTCTCTTTGTCTTAAAAAACAAAACAAAAGAAGAAGAGTGTGTCTTTGAGGGGAGGGGCCACGTTGACCCCTCTTGGATTTCTTAAGCTATTATCTTGACATTTCTTTTTGATATCTCTATATTTGGCGTGTACAGATGGATGAGTGATCACGGCAAGTAGAAAATTGGAATAGAGCCGGAGTAGAAAAAAAAAATGGTTTGAATAAAAGAATGTTTGAATAAGTCCTTTTGTGTTTTGGATTTCTTTCCGACACGTCGCGTTGAGGAAACAATAGCGCTTCCGTGTTTTCAAAAGAAAAGAGTTCCTTTTCAACAGAGGCTCGGTCAATGCGTCTTCATGTGGTGGTGTGCTCCATCCATCCATTCTCCGCACCGCTTATCCACAGCAGGGCCGCGGGGGTGATGGAGCCCATCCTCAGGCAGTGGACAGGGGACACTCTGAACTGGTTGCCAGCCAGTCACAGGGCTGGGTGTGGTCCGGTTTGATTTATTAGATATGTTGAGATTTAGATTTCCGCATTGTTTTAAAGATGAGATACATTACAACTGCAGCTTCTCGAGTTAGTGTGTTGAACTTGTGTTAAAACGACGACAACTTTTTCAAGGAAAAACAAAACACGAAATATTTTTCTTCAAATCAAACATTTGCTTTATTCCGATTTCGAAATGTTCTGTTCGGTTTGGAAATTTCTGAATTTCGGTTCGTTTGGCAATTTGCATACTCTGCAGCCAATGAGAAGCCTGCATCAAATAACCCTCCCGAGCCTTATAAGGTCGTGCATTAGCATATTGTTTTTCCAAAGTAGACGCACAGAGAACACTAGAAAAATGGAGAAGCGGTTAGGAATCAAGCCAAAACTTCAGCCCCAGAAAAGAGATTCAAAAGAAGCTAAACAAAATTTATGACGCTACGAAACATAAAGTATCGTGGAAAGAGGAGTTCATGTGGCTTGTAGCAAACATTGCATGAATGAAGATGAGTCAATACAGGTACGTACTGATGGCAGATGGAAAACAGCCATGTCATATACATGTTACATGTCGAAGTGTCCTTGGGTAAGACACTGAACCCCTAATGCCCCCAATAAGCAGGTTAGTCGTCGTCTTATTGTGTTTCAAGATGTCGAAAAATGGGGCAGGTAACTTTTCAGAGTTGTCTGCCGTGGTGTCTGCTAACTTTTTCTCACGAGTTTCAGACGCTGATTAAACTTAAAGCTTAAGCTTTCAAGTATCTTCTGTGTTAAAGGTAAGTTAACTCCAAGTTTACTTTAAAGCTGTTTTGACTCCTGTTAAAGCTTTACATCAAAATTCAAGATTTAAGGTGTTTTGACTTGTGTGTGTATAAAGGAGCTTGATAGCTTAAACCTCATATTAAAGCTTTCGAGTTGATAGAAGACACAGGTTAAAAGCTCTTAATTAAAGTTAACTTTGTTTGTGACCTCCCGTCTCGATGACTGCAATGCACTACTCTCCGGTCTCCCGAAATCCAAAATCAAAAGCCTGAAGCTGGTACAGAATGCTGCAGCCAGGCTGTGAGACAGCATGGATATGGAATGTCTCGATGACTGCAATGCACTACTCTCCGGTCTCCCGAAGTCCAAAATCAAAAGCCTGAAGCTGGTACAGAATGCTGCAGCCAGGCTGTGAGACAACATGGATATGGAATGTCTCGATTTGCAGGCACTCAAGATTGCACCAGCCAAGAAATATGAAGGCTTCGCTGCTCGCACAGGTTGGTGTACATGCTGTCTTCTGTTTTTCCATGTGGCTTTTTAAAAGAAGTTTAAGGGGGTTGGTTTTTATGTGAGTATATAGGTTTTTTTGTAATTTTTTCAGAGTAATGTGCTTCTTTTTGGTCATTTTCTTCCCCGGTTTTTATTCCTTTAAAACATAAGAAATTCCCTTCTTTTTGTCTTTGTGAAAGGCTGCTTTTTGGTCACTTACAGTCTCCGTAGTTTGTAGTCTTCCTTGGACTCACTTTGGGCTGCACTACACATGACAGTGACATCTCGTGGACAAATATATTTCACTGTCCCTTTAAGAAGAGCAGAATGGTTTTCATCAGCCCCGTTTTTGTGGAAAGCCCATTTGGCCCTAGCTTCAGCGGCCCCCACCTCAATTGAGTTTGAGAGAGACCACATCTAATTTTTTTGTGTTTTTTTGGTTTTATTTCCTTTTTTTGGGACTCAGTTTTGGTTGCACTACTCATTACAGTAACATCTCGAAACCAGCAGAATGTTTTTCATCAGCCCAGTTTTTGTGGAAAGCCCATCTGGCCCAACCTCGACCGGACCCTAGCTTCAGCGGCCCCCACCTCAATTGAGTTTGAGAGGGACCACATCTCATTTTTTTGTGTTTTGTTGGTTTTATTTCCTTTTTTTGGGACTCAGTTTTGGTTGCACTACGCATTACAGTAACATCTCAAGAACAGCAGAATTTTTATAATTGGCACTGTTTTTCGTGGAAAACCCCATTTGGCCCAACCTCACCTGAACCCTAGCTTCAGCAGCCCCCACCTCAATTGAATTTGAGACCCCTGTTTTACCCTGCTAGCTTGTTTGTAGTTAAAACTACTTATTCGGATTGTTTTTTTTTCTTATATTTAAAAGTGTTTCTCAACTAGTGGGTCAGGAACCAAAAGTGGGTCGCGGAGCGGGTTTTAGTGGGCAAAATAATGCGAGGAAGAAAGTTCAGAGTGTCAATTACACTACTTTACAGTAGATGGCGATACCTGTTGAGTCAATCGGCGCATTTGAGAGGGACCACATCTCATTTTATTGTGTTTTATTGGTTTTATTTCCTTTTTTGGAACTCATTTTTGGTTGCACTGCTCATTACAGTAACATCTCAAGAACAGCAGAATGTTTTTTTCAGCGCTGTTATTTTGTGGAAACCTCTAGCTTCCGAGGCCCCTGACTCAACAGAGTTTGAGACCCTGTGGTAGAACATCACCTTCGCTTAATAGGGGCTTGCAAATTTATGTAAAGGAAGGCTGCGTCTCGCCTTTTTTTCCCCTTTCTTTCCCCAGGGGAAACGAGTGCAGCCGCCGCAGCAACGAGGCGCTCTAAATAAAAGCGAATCCTCTTTAGGAAGACTATGGAGCTCCGCGAACGTGCTTTGGTTGCGGTGTGCAGATATCGACATGCGATTCCCGTCTGTTGTTATTCAGGGAAGGGAGTTGCGGAATCCTTCGAGCACGTCGATTTCACGCTTGGTGCATGCAGGTAGGGGACAAATTATCGTGACAATGGGTGGGTGGAGCCATACGGATATGAATATAATCTGTACTAAGCATGTACTTATTCAAGTGGTTTGAAGCCCAGAGACAAAATGGATATGGAATGTCTCGACGAAGTGTTCATTTGCAAGCACTCAGGATTATTATTATTACTATTGTCCTGAGAGCGATACTTCCATCCATCCAATTTCCTGGAAGCGGCGCTTATTTATATTTATATATATAATATAAGTATCAGTGGGAGTATGAGCACCATGACGGACGGTGAAAGCACCTAGCGGACAGCACATGAATGAAGCATTTGGGTTGAAACAAAAATAAATAACCATGAAAGAGCAAGATTACCACGACTTTTTACGATGGTGATTTCTTGCTGTGCCAACCGGCAAGGTTCTAAGACCAATTTGGCATTTTGTCCAGGTTTCCCAAACTGGGATGATAGTTTGTGGTCCCAGCCTTTAAAAATATAACTTTTTTTTTTTTTTTTTTTTTTTAAAGTGTGTTTGTTGAGACTGTTTTTCTTTCGTTTTTGGTCGTTTTGTTATTTTTCAGTTGATTTTCATTTTAAAGTTTGTTTTTTTGGGGGCTATTTTCCAGTACCTTTTCTAACATTTTTATATTTATGAGTAATACTTTTGTACTACTTTTCAATTCTGCATACCTTTCAGCACTTTTTCATTGTATTTAATAATTCTTGTACTATTTATTTAATTATGTTTCAGTCCCGTTTCGCACATTCCATTGCTTTTTTGACAGATGTTTTTTGTATTATTTTGGGACTTTTTGATTTGTGTCATTTTGGTGGTTTTTCAGTCCTGTTTTTTTGGTCTTTTTTGGCTGCATTTTCGTTTTGAGGTTCGTTTTTTTGGTCATGGCTTTTTTGGGGGGTTGTTTTTGTCGTTTTTCTCGCAGGGAGAGAAGCCAAATTCAGGACACTTCACTTTTGTGTTTGTAAAGTTAAAGAAAAACGTTAAAACAGTCAATTGAGTTGTATAAAAATGTGTTTGTTTTTTTTCTAGTCCGAAGAAACTACGTGGTTTCTTCAGGGGTTCATATCTCCTGTATTATTATTACTTTAATTGGTTCATTTCCTTGTTATTTTGTCTTTCTTTATTTAATTCATTTTGTCTCAAAAAATACAAATGTACAAGAATATTGGAATGTTTCGATGAGAGGTTTTCTAAATGAAAAACCAGATGTGGCCCCGAGGCAAATTGTGTTAGGAGACCCCTGGTTTAAGGACATCCTCCCAACGCGGCATACCATGCAAGTGTAACGACTGCCCTCTTGTGGTCAAATCTGAGAACTACAGGCTGACTTTCCCTCCTGAAAACATGAAATTGGCTCTTTTCTCGTATAATCAGCATACAAAAATAACACATACTTACTTAAATAGTATACTCATTTTGTATTTTCTTTTTTTAAGTTTAAACATTTGTATTCGTTTTGATTACAATTTGCTCATCTTTATAGAAAAACAAAGTGACCCTATCATACATTTCAAATGTCTTTATTGTCATTGATTGCAAAATAGTTGTTGTTTTGTTTTGTGGTCGTTTAGCTTTTATTTAATGTGCTATTTCTTTACAATATATTGCAAAAAACTAGCCGTTAGTCTAGTTAGCTTGGACTTCATCAATTATTTAGCACAGCTCCATAGTAGGTGGCGCAAAACATGCCCGATTCAAATTCACCAGAAATATGAAAAGTGGAACAAATTCAACTCAAACGGTCATTTAGCTTCTTTTAATATACTAATTTGTTCAATACATTGCAAAAACCTAGCCTATAAATTAGCACAGATCGCGGTGGCCGAAAATTTGCCTGTTTTAAATTCACAAGCGAGCAAATATGAACAGTGAAACTAATTGAACTCAAGCTGTCATTTAGGTTATTTTAATATGCTATTTATTTAAAAAATCGCAAAAACTAGCATTTAAAATAGTTGGCTTCATTATCATCAAATCTTTAGTACAGATCGCTAACGTAGGTGGCCGAAAACATGCCTGATTTAAATTCATTGGCAAGCAACTATGAACAGTTGAATTAATTGAACTGAAGCTGTCATTTAACTAATTTTAATATGCTATATTTTAATACATTGATTGTAAAAATTAGTCGTTAAACTAGTTAGCCTTATTATCATCAAATCTTTAGTACAGATCGCTAATGTAGGTGGCCAAAAATTTGCCTGAGTCAAATTCACCAGCAAGCAAATATGAACAGTGGAACCAATTTGAACTAAAGCTGTCATTTAGCTATTTTTAATATGCTATTTTTGTATACACTGCAAAAACTAGCCCTTACACTAGTTAGCTTCGTTGTCAACAAATCTTTAGCACAGATCGCTAACGCAGGTGGCTGAAAACATGCCTGATTAAAACTCACCAGCAAGCAAATATGAATACTGTAACAAATTGAACTCAATCTGTCATTTAGCTGTTTTTAAATATGCTAAAATTTACAATATATAGCAAAAAAATAGCCGTTAAACTAGTTAGCTTTGTTGTCATCAAATCTTTACCACAGATCGCTAACGCAGGTGGCCGAAAACATGCCTGATACAAATTCACTAGCAAAGAAATATGAAAATTGGAACAAATTGAAATGAAACTTTAACCTTCTTTTAATATGCAAATTAATTTCAATGTATTACAAAAACCTAACCATTAAATAGTTAGTTTTGACTCTTGATACCAACGTAGCAAATACCGTTTAAAACGAGATTAGATGTGGCACTCCGGAATAAATCTCTAATAAAGATTTTAAAAGAAGTCAGGATAAAAGTTTTCTTATAGTAACTTTTAGATTTTTTGTCATTTTATAGCCTTTTTAAAACTCCTCTATACTCCAAAAAGTACTTTCAACCTTTTCATTTACGTGAAAAGAAAAGTTTTAAATTAATTTTGACCATTTCTTTATCCTGGCTTTTAATTTTCCTGGTTTTAACAGGGTTGTTGCCAAATAAGGAGATGCTTTATTAAATATGAAAACCTGATTTCAATCATTCTTTTAATGAAAAAATGGTCGCAATTTTGAAGTGTTCTTCTTTTAAATACGTAATCTATTCTTTTGTTTTTAACAAATATATATATATATATATATATATATATATATATATATATTTCAATGCAAAACATTTCGTAAACAATACATTCAAATTGAACAACTAATCAAAATTTAAAAGAAGATAAAAAATAAAAACCTTAAATAAACAGAGTTACATAAAAACGCCAAAATGTTTGCAAATATTATTTGTTTTAATTGCTTTGTTACGACTCCACTTCCGCGTCTTTGTGTCATCATCCGCCATTTTTTGATGCACTTTCTTGTTGCAATCCCGGTAGCCGCCACTAGAGTGTAGTAAACCCCAAGAAATCAAAGAAGTTGAAAAGATAGCTTATGAATCAGACAAAAAACGTGACGAAAGCCTTTTCCACGCCATTTTTTACTTATCGTAATCGATGAAGGCAGTTTACAATAACCAAATCTGAACAATAATGCGCACGCTGTATCATTTGTCTTTTAGTGTTTTGATCCCCAAACGGGAGGTTGCATTGCAATTATTGACCCCAGAAAATGCATCCAGCCTGCGGGTGTGCAGGCGTAACGGCGGGCCGGTTTTATTTGCAATCAAGTCTAATCCCGTCCTCTCAGCGTCACACACCAACACACCATCTGCCACCAGTATTTGCCGAGCATCGTCCACTGCAGATTCCGAGGATGCTGAGGGAGCGCAGCGCCTGATGGAGGCTTCTGCTTTCTGCACCATCGCTCTGCTCTGACGTGCGGCTTTTCCTACGCTGGAGGTTGCAGCTCTGCATCATCAAGTCCGAGGACGCCGGATCCTGCTCATCGCATCCCGGTAAGGCCTTTCCAAGGTTTTCCCTCGAGATTTCTGGATTTGTGTGTGTGTGTGTGTTTGGAGAGTAAACATAGGCATATGCTAGTGTCGGACAGAAAATGGAAAAAGATACTATAGTTTAGACAATAGATTCATTTATACAGTGGGGCAGTGGTTAGCGCGTGTGCAGCACAGTTCTGAGGTCATGAGATCGAACCTTCCTGTGTGGAGTTTGCATGTACTCCCAGTGCTTGCGTGGGTTTCCTCCCACATTTCAAAAACATGCATGTTAGGTTCATTGGCCGGTCCAAATTGTCCCGAGGTGTGAATGAGTGAGTGAGTTGTCCGTCTCTGTGTGCCCTGCGATTGGCTGGCAAGCAGTTGAGGGTGTCCCCTGCCCACTGCCCAGAAACAGCTGGGATGGGCTCCAGCACCCCTCGTGACCCTACTGAAGATAAGCGGTGCAGATGATAGATGGATGGATTTATGCAGTGGCGATCTGCGCACACGCAAAGCCAAGGGTTTGGTTTATTTTCTGTTTATCATTTGAGCAAATTATCATGACATTTTGAGGGATTATCTAACGTTAGGAATTGTTCCTGATTTTTATGGTACTGAATTCTTATCTTCTTGGTAATGAAACAACTCGTGTTTGAGAACACTTGTTATAAATTATTTATGGGTTATTCTATCATTTATTTCTTATTTGAATGACTGATAATTGGCACCGATATTTGGAAATTTGACGGATATCGGTATCAGCATTTTTATTCATTGGACAGCCGATCAAATATATTCAAAATTGTATTAAAACATAATCAGAGAGCTATTCAAGTTTTATGTATCTTTATATGAGTTGCTGCTCAACCTAATTTTATTTCCTGCACTGCTCATTTTTGGTTTAAACCAGGCATGTCCAAAGTCCGGCCAGGGGGCCAGTTACGGTAATTAATTAATTTGCACCCACACATTTTCACCAGATGATGGCAGTAGCCCAATAGCCACCTTGCCCCTGGGTTTCTGTGTGAATTTTATCCCACCCCATTTCCAACACGGTGACTGTAAATGAAAAAAAGTTGACTGTGAGGTTTGCCAATTCCAATACAAATAAAAACTTGAGTATTTTTTCACCAAGATCCGAAACAACTGCGTCTGCCTAGTTTTCTTTTCAAAGAATATATTTTCAAAAGCCCCCTTCAGATGAAAGATGCTGGTTATGACATGCTAACTGGAAACGAACGCTGTGAAAAGGTGAAGCAACTGGAAGCTGTTATAACGGTACGGCAGTGCTTTTTCACGAAACCCTGCGGGGCAAATGGAAAAGTTAGAAAAGCGAGCTACGAGGTCCGATTGCCAAAAACTGCAAAACTTTCACAGAGAGTGAATTTATTAAAGACTGTTCAAAGAATGCCAGGCTGAGTGCTCGTCTTGGGATCAAGAGGTCGCAGGTTCGATTCCCGGCTCCTCCGTGTTATTTGACGGAGTGTCCTTGGGCAAGACACTGAATCCCTGATGCCCCCAATAAGCAAGTAGGCACCTTGCATGGCTGACTCCCTATTGGTGTGTGAGTGTGTGAATGGGTAAAGTGTGAAGCACATTGTAAAGTGCTTTGGGAGGTCATTGACTTGAAAAGCGCTATATAAATGCAAACCAATAGTCAGCCCTCACACATTTCCAGCCTACCAAATTTGGCTTTTCGCTTTCTCAAAAGTTTGGATACCCGTGCTATAACATATTATTATTTATATTTTTTAAGTAATGTGTCCAACACTGTATATGATGCATAGAATTATCCTATTAAGAATCGCCTTTTTTTCAGTGTGACGGAGGATTTTTGAACCTCGGGAGCCGCCGTAGAGATGGGAGAAAACATGTCCAAGCGCCTGAAGCTGATTTCGGTGACGGAAGCCGAAATGGAGGAGCGTTCTTTCCTCAACCCTTACGCCGACTGGGACCACAATGTCCCCTCGTCCAATGCCGGTGCAGACGTCGACTACCAAGAACCGTTTGACGCCGAAGGAAAGGTCTGCTTCTGTCTCCTTTCGTTTGTTTCCAATACACGTGTTATTGTTGACGTTCGGCGCTTGCTAGCATAAAAAAGTGCGTGCTAGCATACGCTCTTTGAAATAACTTGTGTTTCCTAATAGGATTATGTCAATTCAATCATATAAAACGAGACTAGAAGTCACCCACATTTTTCAACTCTAAAGCTACTTTTTCATGTCATATATTTATATATTTTAGTCAGTTACATGCCTTGTGAACACACGTATCCATCTAGACATCTATCTAGACAGCTATCTATCTAGACATTTATCTATCTATCTAGACATCTATCTACCTAGACATCTATCCATCTATCTAGACAGCTATCTATCTAGACATCTATATATGTAGACATCTCATGCTCTATCTAGACATCTATCCACCTAGACATCTATCCATCTATGTAGACATCTAAAGCTCCATCGATCTAGACATCTATATATCTATCTAGACATCTATCTAGGCATCCAGATATCTATCTAGACATCTATCCATCTATGTAGACATCTAAAGCTCTATCGATCTAGACATCCAGATAAATATCTATCTAGACATCTATCTATCTAACTATCTATTTATCTAGACATCTATCTAGGCATCCAGATATCTATCTAGACATCTATCCATCTATGTAGACATCTAAAGCTCTATCGATCTAGACATCCAGATAAATATCTATCTAGACATCTATCTATCTAACTATCTATTTATCTAGACATCTATCTAGACGTTTGTCCGTCCTACTAGACATCTGTCCATCCAAACATCTATATATCTGATTGCAATTTGCTTAGTTGTTTGGACACAAAGAAGAGGTAAAAATGTTGACAGTTATTTTTCAAAATGAAAACATCTTGGTATCCAATCTATCATGATAAACTAATAATTATATCAATTTCTTGAGGTACCCAGAAATGCACAATTTTCATCTGTTTAAACCGTTTTTGTATTTTCACCTTTTAGAACAGGTTACAAATAAAAATAAGACCTGCACAAGTGGGGTAAACAATCTTATATCAATATTTAATATTGTATGACATAATTTTTATTATGATTCACTGGGGGTTTTTTTGAGCAAAATATTTTAATTGAATTCGTCTTTCAATTAGGGAGGACACTTTCAAATCTGTAAGGCTTCCATTTGAATAACTTCTGATGACAATTTATTGCAATTCAATCATCAATCCATTTGATTCTTCACGATTTTTTAGTTCAATGTATTTGGGATTTATGTTCTTCTCAAATGTACTCTTATGCCATGTTTTAATACCTGTTACCTATAGCAGGGGTCTCCAACCTTTTTCAAGAAGAGAGCTACTTTTTGTTACTAATTAGCGCAAAGGGCACCCAATTTCATATCAATTTAATATGAATCGCTAAAAAGGTAGCTTGATAGTTAGCTAAAAAATTCAGCAGTAAACTAAAAGGGAGCTAGGTAACTAGCTAAACGAGTAAAACCCCAACTGAAAAAAAGCTACATTACTAGCTAGAAAAGGAGGACACAATTAAGTTTGATAAAAAAAGATAAAATGTTAGCAAGGTAACGTGCAAATTATGTAAAAATCTAGCAAGAAAGCTTGCTAAATAGCTATAAATATAGGAAGATAGCTACCTAGGAAGGAAAACAGGTAAAAACTAAAGAGAGCTAGGTAGCTAGCTAAACGAGTAAAACCCTAACAGAAAAAGCTATATTGCTAGCTAGAAAGGAGGACACAATGAAGTTTGATAAAAAAAAGATCAAATGTTAGCGAGATATGGTGCAAATTATGTCAAAAGCTAGCAAGATAGCTTGCTAAGTAGCTAAAATATTGGAAGATAGCTACCTAGAAAGGGAAACAGGTAAAAACTAAAAGGGAGCTCGGTAGATAGGTAAACAAGTAAAAAGCCAACTAAATAGCTAGATAGAAAGTGAACAAAACAACTAAATAGCTAGCTAGAAAGGGGGAAAAATCAAGTATGCTAAATAGCAAAATAAGATAAAATGTCAGTAATAGCATGCAAAATATGTAAAAAGCTAGCTAGATAGCTTGCTAAAAATCTACGAAGATGGATCGCTACCAAACCAAAAAGGTAGCCCGATAGCTAGGTAAACAAAAAAGTGCATCATTGAAATCCTTAAATTGGAATTTAGTTTGTTGTATTTCCTAAAAAAAGAATTCAGTCAAAAGATGAATACATTTGTTTAAATATGAACAGCTTCTCATTATTTTCTTGTAATTGTTTCAAAATAATTAGCAACACTCGAAAAGATTTTTGTGTCCATGAAGTCCATTAAACTGGAAAAATGCTTAATTTCTAAAAGAACTAGTTATTACTGTGTTATCAGGTTCATGATTAAAAATGGGGTTAAATAGACTCAGTGAACTACTAACGGTTAGCTTTATACTCGGAAATCCCAATGACCCCAGCATTGGTGAGCTACCTCAACTGTCCTTTGGCCCCCTTTTGTATATTCTGTGTATTCTTCCCCCTTTAGATCAGCTCCTCTTTCCAAAGGAAGGTCCAGAATAAAATCAAAGATCTGCTCCAGCAAATGGAGGAGGGCCTAAAGACGGCGGACCCCCACGACTTCTCCGCCTACACGGGCTGGACAGGTCTGTCGAAAACCGAATAACTTCCCATTTTGCCACTTCATCCGCTTCTCGTTCTGCATCCAGGGATCGCTTTACTCTACCTGCGGCTGTACGGGGGCTCCAACGACCCGGCTCATCTGCAAAGGGCTTTAGACTACATCAAGCGCTCCGTTCGGATTCTGAACGGCCGCAAAGTCACTTTCCTCTGCGGGGACGCCGGGCCCCTGGCCGTGGGGGCCGTGGTGCACCACAAGCTGGGAAACGCCCATGACAGCAACGACTGTCTTTCCAGGTAAGCCCGATGTTGGCCCGTACGGTAGACCAGGGATTCGTTTTTGTCCTAAATACTGGTTTCAAAACAAGGTGCAAGCAAAGTTCTTCTGTAAAAATGTCACCAAATACTGCAAACAAGAATACCGACTTTAGACGGCATTCCCGCAGATATTTGAAAAGTCTCGAAAGCCATTTTCATCATAAAGTGTTTTAACAATGACCATTAATGAGCTTTTATAAAGGACTATTTAGCGATTGACAGCCAAAACGGGGTCTTTTGATTTGACACCCTGACTCTAAACTGTACTTAAAATTGTATCCTATATATACTGGAACAAGTAGGTTTTGCTTGTTTGACAATCACCTCAGCATGAAGAGATAAAATAAAGATTGCACAATTCCTATTTTCATGTACTCACGAAAAGAGCCGCATATGGCTCGCGATCCCAAGGTTTCCGACCCCTGCTGGACTCATACTCAATAAAAAATGTATAGCTAGCTTGCACATGAGATTGTGCACTGAATGAGAACAGAAAGGCATTGTGGGAAGGTAGTTCAGCCAATAGCACATTGATCTCTACATGATGCCGTGACGCAAACCAATAGCAGACAAGCATCTTGTATCAATTTGACCAATAGCAGACAAGCCTATTAGACATATGAGGCACATCACTGGCACATTCACATGCTTCTTTATATTATTTAATTAGCGCAAGCTTTTTTTGCTACAGTTAGCGTGTTTTGATGATCCTTTTAGCATCAGTACAAATCTTGGACCCTTACTCAATAAATTCAGTAGAATAATACAGTATTGTATAGCTGACTTGCCAAGTCTTAATGTAGCACACCAGATTGTGTACTGAATAAAAACAGAGAATGGCATTGTGGGAGGTAGTTCAGCCAATAGCATAACGATATCTCTATGATGCCTTGACGCAAACCAATAGCAGACCAGCATCTCGTATAACGTTGACCAATAGCAGACAAGGCTATTTAAGACATATGAGGCACATCACTGGCACATTCAAGTGCTTCTTTATATTTTTTGATAAGCGCAAGCTTTTTTCTATGGTTAGCATGTTTTGAGTATCCTTTTAGCATCAGTACAAACCTTGGACTCATACTCAATAAATATGGTATAGTCGACTTGCCAAGTCTTAATGTAGCACACGAGATTGTGCACTGAATGAAAACACAGAAAGGCATCGTGGGAGGTAGTTTAGCCAATAGCGTATTCGTATTTTCATTATGTTGAGAAGCAAACCAATAGCCGACCTGCCTTTTATAATAGCAGACGGGCGTAACTCGTCATATACACAAAAACTACAACGTTTTAATTGTTTTGGGGGGCGCAACATGTTTTTTTAATGTCAGGGACAAAGCTGTAAAGAGGGACCAAAGAAAATCTTATTCCACACCGTCCAGTGAAAAATTCACAAGGCGGGGTCACTGTAACCCGGGGGTGTACTCTACCGGTGCAAAGATCCGCCTCATTTGTACTCACTAATAACTTGACCACACCATTAAGTCAAAACGTATGGCGGAAATGCCATATCCCGGGGTCCTACGCTATTCCCGATTCCCGCTCCTCTAATCCGACCTCTTCCCGTCTCAGGCTCCTACAGCTGCAGCGAACGGTGCTCAGTCCCGATTCCGAGATGCCGGACGAGCTGCTGTACGGACGAGCCGGTTACCTCTACGCGCTTCTGTACGTCCAAAAGGAAATCGGCGGCGACGCTGCGGATGAGGCCACGATTGCCAAAGTAAGGCCGGCGCTATTTTACCATCGAACCAAAAAATGACTCTGAGGTTGTAGGCAATGTTTTGGAGATGAAGTGTTTGAGGAGGATGTTGGATAGATTGAGAAATGAAATGGTGAGAGACAGAACTGGAGTAGTAGTGGAACTGGGCAAGCGTGTGGATAAGAGAGTTCTTGGTTGGTTTGGACACATGGAGAGGATGTTGAAGAGGATCTACAGAGCAGTAGTAAATGGAAGAAGACCAAATTGATGTGGATGGATGGTGTTATGAGTGCACTGCAGGAAAGAGGTCTAAATATAATGGAAGCTAGCGCTCTTGTCGGTGATAGGAATGAGTGGAGAGGTATGGGCCGGGACCCTGTATGATGCGGCAGGGGTAAACCAGTGAAAGCTGTCGGGCCCTGCTGTTGAACAGAAGAGTGACATGGCCGCTTTCTTCTGTCCCGTTTCATCTGGAGGGATGAAAGCATGACCGACTTGGGTGGCGAGGTGCTTAACTTGTTTGGGCATTTGGGTTGGCCATGGTCCAAAGATTTTTGTGTGTTTTTTGCTTTTTTCCTCACTTTTTTATTTTCTTTGTTATCGTATGTGTTTGTCTTGCTGTCGGTCACTCCTCTCGAGAGATATGACCAAGGTAGATACATAGATGTAGATTTATTTGGGTCTGATGGGAAACATTATGTTCGGCGACACATTGGAGAAAGACTAAACCCGAGGAGGAGGAAGTGTCATGGTTTGGGGCCCGCTTTCTGCCTCTTGTAATGAGTGAGTGCAAATGTGTATCGGGACCTTTTTCAAAAGCTCATGATTTCTTATTTGCGTTCATCGCCCAATCAGCCTGCAGTTTCCGTGCAGGACAATGATCTTTGTCACAAAACAGGTCAAGAATTTCATTGAATGAATGGCATGGCCTGCCCAGAGTCCAGATCTCAACCCAATAGAGTGTTGGAATATTGGTAGGAACCAATAGGCGGAACTCATGTGTCTGTGTTAGGAGTTGACTAGGGACATTAAAGATAACGCCCATTCCCATGCACTCTGCGTGGAAATAATCTCTAAAATAGAAATGTGGCTCAAAACGACGTTAATAATCCTCTTTTTCCATTTTGTGTCTCCGTCCCAGGTGGCGAGCGCCATTATAGAGTCCGGGAAGAATTTCTCGGCGCAGCTGAAAAAGACAGAACGCTGCCCGCTGCTCTACGAATGGCACAAAAAGCAATACGTCGGCGCTGCTCACGGCCTGGCCGGGATCTTCTACATGCTCATGCAGGTCCAGTTCAATGATTTTGTCTAAATCACAGGGTTCGTACGGGGGATTGAAATCCTTGGAAATGTTTGAATAGTAATGTTGTGTTTTCAAGGTCAGGAAAATGCTTAAAATGGTTGCCATTTCCACATTTCTTCCCACACGCCCGCTCTGGTGGAATGTCATTAGGGCATTGTCATGCGAAGCGTCACCGCTTCCTACTGGTCACACCCAAAAGCACAGCTCTATTTAGAAAACCGGCTCCTTTGTCTCGGCTCTTTCGACTCCCAAACGCCTCTTCAGATTTTTGTTTTTCTCTATATATTTTCAATAATAATAAAACCTTATCCACCAAATTATTAAGTCATTAGTCAATTTCATATGTTTTACCCCTGCAAAACACATGAAATATATAAATTAAAATATTCACAGATCTACAAAAAGACTGTAGGTGCAAAACAATTTTAGATTTTTACACACACTTACCAGATTTAAAGTCGAACAACAACACAAAATCCCTGAAAATGCAAAACAATACAATGTCAATTAAAAATATACATAAATAGTAAAATGCCCCCCCAAAACTATTTTAACCAATTTAGACACAGAACTTCTGAAAAATATTTCAAAAAATATATTAAAATAAGTAAAACAAAAAGCAAAATATTATTAATCTCCATAGTTGAAAGATTGAATGCACTTTGAAAATGAGTCCAAGTTTCTGCTCTTAAAACACAGTAGTTTATTTTGTTTTTCTTCCGTATTGAAGCCAATTATTAACACTCATATTTGTAAACAAAAGTGAAGTAGCCAAGCTGTGTGCATTGTTGAAGCAGAATGGCAGAATTCATGTCAGTTTATAGCAGCCCATGGACACAAAAATATTTTAGATGTTACATACAAACAGTTCAAATTGGAGAAGGATGGGTGCCACCAGGCTGTACATGCCCCAGACACACCAAAGGAAATGGTGCGCCTATGGGCCATACGATAGAACAAACATTCTCTCAGGGGCCGGACTAGTAGATTCAAGAGAAAGAAAAAGAGAGATAAAGAAATAAGAAAGAGGGAGGGAAAAGGAGAGGGAAGGACAGAGAGGGAGAGAGCGTGAGAAACAAGAGATAAAAAGTTGTGAGAGGGGGGGGAGAAAGGGAGAGGAAGAAAGAAATCCAGGACAAAGAAAGAAAAAGAGAGGGGGAGAGAGCATGAGAAACAAAAGAGATAAAAAGTCATGAGAGAGGGGAAAATAAAGTGAGAGGAAGAAAGAAATCCAAAGAGAAATAGAAAGACAGAAGGAGAGAAAAGAAAGCGAAAAGGGTGGTAAGAGAGAAAGATAAAAGGAAAAAAGGAAGGTAGAGCAAAAGAGGTTAAAAGACACAGAGAGAGGAGACAAAGAGCAACAAAGGAAGATAAAAAGAGAGACACAGAGAGTGAAAGAGACAGAGTGGGAGAAAAGGGGTGGAAAAGAAAGAGAGAGAGAAAGAAAGCGAGAGAGAGAGGGGGAGAGAGCGTGAGAAACAAAAGATAAAAAGTCGCGAGAGAGGGGGAAAAGAAAGGAAGAGGAAGAAAGAAATCCAAAGAGAAATAGAAAGACAGAAGGAGAGAAAAGAAAGTGCGAAGGGTAGGAAGAGAGAAAGAGAAAAGGGAAAAAGGAAGTTGGAGTAAAAGAGAAAGAAAGCAACAAAGGAAGAGAAAAAGAGACACAGAGTGAGAGACAGACAGAGTGGGAGAAAAGGCGTGGAAAAGAAAGAGAGAGAGAGAGAGAGAAATAAATACAAGTACAGTGTCTTTGTCCGAGGCAGCTGGCTTTGGCAACATCAAGTGGACATATTTCAACCTGCAGCTTGTTTTTCTCTTGCGCTTCTCTGAGTGTTGTCTCGCGGGCCAGATTCAATCCCTTAGCAGGCCTGATTTGGCCCGCGGCCCGCTTTTTTGACACCTGTGGGTTAAGGGATCCACCTAACCAAGCAACCATGTGCTAGCAGCAAGAAAGTGGCTCTATTTCACTCACCAAAATCAACAACTATAAACGTTCTCCGCATCGGTACTGGAAGTGCTTGAAAAGTGCTTGAATTTGGCCACAGTTAAAAGCGACTCTCTGTTCAGCCAGGGGCCGGGGTCCACCGGGACACGCTGTCGGAGCTGGTGCGTCCCAGCATCGACTACGTCCGCCACAAACGCTTCCGATCCGGAAACTTCCCGTCCTCGCTGAGCAACGAGAGCGACCGACTCGTTCACTGGTGCCACGGTGCGCCGGGCGTGGTCCACATGCTCATCATGGCGCACAAGGTAAGATGGACGGCAGCGTTTTTCTCTCATTCAAAGCTTTTTCATTATTTTGTGTTACGCTCCGGCAGCACGGTGGCGCAGGGGTTAGCGCTTGTGCGGCACAGTTCATGTCATGGGAACCTGTCGTGGGTTCAAATCCAGCTCCAGACTTCCTGTGCGGAGTTTGTATGTTCTCCCTGTGCTTGCGTGGGTTTCCTCCGGGCACTCCGGTTTCCTCCCACGTTCCAAAAACATGCATTTCAGGTGAATTGGCCGCTCCAAATTGTCCCTAGGTGTGAATGAGCGAATGAGTTGTCTGTCCCTGTGTGCCCTGCGATTGGCTGGCAACCAGTTCAGGGTGTCCCCTGCCCACTGCCCGGAGATGGCAGGGATGGGCTCCAGCCCCCCCGCGACCCTAATGAGGATAAGCGGTACGACTAATGAGATGAGATGTTACGCTTCCCCTCCCCGGAAGAAGACCTGGTTCCCCCAAGGTCTTCAAAACTCTAAGAAGTCTTCCATTTAGTAACCGCAAATTAAGGGTTTGAAAATGTCTTTGATTTTGTCAACAAGTCTTAAACTGAACTCTCAATTTTTAAAGTTTTTTCCTGTCTTTATCTGCTGTGTAATAAGTAAAAATAATAATTATAAGTCTGTCCCTAACCCACTGTCGTCGTTGGAGGAGCTTTTGGGATGGGAAAGAGGTTTAAACCAGGGGTCAGGAAACTTTTTGACCCAAAAAAGCCATAAAACCAAAACAAAACCGCCAGACAAAAGCCAATTCTTCAGCACTGTATGATGTTTCACAGAATCTATGGACTTATAATAATGCCAGAGCCTTTGTCTTGTATCAATATAAACATACCACTTACAATTTGTCTCCCCTCCTGCAGTGAATTATCAGTGGTTTAAAAACAAGGTGCAAGCAAAGTTCTTTTGCAAAAATGTCACAAAATACTGCAAACAAAGATATCAACGTGTTTACCTTCAGTGCAGACGGCGCTGGGCGAAGGAGAAACCAGACATGGGGACTTGAGACTTAGTGACTTGGACTCGAGTCGACTCGAGTCGCTGTTTTTATGACTTGTGACTTGACTTGGACTTGGCAATCTAAGACTCGGGACTTGACTTGTGACTTGACTTGCCCAAGAAAAAAATACTTGGGACTTACTTGGGACTTGAAGGTGAAGACTTGAGACTTACTTGAGACTTGCACATGTGTGACTTGGTCCCATGTCTGGGAGAAACAGTGCTTGCGGCCTGTCTTGTGTATAACTCCGCCCATTCCTACCACTCACCCAATCAATTTGAACTTTTAGGTGAAAAGTTTTTGTGGCTTTTCTTATGAAGTGTCTCAACAGTGTATATAGATTTTTTTAACAAGCTTTCATATAACGGATTATTTAGCGATATACAGCCAAAACTGTGTTTGTTGCTGTGACATTTTGACTATAAACTCTAGCTCATGTGACGATTAGCGCATCATTAAGAAGTTTAAAAAAAAATTGTTCTAGAAAATAAGTTGGATTGGCTTAAATTTGTAATACAGTAAGAAAAAATGGTATTTGTTTTCACTTGTAATTTAATGATATTCTTAACACAAAAACAATTCAGGAGAACTGTTCCTTTAACTTTTCTTTTATGTCACAATAACAAAAATGTTTATTGCCTATTTAATCAGAATCCCCATTATCGTCATTGTATTATTACAACAAAATTCTGGTTGCAATCCAATTGTATACAATATAAAAATGAATACATAGAACATTTTATTGGGGTTAAATAGACTCAGTGAACTACTAAAGGTTAGCATTATATGTATTCCCTTTTTTGTATAAAATATTTACATCTACACTAAAACTATACACGACAGGGAGATTGCACTTCGAACTGGGATGTTGCACTTCGAACCTGGATATTGCACTTTAAACTGTAACAAAGGCAGCATGAGAACTGAAATACCTTCCATTTGCGCAATACTATGGAAGTCAAAGTGGAAGTAATAATAACTTTTAACAGTCCCAAAATAGAATAAAATATTTCCTCTGCAATAACTGTACACCACCGGTATATTGCACTTAAAAACCGGCGTTTAGCACTTTAAAATTTTGTTGATAGCTTTGGGGAAGAAGCTCGCAGCAGAGCTGAGGGAGCGAGAACTGGGAATGTCCTCCAGGCTGGGCAGGGGGCAGCCGGTGATCATTTGGGCCGTGTTTATAACCCTTCGTCGGGCTTTCCTCTCTGCTGCAGAGCATCCTGCCAACCAATTTCAACAATTGAAGAAAATCTAATGCAACATGTATTGTAACCTCGGTGCAAAGATTATGCATCAATTGCCAATTAGACCGCTACTGCTCCCTGGTGTAGTGGAGGTGCAACTGCACTCTAAAAATAAATAAATAAATAAAAATAATAAAAAAGGGCCAGTTTATCAGCGAATGGAGCTAGAATTCTTATCGATATAGTGGTTTTTTTTTTTTTGCAAAATCGGTTAGGGTGCCATGCTTCAAAAACATGAAATTCCGGTTTTGCGCCCACGTCAGGTTTTTAAGGAGGACAAGTACCTGAAGGACGCAGTGGAATGCGGCGAGGTGATCTGGCAACGGGGTCTTCTCCGCAAAGGCTACGGCATCTGCCACGGGACCGCCGGCAACGGTTACGCCTTCCTGGCCCTTTATAAACTCACTCAGGAGAAGAAGTATTTGTACCGTGCCTGCAAGGTAAGCCACGCATTTTTCTCCCATCTTTCGGAATATTTTCCACTTATTTAGTTTTTCGGTCCTATATTTGACATACATAAGACGCACCGGATTATAAGGCGCTCCAATGGGAACATCGACAAAACAGTCAGATAGTTCAGTCCAACTTATGACCCCCTTAACATCCCCAAAGCTTGCAAAGAAGCAAATAGGTGTCGTAGACACGTGCGGATGCGGTGTCCGTACGATGTCACTCAAATCCATGCTTCCAAATATCATTCGGAAGGGTAAAGTCTTGGGATTCAAGAAATGCCAACCATTCCTTGGTTTCTATTTTCTTTTTCGCTCACAACTTTACTGTGCATATGACAATAAACACTTGGAATTGAGTTGAATTTTAAAATAGATATCACAGAAACATCAAGATCGGTCTGAAACGAGATACTGGGAAAATATATAGCCGGAGTAGCTCACCGCAGTCGTTGTGTTCAATAATAATGTGCAACCATGGTCCTCTTATATCTGTGAGTGTAGTAAATCCAGGAGAGTAAAATATTTACAAATACAGTACAGAATAGTAAAATACTGTTTCCTCTATGCCGTCAACCCAACTTGCTATTCACATTCATCTTTTTCGGCCAATTGCAGGCTTTGTTTTGCCCCTTTAGCCTATGCCAGCCTGTAAATGATAAAAAGGATCCGCCCCCTTTACCTCCGAATAACTTTAGCCCATAGTGATCGATTCAACTGATGATTGACACATCTTTTTCGGCCAATTGCAGGCTTTGTTTTGCCCCTTTAGCCTATGCCAGCCTGTAAATGATGATTGACACATTGGTTAGCCAAAGAAACGCCGGTAAATAAATCCCAGCATACACCGCGGACTACTTGGCGTTCGGGGGAAAATCGAGTCGGCGGCTGCATTAGTTGCAAGACTTTGCGACTTAATATTGATCCATAAATAAGGCGCACTGTATTATAAGGCGCATGGTCAGCTTTTGAAAAAAAAAAAAAAAGGCTTTTAGGCGCGCCTTATAGTGCGGAAAATACGGTACAAACTGTTTTGGCGCAGAGAGGGATGACGTTTCGTGCACGTTGCCGTGGTGACCAAAAGTATGTGATCACGTCAAGTTCTTACAAAGTTCATGAACTGCTCATGCATATTTCATGCATCATTTCAGTGTTCTTGCACTAAAATGTTATTTCGCAGGCAAAGTGACTTTGTGTTCTTGGAAAGCATTGTTTCGACATTGGAGGAAGCAGAAATATGTTTAAAAAACGCTCAAGTGAAAGTTGTACTTGAAATGCACCCTTTATTAAACAATGGTAAAAGCTAGAAATATACAGTGCCGTATTTGCATCCCGAGTTTCTTTGTGTAATAATTACTCCCAAAGGTTTCAGATCGTCAAACCAATTTTTTATATCATGAATATTGACCTTCACTAAGTCCAGCAAAGCCTGCACTTCCCTGGATGTTTCTCAAGGTTCTTTTGTCACCTGGATGAGCCGTCGTCACACTCTTTGAGAGATGACTCCAAACTGTTAGTAAACCACTCTTGCAAAGGTTTACATCTGTTCCCACTTTCTTCCATTTGTGGATAATGGCTTTGACAGTGGTTCGCTTGTGATCGGATAGATTTCAATGTATTTTTTCTGATTTCTTCTGTAATTTTATTTGTATTGTGGCATGCCAATTGTGTTCTGGAGATTTTGTTTCCTACTTCACTTTAACTGATGCAATTGAAGCTATTTCTTGATTCAACACAGGTGGTGGTCGTTCATTTTGCGTGTGGCTTTCCCAAAACTGTGGGTAGTCACTGTTATTTTGTGATTTAACAAGGGGGGGCAATTACTTATTGAACCAGAAAATGAGTCAAAATGGCGAAAAATGTCTGGCACGGAACGAGTTGAGGCTTTTCTTGTTTTCTGTTTCAGTTTGCCGAGTGGTGTCTGGACTACGGGACGCACGGCTGCCGCATCCCGGACAGACCCTACTCTCTTTTCGAAGGTAGCTCAAATGGATGTCTGGTTGGGTAGATTTCCTCCAAGGTCTTAAATCTTGAAAAAGTCTTAAAATTAAGGTTTTGAAAACGTCTTCAATTTGGTCTACAAGTCTTTAATGTAATACTCAACTGTCTTTACTTCTCTTTGTCTTATCTGTGCTGGGGAGCCAATCACAAGTAAATTAACAAAAGCCTTTTCATTTTTTCTCACTTTATCGATTTCTGACTGATAAATGCAACGTGTCGGTCTTTGGGATGGGAAAGTATAGGTTTACCTAGGGGTCAGGAACCATTTGGAGCCAAAAAAACAAAAATATTTGAAAAATGTTTGGGAGAGAAACACACCATATATACTAAGACAAAATGCAACAAAACAGCCGTACCCGCTCTCTAGACCAAAGCTAATTCTTCAGAGCATTTTTACTGTGTGGCGTTAGATGATTTCATCAAATCTATGACATAATAGTAATGCCAGAACACTTGTCCAATTTCAATATGAGTATATTGTTTAAAATTCCACTTCCTTTTGCAATTAAATGCCTGACAAAATGAGCTTTAAGACTCTTATCTCCTAAATCATGGTTCCAAAACAAGATGCAAGCAAAGTTCTTTCCTAGCAACGTCACCCAATACTGCAAACAACGCTACCATTGATTTACCTTCAGTGCAGACGGTGTTGTGCAAAGGAGAAAGAGTTCTGTCCTGTGTGTAGCTCCGCCCATTCCGCCTGCTCACCCAATCAAATGGGTCCTTGTGCTTTGCTAGAACTTCTGGGTTAAAAAGTCTGTTTTGGGTTCAAGTTTTCATCAGAGAGTGTCTTGACAGTGAACCTTAATTCTTGAATGAGCTTCCATATAAATTATTATTTAGCGATTTACACGTAAAAATAGTAAAATTGTGTCCTATATATATTTGTCTGAACCCGCTTTCTCTCATCAGGTATGGCAGGAACCATCCACTACCTGTCCGAAATGGCCGCCCCCGAAGCTTCCCGTTTTCCTGCCTTTGAACAATGATGTCGTCTCCTGTTTTCGAGTTGTTTCCTGACCTCCAAAGTATTCGACACGTACGTCCCTTTGGTCAATGGACTGCATTTCTATAGCGCTTTTTAAGTCACTGGAGACCTCCCGAAGCGCTTTTCAATGTACTTCACACTTACTCATTCACACACTCACACGCCCATAGCATAGTCAGCTATGCAAGGCTTACCGGGAGCATGAGGGGTTTAGTGTCTTGCCCAAGGACACTTCCACATTTACCTCGGAAGAGCCCGGAATCGAACCTGCGACCGCTCAGACCCAGGACAAGAGCCATGCTTCCCACTTTAGGACCGGACAACACCACAAGGTTAACATAACCAGTGCGACGAGTCCCTTTGCTAAGCCATTGGAGTGTACTAACGAGTGTGAGCTTTGCACTAATACAGTAGACCTCCGGGACACGTTGACCACGCCTTACATCGTTTTTACTTTATGGTATAGAATACTAAGCTAGTATGTAAATATATCAACAACAAATTATTCCCTGTGCCCAAAAAGTTAGTCTTTAAAATAAATGCCTGTCTACCATTGGTTGATGTCATATAAAAAGCTGATCTGCTGTTACTTTGCGTCATCACAAAAATGCTGATATTCTATTGGTAGAATTACTTCCCATGATGGCTTTCTTTCTCTTCCTTTGGTTCAGACTCTTTTGGGGCCTGTATTTATTCGCTATAGGTCCCGAGGCTTGTAGTCATGCTATGGAGAAGTAAAAACCATGATAACCATGGAAAAAAGCTTGTTGTCAAGAAATACGAAAAAGGCACACGCATCGTTTCCCTTGGCCATAGGCAATCATGGGATGGAGGCTATTACAGTAAATCAACAAAAACTTAAAGGCATGACAATCGTGACAAGTTTTAAAATCCATTTTAATTCCCCACACTGCATCCACCTGATAACTCTTCAGTACCAGCTCACCACAAAAAGAGAAATTCAATTTATTTTTCCTATAGAGGGTTCGTACAGCTGCTTGAAATCCTTAAATTTTAATCTTGTGTTTTAAAGTGCTTGAATTTTGGCTAAAATCTTTAGAAATGCTTGAAATTGTTGCCATATTTCTTCGGTTAGGTGTTTAAATAAGGTTTGAAAAATATGTAAAAAGTTTTGCACTTGTTCCAGAAATGGACTGGGGCTGGAGTTAGAAACCAATGTTTAAGCTCCTTATTAGGTATTATACTGAATGTAGGGTTCTGAAATAGGTTTGGGGCTCAGTTAAAGCTAGTTAGTTGTAGATTTAAGCTTGAGATTGGGGTTTAAAACCAAAGGTGGGGTTCTAAAATGTGTTAAGAGCTAAGGGTATGGTTTGAAACTAGGTTAAGGCTCGGGTTACAGATAGTGAGGTATAAGTTTAGGGTTAGGAATTAGAGTAAGAGTTCCATATTAGGTTATTAAATTGAATGTAGGGTTGCAAAATTCATTTAAAGCTAGCGTTTGAAACTTTTAGTTTAGTCTCTTGTTCTTTCGATTGGCACTGGATATTTTCTTTGAATGGGTACTTGAAAGAATTGGAAAATTAGCTTTGAAAATCTTAAAGGTGCTTACATTTTGCCTATAAAAGTCTTACATATTGTTATTTAATCCTATGCACGTACATTGCACATAATTAGGACTCACTACACACGATTTTCTTAGTGGTACCGGGGGTTCGCAACTCATTATCCCTTTACCATAGGTTTCTATCCCCCCGCTATACGCAGGGTCGGGTAGGGTAACTTTAACTGGATTACTTTCAATGACTTTTGGATGACTCCAATACCAAATATGCTCATAAAAGACAAAAGAAACTAAATAGGAATAAAACGACTCCATTTTGTGCAGGAATACATGGAATGGGAAAAATGATGTTGGCAAGCTGTTAGGATTTATTTTCATTTTGTTTCTGTCGCATTTTTAGTTTTGCTGGAGATCAAAGCCAGGAGAGAAAGCTTACCACGTGTTGTGAGTCATCATTTGATTCCTATTTAGTTTATTTTGTCTTTTATGAGCATATTTGGTATTGGAGTCATCCAAAAGTCATTGAAAGTAATCCAGTTAAAGTAACCCTGCCCCGCCTGAAAACGGATGTCTTATCCCGAAGGTCTACTGTATAACCAAACTCACTATTATCCTAGCAAGAAACACGGTTGTATGTGCAGTCAACGTATCCTATTTGTACTCACGTGCATGCTCAAGTGCTTCTTTAGGTCCTGTCATTTGTCTTTTGGGTGTGTGTTCAGGAAGAACTCAAACATTATGCATGTCCTATGAAAAGCCAAAAATGGAATCGTTATCATTTGTTCTTCAAAGGGGGCAAACGTGAAATTAGCGGTTAGCGTCCGACAGCATACGAATGCACACGAATGCCTGATTCTGTCTCGTGTCCTCTAATGTTCGTCTTTTCCTAAATGTGTCTTGTGTTTACGTGCCAATGATCCTGTGAGATTGCATCTTTTTGTGGTGGGAACGTGTTTCAAAATATATTTTACAACGGAAAAAAAAACTGTGGTTTTTGTGTTCAACCTTTTTGAAGTGAGATACTATGGTTAATATGCGTTTCTCAAATATCTTGCTATGTTCTGACCGTTATTAGAAGGGTTCAAATGATTGACACATTGGTTAGCCAATAAAATTCCTGAGAAGTCAACCATTGACAACTCTTTCACAATGTCTAAAAAATTGGCCCATGTAAAAGACACATTTGCTGAGGTTTAAGTGTTGTAAACTGGTTATCTCCCAATGGCCACTTTTAGAGAATGTGTAATATACGTTTAGTTTTTCAGATTGTGATCAAATTAGACCTGTGACCAGGCTTCAAGCTATTATTCCCAGTGTTTTCAAGCTAAGATGCCCACGCTACACTCGTCTGCAGGTATTTCATTGCACGGGAAAAAATATATCTGTGTGTTCCAACCCTGATGACTGAATGTTAGTAGCTCTTGCAGTGATTATTTCAGTTTAGGACAAAACTTCAAGGTCTTACCTTTCCAAAGAGGCCAAAAGTGTCCAAACAGTTCAAGAACAGCATTCAATTGACTATAGGTACGTCTTGGTTTGGGATTTTAAGCAAATTGGGTAGGATTAAGAAAGGATTTTATACACACGCGTGACAGTTGAAGTGCTAGATGTATCGCTGGGGATAATCTTAGCCTGCTTGTTAGCCTGTTCAGGAGAAAGCTAGCTGTCGAGAATAACCAGAGTAATTGTGCCCAAGCTAAGTTTAACCTGCTTTTATCCAACCAATGGGAGGCTAAACTCAGCCAAGATAATAAACGTAGTACCACTGAGCTGTTTTCTTGCCCAAGAAACTGTTGTCGATTGGGAGCTCTATTCAATTAGTTAAAGTGATCGAATTGTCTGATGTGGCACTGGGTGTGAGACTGGGGTTTGGTGTTCTCGCATTTGTAAAACAAAAGGGACATTACAGGTTGCCGTGACAATCCCCAAGGAGGCCGACCCTAGGAAGCTGGATCGAGCCGTGTGGGAGCTGATTGCTCTCAAAACCTGAAATTCAGTTGTTTTGAGGCCAGTGATAAGGCAAGAGGGGTAATGGCTGACCAATCAGTTCTCCTTCAGCAAGCGAGGGTACAAGCGGACAAAAAAAAGTTCTAATGAAGCCAACGAGCGGGCAAGTAATGGCAAAATATGATCCAGAAGCACAAGACCAAGTCCTGTCCAGCTAGAGAACCGAAAAGGTTCTGAGCGACGAGAGAGAATGCCTAGCTACACTAACCTCCAAGTCCTGATCAAGCCAGCTGCCATGTCGTTGTCGACTTAGCAAGAAACTGCAAAACGCCCCTCGAGATAGATAAAAGATCAGCAGAGCCACAGCATCAACACCCTGCACCCAGTGATTCTGGTCCAGACCAGGCCTTCAGGACTAGAACATAAGAACCACCCTCCGCCATCTTTAAACCGAAACCAATTTTTGATGTTGCCAGGTATAGATGAATGTGAGCTTAGGGCGAAATTCTATCGACAATAACACCCAGTTGCATTAAGTTCTTTCTACAGTAAAAATGAAGCTAAGCCTGAATACATTCTACCTTTCATCGTTTTATTTTCTATTCAAATTTCTTCTGTAGATGATTAATCAACACAAACTTTTGAATTTAACTTCCTAAAAGTATGTTGAACTTTCAAAAACTGTAAAAATAATTCACTTTAAAACTGTTTTATAGCCAATAAAAGTTTTCACCCGTTTTCCTGAAGTAATGATCTAAAAATGTATATAGTGGTCCAAAAATGGCGAGATGGGTTGAATTAAGTCAGTCAATCGATTATTCAAATAATTAATTGATAACCCAAAACAACAACCAAAAAAAAACCCAAAAGACTATCGGAAATGTTAACCCAATTTTTATTTTATGGCATAAGTCAATGGGATTATACGTAGTGCAGTTGGGAGGATAACGAAAGCTGGTGACAGCCAATCCGCTTGTAGGAAAAAACGGGTGTGGTCATAAAGTTTTTAAAGTAAAAAAAAAAAAACAGACGACAGCGGCGTCCTCACAAGAACCTTGAGCTTCAACGTTTCACTTCTTGTCTGCGTTGTGGAAAATCTGTTCGTATGATGGCGGCGGGTGGTTGCAGTAAGATGGCGGCGGCGGGTAGGCGGCCATCATCATGTGGGCGGGGCCAGGTTGCGGAGGGTAGGCGGGGTGCACCGCGGCGTCGTTAGCCGCTATCCCGTTGGCGCCGAAGCCTTGCATGCTTCCTGGCTGCTGGGAAACTACGGAGAGTAGGGAAACATAGTTAGATTTAGTGTTAGCATTAGCATACTTTCGCTAGTCACTATAATTCAAGGGTTTTCATTTCCTGTATATTTACCCGGCGACATGACCGGGTGCCTGGTGAAGGACACGTTGAAAGCCGGCTCGTCCCTCATAGAAGAGGGATACATCCTCCGGCGGATGAAGAAGCCGGCCCCGCAGCAAAACAGAACGCCCATCATCAACAGCACCCTAAAAATGACGGGTAGAGATGAGACTCCCAGTGTTTCGTTGTCGTTTTTTTTACTCTGGAAAAACAGTGCCGTGAAAGTATTCGCCCCCTTCCTGATTTGGGCGGTTTTTGCATATTTGTGACTAACAAATCAAACGATAATTGGTAACGAGTCTTTCACAACGCTGTGGAGGAATTTTGCCCCACTCTTCTCTGCAAAATTTTCTAGCATCAACTGCCCTTTTAGGGCTCAGCACAGTATCTCAATTGAAGATCTGACAGCGAGCACTAAGCCACACCCACTGTACAAGGGGATCCATGTATCACAAGTAGAGCAAATAGAGCGGCTGAAACAACAGTGAGTGACTCTTTAGCCGTTATTCCTGATGGCATAGTTGTACCATTTCTTATTTTATTATGCAAAGTTATCTCAAAAGACAATAGAAAAGGGTCTGTATACAGAATTCTATTCAAGGCATCAAGGTGTCCATAGACACTAATAAACATGTTAGGGTGGATGCAAAATGTTGGCAATCTATGAGGAAGCTCCCTATTAACTACATATAGAAATAGATTCCCATTTGTGAGAGATAATGGTTTATAGAGGATATACAAACAAGTGACCGAGCATATCAAATTCACGAAAAGATTGATGCCATCTGCACCTGTTTTGAGTCTTCAGCGAGGAACATATGAAAACTACATCACGGGCCTCATAAACCAGATACACTGACTCACAAACTGCACATCCTATCGATCCCATTATTTACAAGATTTACTTATGAAACACCACCTTCACTTGTATTTGTTTTTGACCTATGCTAACGAGGTATGCTAACGAGAGCGCGGTGATCTACTCAAAGCAAGTAAAGCGTCCGCAGTATCTCGTAAACTTCTCTCACTGACAACTAAGCAATCCAACAGCAGCGTCATCAAAATAATACACTTACTGTAGAACAAATCTCGTAGTTTCGGTTCCTATCGATCCTATGCAGGTTGAGTTGGTGGTGAAGCTGCTAGCATGCCTTTATCCATCTCAATCATTTCTCCAAATGAGTGTTTGGCTGAGCCCACCCCTAGCAATCGTTCCGGATACCTCTAATCTACGTTACGGGTCCCTCAGACACATTGTCCAAGCATTTTGATACAAAGCACTTAAAGGATTTTATACGATTGACTCAGTTTATTGCAATGACAATTTTTACCGAGTGGGCTTTATTTCAATGTACTAGGTCAGGGCAGGTTGTTCGAAATGCATATTTTGTCTAAGGAATTTTTATATAACAGGACTTGTGGATTTGCTGACGCAGGACTGCAGGCGATGTTGTTTTGGGAAGCCAGACATCAAGGCGCTGTGTTGTGAGAACGTCGGGCGCAAAACAATTGCTTGGCACGCCCATGGGAGGAGCCGAGACGCCATCTTGCGGGGAGACGTGGGACGATAAGAGAAAGCTAAAGGACTTGAGAAGGAGGCTTCACACAGACTCCAACGTCACTTCGGCTGTTTACGATGGAGTACACTTAGTTCTTCTGTTTGGGAAAATAAATCCGCCCCCGTGTGAAAATGTCAGCTTTCCTGGTCATTTTTTTTCTCTCAAGAAACGAGCGCGCATAAATTGTTGGATGAATGTAGGTTGTGTTTGGTTAATGGAGTCAGATAAATAATTCGAACAATTTGGTAAACGCTACATTTTGATCATTCCCAACAAACTGTACGAGCGTGTGGACATGTTGAGGTTTTGAGTTTTTCCTTGCCCTCATGTCGGTTTTAGATCAGAGGATGGTGTCATAATAGTCTGTGCAGCTCTTTGAGACTCCTTGTGATTAAGGGTGTCACAAATAAACATGACTTGTGATCCAAAGATGACCGACCTAAATCGACACCCACGATCTGTCTACCTGATTGGCTGAAATCAAGCGCTGTTGGATCTATGAATCAGATTTAAATCTCGACTATGACTTGGCCACTTATGAACCTTCATTCGAGTTATTTTTGAAACTGCATTTTGTATTTCCTCGGACATCGGGAAAGGGGGCAAATACTTTTCCAAAGCACCGCATAAAAAAAAAAATAACACTCACCAGAAGTACCAGAGTCTCTGGATGGATAGCGCTCTCACGCAACAGCGAGTTCCACAGCAGTCCTCGTAGGAGCGACATCTGGATTGAGGGGTTAACACTTAGCGTTAGCATACACTTAGCGTTAGCATCCTACTGAGTTCATCTAAATCTGTGGTCCTTAACTGCTGGGTCAGGACCCAAATGTGGATCGCAAACCGGTTTTCAACAGGTCGCAAGCCTCTTTGCTTTAGCAAAATAATGCTAAGAACAATAAATAGGGTCAATGACTCTCTTTAACAGTAGGTGGTGATAACGCCCCTGCTAATGTGAGTGGACACCCACTAAAACTACAGAAAAAGACAGATAAAGTTTGTTTACACATAGAGTACAAAACAACTAAACTGAGGTGTTTCGACTTCTATTTCGCCAAGCCTTATGTGGAGAAGGGAAAAGGGAAGAAAAAAGAAAAAAATAAAGGAAAAAGGAAAAGAATGAAAAGAAAATAAGGGAAAGGAAAAAAATGAAAGAAAAGAATAAGGAATGAAATTTTTAAAAAAATGAAAGAAAAGAAAAGAAGAAATTGTAAACAAAAAACTAGAGGGGGAAAAAGATAAATTAGAAAAGGTAAAACACACGAAAAAGAAAAAAACAAAAGAAATGAAATAAAAGAGGAGATAAAGAAAAGCCAAAGGAAAATGAAAGAAAAAAAGGAAAAGAAAAAATGGAACAAAAAGGAAGCACATAAAGAACACAAAAAGAAACAAATGAAAGAAAAAGAGATGGAGAAAAGAGAAATAGAAGAAAAAAAGGAAAAGAAAAAAATGAAAGACACAAAGGGAAAAATAAAAGGGAGTCAAAAGAAAGAAGGGAGAAGAAAACAACATTAAAAGGCAAAAAAAGAAAACAAAAGGGGGAAAAAAAGAAATGACAACCTTTCCGTTTTTTTCAGGTTCCTGTAGCAACAAAATGGCCGACCGTTTTAGAGGACCTCACCTTATGTCAAATGAAGGCAAATTTCTCAACCTACAGTAATGTAGTTTAGCACCCTGGCATTTTGGTTAACATGCATTCTGGGAAATGTACACTCTTTTGACCCATTTTATCTTTAGCGGACATTTTAAGCTCTCGAGGGCCACTTGAAACGATGTGGCAGGCCACTTTTGGCCCGCAGGCCATGAGTTTGGCACATATGCTCTAAAGAACTGTGAAAAAAACAGCAAAGCATGCGTACTTTACTTACTTTACTGTATGTAACATCCTACATGCCGACATTTCTTGTGTCAATTTTGTGTAAACTATTACTAAAACCTTATCCTCCTTGTTTTATAACCTTATCTTCTCTGTTCCTTTATCTTCTTGGCTTTTTTACCTCACCGTGAATGTGTGAAACTGGAGTGTCATGCCCAATTTCGTTGTCACAATATGTTAACCCATTTGTGACAATGACAATAAAGGTATACTCTTTTGAATACTTGCTCAACTGTCTACTGAAGTGTAGCATGCTAACACATCACACTTGGTTAGCCGTAGCATGTACAATTAGCGCTTATGCTAGCTGAGATGGGAATGGTAGTACTCACATGAAATAGATCGGGTATCCACTTTCAAAATACCAGCAGTACTTTTTAGCCTCTATAGCCTGTAAAAAAAAGAAAAAAAGAGTAAGTATATGTCAAATAAAAATGTTATCGCTAGCTTTTAGTGATGCTAAATGGAAAAAAAAATTACATTAAATGTAAAAATTTTGCTTGTTTTCAATTTAGAATTTCCCCCGTCTATAGGCTTCAATGACAATAACAGTTAGCTCTTGTGAAGACATTGATAACATTACATAACATTTTGATTGCTATATATTAGCAATGCTAAAAAAAACGTTCCAGGTGTTTGTGTCCACATTTTTCTTGGGATCAATAATTCCTAACAAAATGAGTGAACTGCAAAATTGATAACTTGAAAGCAAAATAATACATTTGTGGTAAGATTTATCCTTGGGAGATTAGAAAAGGTTTGATAAATGAGACTAGGAGAAACGAATTCTTGTGGTAGACCTCTGGCGCACCCTGCTGGTGCCAAAGTCCCTGCCAATAAATTAAAAATGAAGCAATCTCCTCTACATGGGCTTCAATGTTAATTCCAGTTAGCTCGTGATAGGACACGTAGCAGCAATATGTTAAATAAAAATGCTAAACTTAGATATGAGTGATGCTAAATTTAAAAACAAATAATATCACAATAAACACAGTCACAAATTTGGTTTATTTTCAGATGAGCATTTCTTGTGTTTAGCTTTATTTGTTAATTCGAGTTAGCTCATGTTAGCTCACATAGCAACAAAACGTTAAATAAAACTGTTAGCGCTAGATGTTAGCGATGCTAATTGAAAAAAAAAAAAATGAAATGGCACGATTAAAAACAGTCGCATATTTTTTTTAATTTTCAGATTAGGAATTCCTGTATTTAAGTTTCAATGTTAATTTCAGTTAGCTTATATTTAGCGTTACTTTATATTTTAGCATTTAGCTAGCAAGATTTTATGGGATATTTGTGGCCAGCCTACATTCAAAATCGGGGCTATTTTTCATAAATCTAAGTATTTAAACTTTTAGAATCTCCCTTTATAAATCCGCATTAGCGTATGCGGCTCATAGGCTCTGAAACGGTTAAACCAATTTTCATGAAAATTTACACGGTTGGACTTTAGACCTCTGGGAGTGTTTTTAGCTAGGTTTGATGTTAAGGCACCCCCGATAAATACCAACTGCATTCATGTACAAGCGGCTCTGGAGCTGAATGTGGCTCTTTGGCACACCCTAGAGGCTCCCTAGCACCATTTCAACAAACCACAGCCCCAACAACCTCACCCAAGAAGAATGCCCTGCAATGCCAAGCCCAGCAAACTTCATTTTCGAAAACGAAGAAATTTGGATTTTCTGACCGACATATTGCATTTATCGGTCAGAGATCGATAAAGTGGCAAATAAAGAAAATTAATTTGAAGGCACAACGTTTCATACTTTTGCTAGTTTACTTATCGTAAGGTTATTAGCTCATCACGCAGGTTAGACAGGGGGAAAATAAGACAGTTGAGAGTTAAATTTAAGATTAGTAGACAAACTTTGAGACCTTTTCAATGCCTAAATTTGCAAATGATACGACTTTAAGTTTTTAAGACTTTGGGGGAGCCCTGTGTTAGCAGGGACCGGTATAGCGCCTTTTTTGTCGGGCCTGCAGCTCTTTTTTTGCTGTTCTGTCCACCAAAAAGTGAACTGCACTCGAGCGACTGCGATCCACTATCCACAATCGCATATTGCTGCGAGCAGAGCCCGGCAGAGCGCTTTTTTTTGTCAGGCCTGCAGCTCTTTTTTGCTGTTCTGTCCACTAAAAAGTGAACTGCACTCATGCGGGTGCGATACACTATCAACAATCTCATATTGCTGCGAGCAGAGGCACAGCGCTTTTTTTGTCGGGCCTGCAGCTCTTTTTTACTGTTCTGTCCACCAAAAAGTGAACTGCACTCGTGTGGCTGCGATCCACTATCCACAATCGCATATTGCGAGCAGAGGCCGGCAGAGCGCTTTTTGTTAGGCCTGCAGCTCTTTTTTTGCTGTTCAGTCCACCAAAAAGTGAACTGCACTGCGAGCACTTTTTGGCTGCGATCTATTATAGTCGATTTTACATATTGTGGGTGTTCTTGTCCCTATTAATTGTGATGAATGGGGGATGACCATATTTTGTTACATATTTATTATCCACCCCTTTAAATATTGTTTTTTAGGTGCATATTTTCTTCACATTTTGGTTAGTTATGGTTGTTAGGGGACACATTTTATTGAGGTTCGGGGCATTTCGGAATGCGTAAGACTATAAATTGAAAAACCAAATTTAAGACCCAAGTCGACAAAAAAAATACAATTATTTATTTTAGCCAAGGCGAAAGACGTTAGTCAGAGAGCCATTTATCGTTTAAGTCATTTAAATGCCAATCAAGGCCTTATTTTTAGAATAATGGATTTCAAGACTTTTCTAAGATCAGCAGGAACCCTGCACTGTACTTCTTTGTGTCCAATATATAGATTCACAACTAAGTTTTTATCACCCATTATCCAATTTGCACCGATCCATTTCTGGCGTCGGGACCTAATCGTAATCCATTACCCGGCCGTGGCCGTCGTCCAGCTCTGTTCATTGTCTTCCCTCCAATTAGACAAAGTGAGCGAGTAAATGCCCCTCTGGCTGTCCCCCCCGTGGGACCGAAAAAAATGACTCTTACACAACCACTGAATGTTCTTGGACGCTTTAAAAGCTGCTCGGCGGTTTTAGCCGGACGGGCTTCCATAGTTCAAACGGGTTCGCTCGGAACATTAAGCTTGCTTGCGGTTATCTCTGCTAACTAGCGGTCGACCGATTATAGATTTGACAATTTAATTGATATTGGCGATTTTATTTATTCGATGAGCCGATTAAATATATTTAAAACTGGGTTATTTAGGCTCAGCTACAGCTGAGCCTCTCCTACCCTAACTCCCGCCCACTGTCTCGGACGCTACCCACCCCCCGCCTTCCGATTGGATGAACAACCAGGGGCAGAGCCATTGAAGCAGGAAGAAGAACATTAGAGCAGAGTACACATCAGCAGCTCTGCTAACTCCTGTTTACCTACATGCCTGTGAATTAAGACCGCTGATACTTTTGAGATTTTATAGAGTTTGTTGTAGAAAATTGTGTGTGTGATTAAAAGATAGCATCAAAAGTGTAGTTCACTTGTTTTAGGTAAGCGCATTCAGGTGGAGCCTGACAGATTAGCTCTTATCATAACATGAGTTGGTCAATCAAGCGTGCACAAAAAGCAGGTTAAAATGGAAGGCTCAATGATTAGCTGTTACCATAACATGAGTTCATCAATCTGGCAGTAAAACAGAGGAATGCCCAGACATTTCAATTTGCAAGCTTTGTTGAAATTTCCATGCACGTTTTGTTTTACTTTATTGAAGTCATTTTTGTTTATTTATTGTCAAAAGAAATTAGGGAGCTATTTACGTTTTATGCACCCTTTATACGAGTTGCTGCTAAGCCTAATTTTAAATCATGCACTGTTAGTTTTTGGCTTATGTGAAAGATTTGTCCCATTAGTTATCTTGAAATACAAATTGATTATAAAAGGTTTAAGAGAACTGTTTTGGGGGAATTTATAACAAATACTCTTAGTTTTCTTAGCACTAGGAATCATTTTACATTAAATAAATTGGAATTTCAACACTGCTAGCATGACTCATCTTTCACTTAAACCAAAAACTAACAATTCAGGAAATAACATTAAACTAAGGATCAAGATTGCCAAACTAATGTTATGGTAACAGCTAATCACCCAGACTTCCACTTCGAAGTGCTTTTTATGCTCACTCTCAATCACAAACAAACACGCTTGAGTGACCAACTCATGTTATGATAAGAGCTAATGTATCAGTTTCCATCTGAATGTTTTTCAGGCATGTCGGGACTCAGGAGTTAGCGGAGTTGCTGCTGTTCACTCCGCTCTTAAGTTCTTCCTGCTTCAGTGGTTCCAGCCCGGTCGCTTATTCAATCAGAAGGCACGGTGTGGGTGGAGACAGAAAGAGAGAGAGGCTTGACTGCAACTGAGCCTTAATAACCCAGTTTTAAATACATTTAATCGGCCCGTCGAATAAATAAAAACGCTGATACCCGTCAAATTCTCAAATTCCCAAATATCGGTGCCGATAATCGTACCACCTCTACTACTTTAGCATTGTATACTCAACTATATCTTCCGTTGGAGGAATCTGACACTAAATTGTGGAAATTTGGAGGCCTGCCTCACTGAGATCAAAGAATGGATGTCACTCAACTTCTTGCGCCTTAATTCTGAAAAGACCGAAATGTTAGTTATTGGTCCATCTAAATGCCGTGACTTATTCTCAAAAACTGCTGTGAACATTGACAAATGTCACATCACACAGAGTGACTCAGTTAAAAATGTAGGTGTCATATTTGACCCCGATCTGTCCTTTCAAACACATGTGAAGAAAATGACTAGAACCGCTTTCTTCCATCTTCGCCACATTGCTAAAATTCATCCTATATTGTCTCAGTCGGATGCGGAGATTATAATTCACGCGTCGATGACTGTAATGCACTACTCTCTGGTCTCCCGAAGTCCAGAATCAAGAGTCTTCAGCTGGTACAAAATGCCGCAGCGAGGCTTTTAACTAGGACAAAAAAGTCAGATGACATCACGCCGATTTTGGCTAACCTGCATTGGCTCCCTGTTAGCCTAAGATGTGATTTCAAGGTTCTCTTAATATTATACCAAATCATACATGGACTTGCTCCCTCATATCTTTCAGATCTGATTTCCCCCTATGTTCCGGTCCGAAGCCTTCGTTCTGAGAGCGCCGGTCTTCTGGTGATCCCAAGAGCCAAGAAGAAATCCGCAGAATCATAAGCTTTCTCTATACAAGCTCAGTGTAGCATGCTCTCCCCCCTGAGATCCGATCTGCAACCTCAGTGGAAATATTTAAATCTAAGCTTAAAACACACTTCTACTCTATAGCATATGAATAACCTATACTTTTTGTGGACAATATCTGTGTATTATTTGTGATTGCAACATCATTTGCTGTCTGGTAATCCTGAAAGGGGGATGCTACGTGTGCGGTCCCTTCTCAAGGTTTCTTCATTTTCCTCATGTTGAAGTTTTTGAGTTTTTCCTTGCCCTCATGTTGGTTCCAGATCAGGGGATGATGTAATAATAGTCTGAAAAATAGTCTGTGTAATAACCTGTGCAGCCCTTTGAGACTCTTTGTGATTAAGGGCTATACAAATCAAAATGACTTGACTTGACTATACAAAATGAATATGATTGCAGCATCTTAGTGGTAGCATGAACAGGAATTCCTTCAGTCTGGATTGAAATCCGGTTTTAATACCGATCTAAAGCTAACAATAAAATTGTGATTAGGAATACACTGCCTGAGTACATTTAAAATGGATGAATGCGAATCAGCTGAGTGATGATAAAATAATAATCATTCTGGTTAATAATGAATGTTTATGAGTATCGGGGGTTGGACACGAGTGAAGATGGAGAATTGTTTTTGCGGGGAAAAAAAAACATTACAGCTTTCTAAATTCCCTCAGTGTTATTTAAAAAAAAAAAAAAATCTATTTTATTCTATCGATGAATAATCAACTATTTTTGTCTCAAAGCCCCAGTGTGCAATATTCAGGGTTCATACGCATTTTTCTTGGCCAAATTCAGGCTGATAGCACATGCTTTGTGCTATTTTGAGCTGTTCTTATCCATGATATGCAATCTTTTTGTGTCAATGGGCTGCTATAAACTGACATGAATTCTGCCATTCTGTTTCAACAATGCACACGCAAACTCGGAAAAGCCTCTCTCTATAGGTGTTGGGTAATAATTGAGCGCAATACATAATAAGGTAAAGTATTGTGTGTATAAAAAGCAGAAAAATAAGTCAAATTTGGACTCATTTGAATGATGAATTCAATGTCTTTTGCTTTCTCTTTTACCTAGTTTAATTTATATTTTTTGGAGCGATTTTCAGAAAATCTGTGTCTAAATTGATTCAAATAGAATTCTAAATAGTTATTTTTACTTCATTTTTTATAGCACTCAAGCGTTAATATATTTAATTTATATTTTATTCTAATGCATTTTAGGAAATTTGTGTTCTTCGACTTAAAATCTGTTCAGTGTGTAAAAAGCGACAATAGTTTTGGATTTTACAATTTTTTGGGGTAGATCTGAGATTATAATAATCTATATTTCATGGGTTTTTTTTTTTTTGGGGGGGGGGGGGGTCCCCTGCAAAACCCAGGAAATTACTAATTATTAAATCATTTGGTGCATTATTGATAATAAATCACTATAAAAAACAAAAATCTGAGGAGCCGTTTGGGAGCCGAAAGAACCAGCTCTTCAGAGTAAACTGGGCCAAAAGAGCCGGAATTCCTATGGCTCATCTGATAAAGCTGTCCTTTAGGATGCAACAGTAGGGGGCAGTAACGCGCCACATGAGAACTGGAGCCCAGTTGGCGTCATTTTTCTTTCTTTAAAAGCATGGTCTATAGAGTGAGACTTCCAGGAAACACGGCAATGGAACCAATTTTAAGCATTTAAGGACTTCGCCCAAAATTAAGGATTTTCCAGACCTTGAAAGGACGATATTTAAAATTCGGGCATTTTCAAGGATTTCAAGCACCCATACGAGCCGTGTTAGTCATCAAAATAATGACTTGAGTACAAATAAAAAAGGTACCTGGTGAGAAAACTACTCAGGTACAGGGTAACAGTATTCATTTATGAATTGATTTTTGAATGAATGAATGAATGAATTTTTTTTTTATTTTAAAACAGGCAATCAACAATAAATGACAAGTTAATTGTGTAAATTTAAAATCTGTGTCCTCTGTTTGGGTGAACCCTTTGTGGATTAAACAATATATGAGGCTCCAGCGATATCCACTGCGCATACACTCACCCAGCAACATGAAAATGTCAACGAAAGTGTATTTTAAATTGATTTACTGGGTCAAAAAACAACGAATTGAAAGTTTTATTCAGTGACGCGGACGACACAAGCAAAACAAAAAACATAAAATATGCACGTCGACACTCATGCTAGTATTTTCTTAATAATTGTTAACACTAGCAGATGTTAGCAAAGTAATACATGCAAATAGCTGCATGCTAACAAATTATCTTAACGAGTAATGTTAACAGCTACATGCTAACGGGAACATGCTAGTTGTACTTTAGGCCTCCGAGAGGGTCTTTAGCTAGGTTTGGTGTCAAAGCACCTCAATGAATACCAGCAAAACAGCTCTTTGGCATTCCCTAGTGCAGTGATTTTCAACTAGTGTTGCCAGTGTTGATAGTCAGGTGTGCTGTGAGAAATTTTAAAATTTTATAAAATATGTATGAATCATTTTCTTCAAATATGATGTCATTGTCAAGTGTCTGTGCTGTAAAAACTGGGGGTACTATAAATTATATATTGTATTTAAACATACTGTTCAGTGTCATTTTATAAAATTTTTGGTTAGTGTGCCGCAAAATTTTTCTTATGTAAAAAAAAAAAACGTGCCCTGGCTCAGAAAAAGGTTGAAAAACACTGCCCTAGTGGTTTTCTGGCCCCTTTTCAACGTCCCAACAACCTCGCTCAAGGAGAATGCCCAGCAACGCCAAGCCTGGCAACTTCGGCCCATTCTACTTGTATTTTACTAATAGTCTTTTCACTAAGGATTGTTAGATGTATATTGCCGACATTGATCATTAAAAAAAACATTTTTTTAAAATTTAGAACACCAGAACTGTTCTTATTTTGTAACCAACCTCAATTGTGACGTCACCGCCCTTCACTTACTAAGACAATGAAACGAAACGGACGGCTTCTCCTAAAGTTGGGATTTCTTCAAAGCCGAAAGCTTTTAGGTGGTATTTTTAGGAGCCGAATTGATAAGAATATGCCTTAAATATCACTTATGTCGTCGTTTGACCTCTAAGTCGAGTGAGTTTTTTATATCGAGGAAGCGAAATTTAAATTGTTGTTATTCTGATAGGGATTCGGCTGGCGCTGGAGCTTAGCGAAACAAACGTTTTTTTAAATTAATTTATTTGTGTGTTTGTGAAATAACGAACGATAAAAAGGGGGTGTAGGTAAAAGGTAAAGATAAATTGGAATAAAAATAGCAAGGAAAGATGTGTACTCACCTCTAAAAAGAGGCAGAATGTCAAGGCAAAATCGCTCCGGAGATTCCTCATGTCTCCTCCGAAAAAAGGCCGAAAAGAATGGAAGCTCTTTCTTTCTCTTTCTAAATCTTCACGGTGGTTGTCGTTAGCGGCCGCTGGCTTGCCGGCGGAGATAGCATCCCGCCGCTCCTCCGCCGCCACCGGCGGTGGAAGCAAGAAGAAGGAGAAGCGGGGAGGAGGAGGCTGGAAATGGCTTAATGGCGAGCACCGCGACGGTAGCGGAAGCTTGTGATGTTTGAAGCCCGCCCAAAGTCGTCCGTCGGCCCCTTTAGCCCCCGCGGGTACCCCGCCCGCAAACAAACGCCTTTCCCTTCTGAATTATTGAACAAAATGATAAGATGGAGGAGAATTGAATCCGAGGAAGTATTTATGTATCTAAAAATATATTATTATAATGATGTCCTCTGTTTTCTCGAATTTTATTCATTTCTATTTTAGGTAAATATATTTTATCTTTCCCGATTCTGTTTTCGCTCATTTTCTCCCGGAATGCAGTGCATCATTTGTTTCTGTTTTTATTTATATTTTAGTTTTCAAAAGTGTTTTTTGCATTTTTTTTTTGCTCTGGGTTTTTATGTTGATTTAAAAAATAAAATAAATACATTTTGTCTTTTTTTTTTTAATTTATTTTCCCTTGTTTTCCATAAAAAAATGATGTACCTTTTTTTAATTACTGTTTTTGAATAATAGATTATATGTTTCTGACCAAAATCCTTTAGTCTTTTGATTTGTATTTTAGTTTAAAAAACTAATGTTTTTATGTTTTATTTTGCTTATTGATTTTTATTTATTCTCATTCTTTGGACGTCAGGTAAATATATTTTAGCTTCTCCGATTCTGTTTTCGCTTATTTTCTCCCAGAATACAGGACATTATTTGTTTCTGTTTTTATTTATATTTTAGTTTTCAAAAGTGGTTTTTGCATTTTTTTTTTTTTGCTCTGGGTTTTTATGTTGATTTAAAAAATAAAATAAATACATTTTGTCTTTTTTTTTTTAATTGTATTTTCCCTTGTTTTCCATTAAAAAAAAATTGAATTACTGTTTTTGAATAATAGATTATATGTTTCCGACCATAACAGTTTTTTTTATTTGTATTTTAGTTTAAAAAAACTAACGTTTTGATGTTTTATTTTTGCTTATTAATTTTTATTTACAGTATTCTCATTTTTTGGACGTCAGGTAAATATATTTTAGCTTCTCCAATTCTGTTTTCGCTTATTTTCTCCCGGAATACAGGACATCATTTGTTTCTGTATTTATTTATATTGTAGTTTTCAAAAGTGTTTTTTGCATTTTTTTTTGCTCTGGGTTTTTATGTTGATTTAAAAAATAAAATAAATACATTTTTTTCTTTCTTTTTTAGTTTTATTTTCCATAAGAAAATGACGTGCCTTTCTTAACAAAATGATTTTTTATAATAGATTATGTGTTTCCGTCCAAAAGCCTTTAGTTTTTTTATTTGTATTTTAATCTAATTTAATTTAGTTTTTTTTTCTCCCGGAATACAGGACATCATTTGTTTCTGTTTTCATTTATATTTTAGTTTTCAAAAATGGTTTTCGCATTTTTTCTGCTGTTTTTTTTTCGTTGATTTAAAAAATAAAATACATATATTTTGTCTTTCTTTTTAAATTTTATTTCCCTTTGCTTTCCATAAGAAAATGACGTCCAAAATTCTCTAGTTTTTTTATTTGTATTTTAGTTTAAAAAAAAACAATGTTTTTGATGTTTTATTTTTGCTCATTGATTTTTATGTATTCTTATTATTTGTTGGTCGGTTAATTTCCCAATTCTGTTTTCGTTTATTTTCTCCCGGAATCACATCATTTGTGTTCTTAATCATATTTTAGTTTGAAAAAATGTATTCGCTATTTTCTCTGTTCTTTTTTGTGGTACCGGTATTTGTTTTTGATAAATATATATTTTTCCTAGTTTATTTTCGCTTGTTTACCTCAAAGAAATGACGTCACTTGTTTAAAAAAAAAAACTGATATTTGATAATAGATGATATATTTCTGCTTCTTGGAAGTTTTTTAGGGATATCTAAATGACCCATTTCTTCTTATTTTTTGTAAATGTTTACCGAATGAAAGTAGAACATTGAAATCCAAACACAGATGGGGTTGTTCTTTTTCGACTCTTTTAAATATTACATGGAAAAAGCAGATGGCGACATGGAAAATCACATTGGCCTATTAGAGCCGTTTAAAAATGGATCCGGAACACAAAAACAAGCTTCAATGTAAAACTCCTCATGAATTGAAGGAGGCAAATACGTGAAAAAGTATCATTACTTTCAATGACTTTTGGATGACTCCAATACCAAATATGCTCATAAAAGACAAAAGAAACTAAATAGGAATAAAATTACTAAATTTTGCGCAGGCTTGGGGAGTAACGGAACACATGGAAGGGCAAAAAGCTGTTTGGATTGATTTTAATTTCGTTTCTGTCGCATTTGATGTTCGTTTTGCTGGAGATCAAAGAGATCAAAGCCAGGAGCGAAACCTTACCGGGTGTTGTGAGTCATCATTTTCTGTCATAAAATGCAGACCATTTACCATTTAGCATCTTGATTATCCTCAAAACGTATGGAGGCTGACTCCCTATTGGTGTGCGAGTGTGTGTGTGAATGGGTAAGTGTGAAGCACATTGTAAAGCGCTTTGGGAGCTCTTCATTGACTTGAAAAGCGCTATAGAAATACAGACCATTTAGTATTTAGCATCTTGATTATCCTCAAAACGTTTGGAGGCTGACTCCCTATTGGTGTGTGAGTGTGTGTGTGAATGGGTGAAGTGTGAAGCACATTGTAAAGCGCTTTGGGAGGTCTTCATTGACTTGAAAAAGCGCTGTAGAAATGCAGACCATTTACCATTTAGCATCTTGATTATCCTCAAAACGTATGGAGGCTGACTCCCTATCGGTGTGTGAGTGTGTGTGTGAATGGGTAAGTGTGAAGCACATTGTAAAGCGCTTTGGGATGCCTTCATTGACTTGAAAAGCGCTATAGAAATGCAGACCATTTAGTATTTAGCATCTTGATTATCCTCTAAACGTTTGGAGGCTGACTCCCTATTGGTGTGTGAGTGTGTGTGTGAATGGGTGAAGTGTGAAGCACATTGTAAAGCGCTTTGGGAGGTCTTCATTGACTTGAAAAGCGCTATAGAAATGCAGACCATTTACCATTTAGCATCTTGATTATCCTCAAAACGTTTGGAGGCTGACTCCCTATTGGTGTGTGAGTGTGTGTGTGAATGGGTGAAGTGTGAAGCACATTGTAAAGCGCTTTGGGAGGTTTTCATTGACTTGAAAAAGCGCTGTAGAAATGCAGACCATTTACCATTTAGCATCTTGATTATCCTCAAAACGTATGGAGGCTGACTCCCTATTGGTGTGTGAGTGTGTGTGTGAATGGGTAAGTGTGAAGCACATTGTAAAGCGCTTTGGGATGCCTTCATTGACTTGAAAAGCGCTATAGAAATGCAGACCATTTACCATCTTGATTATCCTCAAACCGTTTGGAGGCTGACTCCCTATTGCTGTGTGAGTGTGTGGGTAAGTGTGAAACACATTGTAAAGCACTTTGGGAGGTCTTCGACTTGAAAAGCGCTATAGAAATGCAGATCATTTACCATTTAGCATCTTGATTATCCTCAAAACGTATGGAGGCTGACTCCCTATTGGTGTGAGTGTGTGTGTGTGAGTGGGTAAGTGTGAAGCACATTGTAAAGCGCTTTGGGAGGTCTTCATTGACTTGAAAAGCGCTATAGAAATGCAGACCATTTACTTAGAGGGAAAACTTTCACATATGCAATTTGCTTAATTGACTAAACAGTTGAAATTCTTTTAATTATAACTGAATAAAAAGACTGTGAATACAACTTGGATCAGTGTGAATTTTTCGACCTCAAGAAAATAAACATTTGCGTTTCAAAAACTCACAAGAAGGCAACCTCCTTATCTTATAAATGTTCTTGTTTTTTTCTTAACGTCTGTTCCTTAAAGATAAGAGATTGCGCGTTTCGGAAGGCTTCACTTTATAACTGTCCGGTTAGAAATAATGAGTGTAAACAAATGAATTCATACACGGAGACATCAAGAAATAAGTAGAGGTTTGTTTAAAGGAACAGTGTGTAATCCTGGATTACAAGATCCCACTGTATTGTGTAGTGAAAGCAAAAATGATTATGAAAAATGAGGACTTCAAGTGACCCCACCACACAAATTCTCTAATGCTTTTACATCATTCTTTATGTTCATTTATGAGAAAGAAAGAAAAAGACAAAACAGGAAAAAAGAATGGAAAAAGAGAAAATGAGAAAAAGAAAGACAAATAATATAAAAATGAAAAGGCAAGTCAAAGGGAAAAATGAACAAAAAAGAAAGACAAGAGTCCAAAAAAGTACGTAAAAAAGTACAAAAAAGGCCAAAAAACAGAAAAGGACAGACAAAAAGGAGAAACAAAGGAAAAAGGCCAAGGAAAAAGGAAAAAGCACAAAAAATGCAAAAAGAAAGGAAAAAAGAAAACAAAAAAGTAAAAAGGCCAGAAAAAATAGAAAGTAAAGATAAAGAATGAAAAAAAAGAATTAAGGAAAAAGAACAGAAAAAAAGAACAAGAAAGAAAAAAAAAGAATAATCCAAATAAATAAGTAGGAAAAGAGAAGAAAACGAAGTAAGAAAAAGTCACGTGAAAAGGAAAATAAGGACATCGTAAAAAAGATAATAACAGGGGCCGCTAGGAGGGGGTCATGTTAGGTGAAATAAATACAAATTTCTTAACCTACGAGAAAAATGCACTTTATACGATAGTCTGTGTATTTTTGCCAATCATCCAAATAAATCATATTTTTTAAATAACAAAAGTTACTTTAACCACGACAGTGTGCTAAATAATACACACGTTTTCCCCTTATTTTTGTATTATTCGTGCATAACCTTTCGTTCTATCTTTCGCCGCCAGAGGGCGATACAGTATTGCGTAACCTTATTTTGTATTCCAAGAGAAAAGGAAGCGCATGAGTTAAAAAAAAATAACGTATTTGCAACAAAAAAAGCCCTTTAAAACAAACAAATAAATTAAAAATGTATTTGAAACTATTTTTTGGGTGCCAGATATTTGTATCCACTCCAAAAATACTACAGTTATACAACATTTCTACAAAACTAGATATCATTTTGCTTTAATTAAAAAAAGAAAAGAAATACCACATACATTCTACAAAAATACTACTACAGTAACACCATAATGCAAAAATACTACTATGTAAATACTCCAAAATACCAAAAAATACTACAAAACTATACACCAAATGCAGCGCTTTAAAACGGGGACCTAATTTATTATTTTGTTTTAATCCTGAAAAAATATATGATGCAGAAATTCTACGGAAATGCAACTATAGTAATACTACAAACGTACTACTATAAAAATACAAAAATGATTACAAGATTACTACAAAACTAGATATCAAATGTAGTACTCAAAAACTGGGGATCCAATATATGATTTTGCTTCAATTCAGAAGAGAAAAATATAAATACTACTGTACATGCATTCTACTAGAGTAACACTATAATGCAAAAATACTACGACAAATACTCCAAAATACAAAAAATATACTACAAAACTATACACAAAATGTAGCGCTTTAAAACAGGGACCTAATATATTATTTTGTTGTAATCCTGAAAAAAAATATATATATAATGAAGAAATTCTACGGAAATGCTACTATAGTAATACTACAAACATACTACTACAAAAATACAAAAACGAATACAAGATTACTACAAAACTAGATATCAAATGTAGTACTCAAAAACTGGGGATCCAATATATCATTTTGCTTTAATTCAGAAGAGAAAAAAAGAAATACTACAAGCATTCTACTAGAGTAACACTATAATGCAAAAATACTACGACAGAAATACTCCAAAATACAAGAAAAATACTACAAAACTATATACCAAATGTAGCGCTTTTAAACAGGGACCTAATATACTACTTTGTTTTAATCCTGAAAAGAAAAAATACATGCAGAAATTCTACAAAAATACTACTATAGTAATATTACAAACGTACTACTAGAAAAATACATAAATAAATTACTACAAAGCTAAATCTCAAATTTAGTGCTCAAAAATCGGGACTGAATATATTATTTTGCTAATTCTGAAAAGAAAAAAATAATTCTACAAAAAAATACTACTACAGTAATACTATCATGACAAAATCCTACAGAATACTGCAAATTTATTACAAAAATATATACAAAATTGAGTCCTTATAACAGAGACCTACCGGTAATATATATTTAGTTATAATTCAGAAAAAATACATAAAATCTATCAAAATACTACTACAAAAATACTTCTACAGAAATACAACAAAAAAAACTGCATAAAAAAAACACACAAAAATATAAAATAATCAAATATTATTCGAAATAATTTGAACCGGAAGTCCGTGAAACGGAAATGCGATCCCGTAAATTAGATTCAATTGAGTGTTCGTAAGTACTCAAATTTATATAATCGCTGCATTCGTAAGTTTAATTTACTTTCTACTTCATGAAACGAATACTTTACGCATTTCTTATATGCAACAGTATTTCATAGAATTATCTCTTGTACCGTTTGGAGTATATCATGACAGTAATACCGTGTGCAGTTTTATTAACAATGCTGCCATCTAGTGGGAAAACGGCGCAACGCCCACCAAAAGTACAGTATTAAAACAATACTACACTACTAAAAACGTTGTACTCGTTTTCTAAAGTAGTACATAGAGCGAAAAAATAAAAACTTCATACTAGTTGAATCGATTTCCAAAAACTTTTATTTGTAGTACAATATTCACATACAAACGTATTCCCGTTATTGCGTACTTTTATGTATTTTTACGAGTAATGGGACACGAATACTTGCATATATTATCAAATGATACTCTTAAAATAAAACCACAGTGTACGAAAAAGGACAATAAAATAATACAAAGGGAAAATTCTAAGTACACGGAGAGGAAGAGAGAGAAAGGGAAAAAGAGAAAGAAAAAGAAAGATAAAGGGTAGAGAAAAAGAGAAAGAGAGAGAGAAACAAACAAAGAGAATGAAAATAAGAAAGAAAGAAAGAGGACTAAAAACACAGACAGATAAGAATAGAGAGACAGAAAACGAGAATGCAGAGTTAAAAAATAGAGAGGGACAAGGAGAGAAAAAAAATATATAGAGAAAGAGCCAAATAGGGAGAGAAAGATAGAGGGAAACAAATAGGTACAAGCAGAAAGAAAGAAAAAACAGTAGAAAGAGAAAGAATGAAATAAAAACACAGAAAACAATAGAGACAGAGAAAGAGAGTATATATAGAGAAAAAAACAGAGAGCGAGAAAGATAAAGCGAGAAAAATAAAGATACAGAGACAGAAAAAGAGAAGACAGAGAGTAAAAAAAATAGAGTCCGACAAGGAGAGAAAAAATATAGAGAAAGAAAGAGGCATATAGGGAGAGAAAGATAGAGAAAAACAAATAGGTACAAGTAGAAAGAAAGAAACAAAAAGAAGCAGAGAGAGAAAGAGTGAAATAAAAACACAGAGAGAAAACAATAGAGACAGAGAAAGAGAAGAGAAAAAAACTGAGCGAGAGAGATGGATAAAGGGAGAAAATAAAGAGAGAGAAAGAAATAAATAAAGTGAGAGCAATATAAACACAAAAAGAAAGAAGAAATAAAAAAAAAGAGAGTGAGAAAGAGAGATGAAGAGAATGCTAAAGAGGGAAAAAAAGATCAAGAGAAAAAAAAGAGAGAAAGGAATCAATTTCCAGCTGCATTGTAAGTGCCCCCTGGCTTTGGCCACCTCCGGCGAACATGGTTCAAACTGCAAGTCATTTTTCCTCTTGTGCTTCTCTCAGCGTTGTCTCACGGGCCAGATTATGACTCTTGGCGGGCCCGATCTGGCCCCTGTGCCGCACGATCGACACCCCTGTTCTGAGCTAAGATTATATACAAAAAGAGATCCCTAAATTCTCCATAAAAAAAAGAAAAAAAAATAATCAAAAAATGACACTTCAATTCAAAGTTTCTCCCTTTGTTTAAAACCAAAAGGAATCCTACGTCTATACATAAGTGCATTTTTTTCTTTTATATTTGCATTTTCTTTTATTCGTCAATTCTGTTGATTATTTTGGATTGGCCACTAGAGGGCATCTTCAGCTCCCCACAAATTGTGATTCTATGGCCAGGGGCCTCAAACTCAAGCTGGGGTCAAAATTGGATTTCTTTTACATAGTGGGATCCCAAACCTGAAATCGCCGCCATGTTTGTCCGGCGACATGCTGCTACGCTGTGCTCTGCGGCACTTGTTTTCATTCACGTCAGAAACAACGGTGGTTCAATATTACAGAGTGGTTAGGAATCAAGCCAAAACCTCAGCCCCAGAAGAAAGATTCAAAAGAAGCTGACCAAATTGATGACGCTACGAAACGTAAACGTACATGATTAAAAATATCGTGGAAAGAGGAGTGTGCCTTGTGACGTCACACCGACGCCCAAGCACAGTAATTGTTTGTGGCGGGAAACGATCCAATCGGTGTGCCTGTGCGGTCTAGCGACCTTTCATTCGGGTTTCCTTTTAACGGTGATGCAACAGCACCGCCCGGTGGTGTCCCGCGGGATTGTCCCAGCATATCAAGTACCCCATACTTTCCTAGAGCTTCAGTAGATGAACTCACCAGGAACCTCCTTCAAGACCCCGAACGGTTCCCCGAACTTGAACCGTTTGGAGTCGGCCTTCTTCTCGGCCACTAGGGCGTCCTTCTCCGAGACGGACGACTGGCGGCACTGACCCAAAGCGTAGGCGGGCACCAACACCGGCTCCTCGGTTCCCGGGACCCGGTTTTCCTCCTCCTCGGCCTCGGCGGAGTGAGGAGGAGCGGAACTTTCCAGGGCTGTGTCAGGAACGCTGCCCCTGCTGGATGTCTCCGGAAGTTCGTCCACGGGTTCCATCGGATCTTCCGGGCGAAGCCACGGGTGCTGGAGGCACTGCTCGGCTGTGGCTCGCATCCTAAAATCAAACATTATGTAAAGTCAAATATATGTCAAATATGTGTGAAACTGGAGTGTCATGCCCAATTTCGTTGTCACAATATGTTAACCCATTTTGTAACAATGACAATAAAGGTATATTCTATTCTATTCTATTCTCTACTAAATATACTTGTTCTAAAATCTGACTTCAGTGTTTGAGGGCAAACTATGAGAGAAGGTTTGTCGTGAACTGCACTTTGCCTTGGAATTCGCCTTTTCTTCCTTTTTGTGTAGATAACAATGACTTAACCACCTCACCTGGGGGCAAGGGCGATGACCTATCACCCTTCTCCCAATGCTTCAAAGGACGATTGGGAAAATTGTATCAACACGGCGCGGACCAATCAGCCAGAGGCTTGATCATGGGGCGTGGACAGTTCAGCCCTTGTGGCATAAAAGTGGGCAACCCGGAAGCCCCCGACGTCTCCTGCACACGATTGTAATTGGCACAGACAGAGACCTGATTTGTTCAACTCTTTGATTCAGCTAAATAAATTAATATGTGGACTATACTCGGCTCAAGAACTTCTCCAGCTTCTGGACATGCTCCAATTTTCAGAGTTAAACGGCAAACATTGGCTAGCACCGGCACTCGAATGAGTTAATCAAGTGTGTTATTGGTGATTTTGTCATTTTCATAGATTTAGAGAACGGAATTATTTTCATAACAGGCGATAAAACCAAAAAATGGTACTGACTGTGGCTGTTTACGGAGCAGAGTCTGGATAAAATCCACGGCCAGGTCGGAATCCCGCAGTTCCTCCTCCTCGTAGCTGACGTTCATCTGGGAGATGTTGAGGAAGGTCTCCTGCTTGTCCTTCCCCAGAAAAGGAGACGATCCCGTCACCATCACGTACGTCAGGACCCCGATGCTCCTGGAGAACACCGGCGAGATATCAAAGACGCCGTCCATTTTTCAGATCTTTCCTCGGACTTACCACATATCGGTTGCCGTGGAGATGGGCTCATAATTTAGGATCTCTGGAGCTGTCGACCGATAGAAAAGAGCATATATTGACATGAAGAAACATTTAAAACAAACCACCTGTAGAGGGCGACACCGCCTTACAAAAAGCAAAAAAATGATAACCGTGGAAACAAAGCTTGCTATTATCAAGGAATGCGAAAAAGGTAAACAAAAATGGATACCCTCACTATTATATATAATTAATATAGGCTCCAAGGCTTGCAGTGATGCTAAAGGGAGAAGCAAGAAACGATAACCAAAGAAACTAAGCTTGCTATTATCAAGAAATATGAAAAATCTACAAAAATGGATACCCTCACTATTATATATAATTACTATAGGCTCCAAGGCTTGCAGTGATGCTAAAGGGAGAAGCAAAAAACGATAACCAAAGAAACAAAGCTTGCTATTATCAAGAAATACGAAATATTTTACTTAGATATAAGTAATAGATATAAGTACTAGATAGATAGATATAAGTACTAGATATAAATACTAGATAGATATAAGTGCTAGATAGATAGATATAAGTACTAGATAACTATTAGATAGATAGATATAAGCACTAGATATAAGTACTAGATAGATAGATATAAGTAATAGATATAAGTACTAGATAGATATAAGTACTAGATATAAGTACTAGATATAAGTACTAGATAGATAAATATAAGTACTAGATATAAGTACTAGATAGATATAAGTACTAGATAAGTACTAGATAGATAGGTATAGGTACTAGATATAAGTACTAGATAAATATAAGTACTAGATAGATAGGTATAAGTACTAGATAAGTACTAGATAGATAGATATAAGTACTAAATATAAGTACTAGAGAGATAGATATAAGTACTAGATATAAGTACTAGATCTAAGTAATAGATATAAGTACTAGATATGTATATATAAGTACTAGATAAGTACTAGATAGATAGATAAAAGTACTAGATATAAGTACTAGATACATAGATATAAGTACTAGATAGATATAACTATTAGATATAAGTACTAGATATAAATACTAGGTAGATAGATATAAGTACTAGATAGATAGATATAAGTACTAGATATAAGTACTAGATACATAGATATAAGTACTAGATAGATATAACTATTAGATATAAGTACTAGATATAAGTACTAGATAGATAGATATAAGTACTAGATAGATAGATATAAGTACTAGACATAAGTACTAGATAGATAATTATAACTACTAGATATAAGTACTAGATATAAGTACTAGATGTAAGTACTAGATAGAGATAGATGGATAGAGAATTTATTCATCCCCGTCGGGAAATTCACACTTTCCAAAATAACGTTTTACTATAGAGTATTTAAGTAGTGCTACAGAAAATACACACTGTAATAAAAATAGGGTAATATAAAAATGTGTAGGTGGGGTTTCATGTGGGCTTTTACTCCCCCGGGTGGAGTTGAAGAGCCTCATGGCATGAGGACGAAACGATCTCCTCAGTCTGTCCTGCTCATGTTTGTCTCTAAAGCACTGGGGGTCCAAAGACATTCGCTAATCCCCTGCTGTATGAGAATTTCACATTGCGATCCCTTCCTCAAAAGGAATTAATGCCGTACCCCGGGGTGCTACTCGTTTTGATCATCGTTGACTCACCGACATACTCAGGAGTCCCCATAATCTCTCGAAGCTCCTGGTGGCTGCTGATGATCCGTGACAGACCAAAGTCCACGATCTTGATGTCACCCAGCGGGGAGTTGCTCGTCAGGAGGATGTTCTGAGGCTGAAGAAGGACGGGAACAGTCAGAAACACGGACTTTGGTTCCGGTAGAGATCTTAGGAACCTTGAGGTCCAGGTGGACCAGGTTCCTCCGATGTAAGAAGGCCACTCCTTGCAAGATCTGCCTCAAGAGCCGTTTCACGTCCTTCTCGCCGAAGGACTCGTCCTCTTGTTCCGACACGCACCGCTCGAAGATTTCGCCCCCGGCCGCGCTGAGGACAGGAACGGAACCACATTAGAAAACCAAGTAGGCGGTCCATCGGTATTGAAGGATTTTATACATTTGACTATAAAGGATTTTATACAATTTTATACAAATTACAGTTATTGAATGCAAAAAATGGTTGAGAATTGAAATGAGGACACATGAATCCAGAATAGAACCAAGAATCCCCTTAGGGCATACGTGTCAAACAGTCGGCCCGCGGGCCGAACTAGGCCCGCTGAGGATTTTAATCCGACCCGGTAGATAACACTGAGCAAAGTGCAAGAGAAAAATGAGCTGTAGTATGAATAGCAAAGCATCTGTAGTAGTATTTCTCTCTAATTTTTTTTTATTGTTTTTCTTTCTCTTTCTTGCCCTCTTTTTCTCTTCCTTGCTTTCTCTTTTTTTCTCTTTCCTTCTCACACTCTCTCACTCTTTTTCTTCTCTCTCTCGTTCTCTCATTTTTTTTCTCTATTGTTTTCCTTATCTGTCTTGCTGTCTTTTTCTCTTTCTCTCTAACTTTCTCTCTTTTTTTTCTTTCCTTCTCACACTCTCTTTTTCATTCTTTTTTTTCTCTCTCTCTCGTTCTCTCATTTTTTTCTCTATTGTGTTCCTTATCTGTCTTGCTGTCTTTTTTTTCTCTTTCTCTCTAACTTTCTCTCTTTTTCTCTCTTTTTTTTCTTTCCTTCTCACACTCTCTTTTTCATTCTTTTTCTTCTCTCTCTCTCGTTCTCTCATTTTTTTCTCTATTGTGTTCCTTATCTGTCTTGCTGTCTTTTTTTTCTCTTTCTCTCTAACTTTCTCTCTTTCTTTCTCTTTTTTTTCTTTCCTTCTCACACTCTCTTTTTCATTCTTTTTCTTCTCTCTCTCTCGTTCTCTCATTTTTTTCTCTATTGTGTTCCTTATCTGTCTTGCTGTCTTTTTTTTCTCTTTCTCTCTAACTTTCTCTCTTTCTTTCTCTTTTTTTCTCTTTCCATCTCACTCTGTCTCTCTCTTTTTCACATTTTTCATATTTCTCTGTTTTGCTCTTCCCTTCTTTTTTCTCACTTTGTCTAACTCTTCCTCACTCTTGTTCTTTCTTTTTCTGACTATCGTTTTCTCCTTTCTTATTCTTTTGATCTTTCTCTTTCTTTCTTTAATTTTCTTTTTCGGTCTCTTTTGACTCTTTTTTTCTCTCTGTTTCTCTCTATCGTGTTCTCTCTCTGTATTTCTCTCACTTTTTCTTCATGTTTCTGTCTCTCCCACCTTCTCTGTCTCTTACGCCGCCTCCCATGTTCTCTCTCTCTCTCTTTATCTTTCTCTCTTTCCTTTTCTCTCTTCTTTCCCTCTCTTCTTTCCCTCACTCTTTTTCTTAAACCTACTATTCTGGCACCAGTGGGATTTTTCTTTTTAGCATGTGGCCCTCAGCTCAATTGCCTTAGGGAGAGGCGGAAATAGGTTATATTTCAGACCTCATTAATTATCTCGCTGTCAGAACAGCCAAAACGTGCAAGGTGCTGACTTTTTTTCCGCAAAAACGCTGAACCCGGAATTTACAATGATTATGACGAGTGGACAATGAGTGAGCGACGGGAGAACAACAAAGGCAACGAAACGCTGAGTGGCCGGCTACCCCGGCGAGGTCACGTTCCATTATTCAGGGCGGCTTGTTTGCGACGGAAGAAGAAAAAACAAAAGCTGCAAAAAATTGGGTCATGTGGGCCTTCTAGTGACCTAGATCCTGCACCCTTCACCCTCCAGGGCATGCCCTTCCTTTTGTGACACGATACATTATTTGGACGCGTGCTAACTTAGCCAATCTGAAATATTTTTGGACTTGCAACCACTATCTATACCTAAATTGTTTTTCATTTATTCATTGCCTTCCGTCCCTTAAGACTGTATAAGTCCTAAAAGTGCTTATAAAGAAAAATAACACAACTTTTATACATATACATTGACATAACATTTCAAAGTGTATATTTATGCCTCTGTCACCTGTTGTCAGTCCGTATGTGAACCTCAGTTAACACTAGGCAAGCCTTTTTCGACCCTGACTCCCACCAGTTTTTTGCTCCCCTCTGTCCCCCGGCTTCGACCCGTTTTTTGATTCCGACCACGTCTACTCTCCCGTCCCGGGTTTCGACCTCTTTTGTCCCCGACCGCGTCTACTCTCCTTTCCTGGCTTTCGACTGGCTTCCGACCTCGACTCCTGTCCCGGCTATTGACCCATTTTTCCGTTCCCGACATCGCCATCGCTCGCCACAGAAGATCCACTACGATTAAATCTCAAAATTAAAAATCATTCGAATATAATCAATTCTGGATGTTTTGTAGGCTTTTTCTTATCTTGAATTCCTTGGTGTTAAGGTTTTTGGGTGCTTCTGGACACACCTTACTCCAGTTCTACAATTTCTAGAAATTTCGGGAACCTTTTTGAGCCAAGGAGCCATCAAAACAAACAAATACGAGAGAAAGAGCGAGAGAGAGAGGTAGAGAGAGAAAGAAAGAGAGAGAGAGAGAGAGAGAGAGAGAAAGAGAGAGCGAGAGAAAGAGAGAGACAAAGAGAGAGACAAAGAGAGAGAGAAAGAAAGAGAAAGAAAGATGGAAAGAGAGAGAGAAAGAAACAGAGAGCGAGAAAGAAAGAAAGAGAGAGAAAGAAAGAGAGAAAGAGAGAGCGAAAGAGAGAGAGAAAGAAAGAGAGAGAAAGAAACATGGAAAGAGAGAGAAAGAAACAGAGAGTGAGAAAGAAAGAGAGAGAGAGAGAAAGAAAGAGAGAGCGAGAGAGAAAGAGAGAGAGAAAGATAGCGAGAAAGAAAGAGAGAAAGAAAGAGAGAGAACGAGATAGAGAGAAAGAGAGAAAGAAAGATGGAAAGAGAGAGAAACAGAGCGTGAGAAAGAGAGAAAGAGAGAGAGAGAAAGAAAGAGAGAGCGAGAGAGAAAGAGAGAGAGAAAAAGAGCAAGAAAGAAAGAGAAAGAAAAAGAGAGAGAGAGAAGGAGACAAAGAGAGAGAGAAAGAGAGAGAAAGAGAGAGAGAGTGAAAGAGAAAAACACCATATATTTCAAGACAAAATTCAACAAAACCGGCACACCTGCTCTCCAGACAAAAGCAACGGTAATTCTTCAGTATATTTTATTTCACGTTCTGATGTTTAAAGATTCGATGAAACCTATGAAATAATAATAATAATAATGCCAGAGCCTGTTCCGGTTCTTGACACAAACCTTTTCGACGGACGGTCTGCCTCGGAACTTTTTTATAAATAAAAGTGTAAGGGTTGAAAAACACTGATCTAATGAGTTGCCGACGCTTTTAATCACCGATACGAATCGTTGTTATCGATGAGTTGTTGCAGCCCTCGAAAATATATCTAGGTCTCGGGACACGGCGTTCAACGGGATACAGTTGAACAGAGGTCAGTGGAAAACGTTATTGACGTGTGAAACTATGAGGTCGCCGTTTTCCCCCCTCACGTGCCCTCTTTCTTTCTTGTAGCGGGCAATGGGCCAAATTATTTGAGGGGCCACGTTTTTGCCCGTCACATGCACTCGTCTGCCTCAGCTGTTCTAATGAGCGGATCTCAACCTCACGCCTATGACATGCTGGATTGACGTCTTTCTTCAAGCCTGCCAAATAGTGTCATCGTTTTTTTTCACGAAAAAATCTCACGATTGGCTACACTGAAATCAAGAGTCATTTTTCTATTTATCCCCCGGGTCATCCCTGTTCCACCCTCCTCCTAAAATACCCGACAATTGCCCATGAGCGCCACACAAAGAATCAACACTACTTCCCCCACAAAGGGAAACACCAATGAAAAATAGGACATGAGATCATTCAGTGCTTGTCACAAGTGGTCTGTTGCGCTGATTGTGATGATATTAAAGGTAATCCCAAATTTTTAAACATGTAAAATGTGAGGAAATAGGATATAGTTTTTGCATAAAATCTATATTTCATTAATATTTTCCGAGATAATGCATTTTGAAGACAGCCAGTCTTTAAAATCCTGAGCTGTGACATCATAAGAGTAACACCAGGGACATACTAAATGGTCTGCATTTCTATAGCTTTTTCAAGTCAACGAAGACCTCCCGAAGCGCTTTACAATGTGCTTCACACTTACCCATTCACACACACACTCACACACCATAGGGAGTCCACCTCCAAACGTTTTGAGGATTATCAAGATGCTAAATGGTAAATGGTAAATGGTCTGCATTTCTATAGCGCTTTTTCAAGTCAACGAAGACCTCCCAAAGCGCTTTACAATGTGCTTCACACTTACCCATTCACACACACACACTCACACACCAATAGGGAGTCAGCCATGCAAGGCGCCGACCTGCTTTTTGGGGGCATTAGGGATTCAGTGTCTTGACCAAGGACACTTCTAAATATAACACGGAGGAGCCGGGAATCGAACCTGTGGCCTCTTGATCCCAAGGCGAGTGCTCTACCTCCTAAACACAAGTGGAGCGTACAACTTACAAAACAACCACTTTCTCCTCCCCAAATTTTTTTGTTTTTATTTTTTTCATTTATCTTTCAAATCATATAGCTGTAGCTATATTTTAATTTCAAAATCTTCGTTCGGTTTGGAAATTTCGGAATTTCCGTTCGCTTGGCATTTTGCATACTCGGCAGCCAATCAGAAGCCTGCATCGAATAACTTGCTTCTCTCCATAGTGTTATAAGGTTGTGCATTTGCATATCGTACCAATGTTGTCAGAAAGATTATTTTTAAAACATAAGAAATAGAAATTCTCCTGAGTAGAGGTTTTTGGAAAGAACGTCAATGGGCGTTGCCCCAAAAATACGCAGAGAGGAGATATGGCGAAAAGGGAACCTGCTTTATTGAAATTAGGGACCTGTTCAAAGTTCCAGACGTTCGACATTGGCTTTTATAGTCTATAAAGTTAAGCTATCTGGTGAAGGTCGTCTGCCCCGGCAACAACCTCATCCCAAGACCTTCACCAGATGCCTACATACGTATTTGTCACGAGGAGACCGGACCGGAACGGAGGCAGGAAGGGAGAACTCAATTGCGTTGACGATCAAAACTTTTATTTAGCAAAATAAAAGTCGTCCAAAACTCAGGGACAAGACCGAACAAACAGGCTTTAACTAAAAACGTGCAAACACAGGTTTCTTCCGACTCAAACGAAACAGGACAGAGCAAAACAGAACGGGAGATGCAGACAGAAAATGCAATGAGCCCGCACCCCCAAAACCCCCCTTAAGAAGCAAACGCGCAAATTAGGCGATCTGCTTCAGCTGTTGCCCAGGGGGCGGGGTCAGCCGGTTGCCACGGCGACCATGCCGGACACGACACTTATTAGTTATTATCCACATTCCACAACAAAGTTCTTGGATTAAAAGATACCACGGTATTGTGACCGTCACTAGTAAGCGCACGGAAAAAATGGTGTCGAAGCACTTGAGGGCTAATTAACCGCTCCCATCGACCTGAAATAGATCTTCTGTGACCTCGTTCGCATGACATTACCTCGTGGAAAGCTCTCGATGATATTCCCAAACAGGAACAGAACGTGTCAGGTTTCTCCACCCAATTATGAAAATATGTTGGAAAATATTCCACCTGCCAGAAATTTAGTTGACATGCCAGGCTGTTTATGTGAATGAAGGAACACAACAGCGTTCAAAATGGCGAATCCCATTAACACGACATGTGAGGCAAGCTCCGGAATGGACAGTGATTCTAGTGAACTTCAGTTCTTCTGACTTCAATTTTATGGTTGATGATGACGAAAGAATGTCCCTGAAAGATATGTCGAAAGCAAGGGTCTTCTATGTGGTGCGCACAGGCATCAGGGTGCCCCCTATGGACAACCTCGGGTGCCGACCTGTTCTGAAAATTACCCCCAGTCAGTGTTCCCTCTAAGCAATAATAATAATAATAATCGCGCACTGCTCGCACATTCTCGGCGCACAAGAAAATCTAGCCGGCGCACAAAAATCAGGGCTCCAAATTACTAATTAAGAAGCGACTTAAGTCAAAGTTACAGTGCATGAAGGTCAAAATACACAAGTTCCCCTGACGCGGTATTTTGAAGTCGAGTCGAAGTCGAACGAAGTTGAGTAAAGTTAGTAGAGTTTGTCGAGAACCGGCTTCTTCGGCTCGGCTCACTAACAGGAACCGGCTCTTTTGGGTCCTAAACGGCTCTTCAGGTTGTTTTTGCTTCTTTTATCCCAACATGACCAAATATGATGTAAAATTATGCACAGAATGACTTAAAGGAAGGGGGAAATAGAACAACAAAGAAAAAAAACACCAAAATGAAAAAGTAGTGAAAAGCTGAGAAAAAAAGAAACAAAAGGAAGAGAAAAAAAGGAGAAAATTTTTGAAAAAAGCCCGAAAAAAAGAAAAGAAAGAAATGTAGGAAAAAAGTAAATAGAGAACAAAAAGAATAAGTAACAGCTCGGAAAAAATAAGAATTAAGAAAAAAAAGAAGGAAAAATTTAGAAAAAAAAGCCCAAAAAAAAGAAAAATAAATGTAGGAAAAAAGTAAATAGAGAAAAGAAAAAAGTAACAGCTCGGAAAAAAAGAAACACAATGAGATTTTTTTAAAGGAATTTTTTAAAAAGTAGAAAAAAAAACACGTAAAAAAAGAAGAAAACGTTTGTTTTGCATTCAAATAATTTCCAATGATATCAAGTGAATCTTGTTGCCAACATTGTACTTCCACTAAAAAATGTGATTAAATACAGTTCTGTATCTTCTCATCTCATCTCATCTCATCAGCTGCACCGCGTATCCTCATTAGGGTCGCGGGGGTGCTGGAGCCCATCCCAGCCATCATCGGGCAGTAGGCAGGGGACACCCTGAACTGATTGCCAGCCAATCGCAGGGCCCACAGGGACAGACAACTCGCTCATTCACACCTAGGGACAATTTGGAGCGGCCAATTCACCTGAAATGCATGTTTTTGGAACGTGGGAGGAAACCGGAGTGCCCGGAGGAAACCCACGCAAGCACAGGGAGAACATACAAACTCCGCACAGGAAGTCCGGGAGCTGGATTTGAACCCACGCAGTAGTTGACTGAGTCATCTTAACCCAGTGCTACTCCATTATTTTCTGTTTCTGTAGATCAGGGGTGTCAAACTCATTTTACCTTGAGGGCCACACGATAGAACAAACATTCTCTCAGGGGCCGGTCTAGTCGATTGAGGACAAAGAAACAAGAGAGAAAGAAATAAGAGAAAGAGAGGGAGAGAAAAAGAGAGAGTGTGGGACAAGGAAAGAAAAAGGGAGAAAGAGAGAGAGAAAGAAAAAAAGACAGAGAGAGAACATAAGAAATAAACCAGATAAAAAGAGAACTAGTGAGAGTGGGGGCAAGAAAGAAAAGAAATCTAAAAAGAAATAGAAAGAGAGAAGGAGAGAAAAGAGAAGGAGAGAAATAGAGAAGAGGAAAACAAGAGAGAAAGAGAAAAAAGAGAGGGAAGAGGAAAAAAAGGAACGAGGATGAATAAAGTATCTATCTATCTATCCATCTATCTCTTCATATGAGAAGCAGGTCAGGCATGACGTTGCCATGTCCAGTGGGATGAGATCATTGACAACTGGTATGTTACTGGGCAAGAAGCAGATGCGGTGTGTGTGTGTGTGTGTTAATGGCTGGACACGGGCCAGTCGCATCGTTGGAATAGCTGGTGTTCGCTGGCCCATTCAAATTGAACCCTGGCGGCCATTGTTTCGATTTCTGAAAGCGAAACGAGTCTCTGTCTCAATTTCAATGATGGCGTCCTGTTTAAAAAGCATGTATTGTTTCTTAAGTAGGACAGATTTGTGTTGACTTTTGTGCTGATGAGACGGAGTTTACTCTCACTCTTCCTTTGTCAGTCCGTCAACGAACCTCTGCCCCGCAAGACGTGGGTTCTGACTCGGTCCTGTTTTCTGTCCGGTATTGTTCCCTTTTATTTTTGTCCTGTTTAATATCAGTTTCCAGTTTCGTTCCGGTCTGTTTTTGTGCTGTTTATTATTCTCTCCAGTTTTCGTTCCCGTCTAGTTTGTCCTGTTTATTTTCGATATCCTGTTTCATTATGATCCTGTCTGTCCCGTCATGTCCAGTATCGACCCCATCTGTCTGATATGAACTCAGGCAATTGTAATCGATCTCGTCGACCTATGGCTTCCTATCATTTCATGCCAGACTGCTGCAGAACGTGCAAGACTCCCCATTTCCCGTTAAATAAAAGGCTTGTGTGAGAAACGTCACACGTTTGGGTCCTGATCCTGTGCTCTCACTCTTCCTTTGTCAGGCCGTATTATTTTCTCCAGTTTTTGTTCCCGTCTAGTTTGTCCTGTTTAATTTTGATATCCTGTTTTTTGTTATCAATCCTGTCTGTCCCGTCCTGTCCTGTATCAACCCCATCTGTCCGATATCAACTCGGGCAATTGGTATCGATCTGCCTCTGGCTTCCAATCATTTCACGCCAGACTGCTGCCTAACGTGCATGACTCCCCATTTCCCGTAAAATAAAGGCTTGTGTGAGTAACGTCACGCGTTTGGGTCCTGATCCTGTTCTGGTTCATGACAGCTGACCATTGAAACTAAGCTTGCGATTTTCTCTTTCTTCCATCTCTCTCTTTCACTCTTTGTCCTTCTCTTTCTCCATCTCTCTCTTAAACTTTCCTTTTCTCTTTCTCCATTTTCACTCCATCTTTCTCTTTCTCTATATCTTTCGTAATCTTTCTCTCATTTTTTTCTTTCTCCATTTTCTCTCTATCTCTCTTTCACTCCCTCTATTACACTCTTTCTCTTTCTCAGAATCCCTCTCCCCTTTTCTTTTTCTCCATTTTCTCTATCTCTCTTTCACTCGGTCTTTTACTTTCTCTTTCTCTCTCTGTATCTTTCTCTCCTTTTCTCTTTCTCCATTTTCTCTCCATCTCTTTTCTTTCATTCTCTCTCTTTCACTCAGTCCTTCTCCTCTCCTTTTCTCTTTCTCCCTTTTATTTCTGTCACACTTTCTCTGCGTCTTTCTTTTTCTCATTCTTTTTTCTCTCATTTTTTTTCTTTTTCGATCTATTTTTCTATACATGAGTTGACTCTTCATTCTAGTTGCAGTAGTTAACTTGATAATAACATAGTAATAACATAGTAAGTGGTACAAGATAAGGCAAAGTGAAAAAGGGTTGGAGGCCCCCGTTTTAATGTTTTTATCCAGGGTACCAGGGGGCTCGGAACCCATTAGCCAATGACGCGATCCCCACCTGAGAGAAGGACGGGTACTGTACTTACTACTCGAGGACCAAGACCATCTCGGAGGCCATTTCGTAGACCTGGTGCAGGCCCACCACCCTGGGGCTCTGGGTGGCCAGCTCCAGGACGGCGATCTCGTGGATGATCTCGGAACGGCAGTCGCGTCCTTTCCGTCTTTTCCTCATGAACTTGGCGGCGTATTCCCGACCCGTCCGCGTCTTCACGCACTTCCGCACCACGGCAAATTTGCCCCTGAACAAACCGTAAAGACCAAATAGGACGTTTAGATTTGTCTTGTTTTTATACAGCACTTTGAGTGGCAATTATTGTGCTATACAGATTGGCTTTCCGTCTATTTAAGCTCAGTGCTCTCACTCTTTCTTTGTCAGTCCGTCAACGAACCTCTGCCCCGCAAGACGTGGGTTTTGACTCGGTCCTGTTCACTGTTGGTATTACCTGTTCCCCTTTATTTTTGCCCTGTTTAATATCAGTTTCCAGTTTCGTTCACGTCTAGTTTGTCCCGTTTAATTTCGATATCCTGTTTTTGTTCCCGTTTAAATTGTCCTGTTTAATATCGGTTTCCAGTTTCGCTCCCGTCTGGTTTGTCCTGTTTAATTTTGATATCCTGTTTTGATAACAATCCTGTCCCTCCCGTTGTTTAATATCGGTTTCCAGTTTTGTTCCTGTCTAGTTTGTCCTGTTTATCTTCAATATCCTGTTTTGATAACAATCCTGTCCGTCCCGTTGTTTAATATCAGTTTCCAGTTGCGTTCCCGTCCAGTTTTACTGTGTAATTTCGATATTCTGTTTTGATATCAATCCTGTCCGTCCCGTTGTTTAATATTGGTTTCCAGTTTTGTTCCCGTGTAGTTTGTCCTGTTTATTTTCGGTATCCTGTTTTAATATCAATCCCGCCTGTCCTGTTGTTTACTATCGGTTTCCAGTTTCGTCCCCGTCTAGTTTGTCCTGTTTAATTTCGATATTCTGTTTTGATATCAATCCTGTCCGTCCCGTTGTTTAATATTGGTTTCCAGTTTTGTTCCTGTGTAGTTTGTCCTGTTTATTTTCGGTATCCTGTTTTAATATCAATCCCGCCTGTCCTGTTGTTTACTATCGGTTTCCAGTTTCGTCCCCGTCTAGTTTGTCCTGTTTAATTTCGATATCCTGTTTTGATAACAATCCTGTCCGTCCCGTTGTTTAATATCAGTTTCCAGTTGCGTTCCCGTCTAGTTTGTCCTGTTTAATTCCGATATCCTGTTTCGATATCAATCCTGTCTGTCCCGTTGTTTAATATAGGTTTCCAGTTTTGTTCCCGTCTAGTTTGTCCTGTTTATTTTCGATATAATTTACACATGTATATAAGTACATCTATTCCAATCAGATGCAATCTGCATACTTGTTTCTCCATGGCTCTAGCTAACGCTAAAATAAAAGTCAAAAGCTTTGCCACAGCAATTTTTATGTTACGGTTACAAATAGAAGCATCGGATCCATCGCAACTGGGTGGTTTGGGACAGCGCCTGGGAAAGCGCACCACAACCCGAGTCATCACTTTTGCAAACCAGCTGCGAGCTGAAAAAACTGGCACTCGCACATCTGTTTTTGCCAAGCTGGTATAAAAAGATTAGTGGTGGATGCAGAGGTTGACATTTGTACTTCAGGGAGTGTATTTAAAACCCTATACAGTGGGCTTGCCAAACTATTTACCTTTCACACATCCAGCTTTAAAACACCTGCTTGGTATGTCACGCTGCCCCTTTAAAGGGGCGGGGCTTGGGCTGCACAGTGGCTCAGAAGGACTCAGAGAAATGTACGTACTTACGTGGAGGGGTTTTAAGTAACGGCTTCGATGTAGCCGAAAATAAGAGTATTGTTTCTTCTTCACAAATCTACCTAAGTAAAAGTGTAAAGTACAGTGGCTTGCGAAACTATTCGACCCCCTTGAATTTTGTGACCTTTTGCCACATTTCAGACTTCAAACATCAAGATGTAAAACGGTCATTTCTTGCAAAGCAGGACAACAATAAGTGGGACACAATCATGAAGTGGAACACACTATATAGGACAATTGAAACTTTTTTAACAAATAAAAAAAACGAAAAAGTGGGTGTGCAAAATCATTCAGCCCCTTCACTTACAGTGCAGCAAACTCTGTCCAGAAGTTCAGTGAGGATCTCTGAATGATTCAATGTTGATCTAAATGACTAATGATGATAAATGGAATCGACCTGTGCGTAATCAAGTCTCTGTATAAATGCACCTGCACTGTGAACGTCTCAGAGGTCTGTTTAAAGCGCTGTTTAAAGAGAGTATCATGGAGAACGAGGAACACACCAGGCAGGTCCGGGAGTTTCTCGATGTGCAAAACTGATAGAGACATACCCCGAGCGACTTGCAGCTGTCATTGTAGCAAAAGGTGGCGCTACAAAGTATGAACTCAAGAAGAAAAAGAAGAAACAATATTTTAGGCTACATCGAAGCCGTTACTTAAAACCCGTAAGTACGCACATTTCTCTGAGTCCTTCTCTTTTTTTTTTCCTCTGGTGAGTGTGCCCCCGTGTGAAAATGTCGGCTGTTCTTGTCGATCTTTTCCATCAAGAAACGAACGCGCATAAATTGTCGGGTGAATGTGGGTGGTGTTTGGTTAATGGAGTCAGATAACTCATTCGAACAATTTGGTAAACTTTACATTTTAATATTAATTCCTCACAATGGAATGACTACAAAACGGAAAATAGTTCCACTACTACTCTAGTTCTGTCTCTCACAGTTTCATTTCTCAATCTATCCAATCTTGTCACTCCTAACATACGCCTCAAATGGTCCATTTTGCAAAGCTGATTCTAGACGGGAGCAATCACTCAAAGGCTTAGAGCTAATACCAGCCCCCTCTTGTCACGGAGAGCTTTGTGTCCTCTTAACCATATGGAACTACGTTTGCGGACCCTGCGCGAGAGGCTTGGACGCCGGCCATCTGGGATGCCCCTTGCAGGGGCGTACGGTATTGAGAGCATTAGCTTAAACGACGTCCTCGGACCCCCCGAGCCATCTGGTTGCGGACGGAAAGATTTTCTCTTACTTGAGTCCAAAGTTTAGTTTGACTAATGGAAAAGCAGACTCGCCTTATCTGAATTGACATGACTGTGAGGCGCGCCGAAAAACCCCAATTTGGCCAGAAAACATAAAGTGCCCAATATACTAGGACTGAAAGACTAAAATGGTAAATGGTCTGCATTTCTATTGGGCTTTTCAAGTCAATGAAGACCTCCCAAAGCGCCTTACAATATGCTTCACACTTACCTATTCACACACACACACACACACACACACACACACACACACACACACACACACACACACACACACACACACACACACACACACACACACACCAATAGCGGCCATGCAAAATAATGTTTCTAATTGAGATTTTTACGATCTGAATTGAAATTTCAACAATGTTAAGAGTAGCTAACTTTCTATACTAGTTTTGTTTGTGGGGAGAGGTTAAATATGGTGACATGCATACTTACCTCGAAACAACAATGTGACCGACTGAGAGTATACAACTGCAACAAAATAATAACCATATATATCGACAAATAAAAACAGAATTGCACTTGAACAAGTGGTTTTGATTGTTATTATCCAAAAGTACAATGAAATTGGAGGGCTTCCGCTTTTATTGCCAGCAAGCGATTTAGAGAGCGGCTGGCTAGCTGCATGCTAGCATCAGGTGTTATCGAATTGAAGGCGCGACGCTACTTTGCGGATTTTTACTTTTCGCGGGTGGTTCTGGTCAGAGGTGGGTAGTAACAGAGTACATTTGCTCTGTTACTTTTACTTGAGTAAGTTTTGAAATCCTTTGTTCCCTATACTTTTACTCGAGTAAATTTGTATAGAAAAAAAAACGGTACTTTTACTCCGCTACGTCAGGCAACATTGAAGTCGTTACTTGGTTAGCTAATAAATCCCCTCCGCGTAAGTAGGTGTCTGTCTGTTTCCGCTAAGGCACATTCAATTTGACTGAGAACTCTGCCAGGCTCTACCATGTTTAACTAATCGAACGTAGCAGCCTCGTCACGTGACCATAATCAGCAATACAGATTATGAAAACACAGAAATGAATTTATTTTTCTTTCTTTCTTTCTTTCTGTTTCCTTTCTAACAATTTCTTTTTCTTTTTCCTTTCTATCAATTTCTTTTTCTTTTCATTTCTCTCTCCTTTTTCTTTCTATCAATTTATTTTTATTTTCTATCAATTTATTTTTCTTTCTCTCTCTCTCTCTCTCTTTTTCCTTTCTATCAATTTATCTTTCTTTCCTTCTCTCTTTCTTTTTCCTTTCTATCAGTTTCTTTTCCTTTCTTTCCTTCTCTCTTTCTTTTTCCTTTTTATCAATTTGTTTTTCTTTTTCTTTCCTTCTCTCTTTTTCCTTTCTATCAATTTGTTTTTCTTTTTCTCTCTTTCTTTTTCCTTTGCATCAATGTAGTTTTCTTTCTTTCTCTCTCTCTTTTTCCTTTCTATCAATTTATTTTTCTTCCTCTCTTTCTTTTTTCTTTCTATCAATTTCTTTTTCTATTTCTTTCTTTCCTTCTCTCTTTCTTTTTCCTTTCTATCAATTTATTTTTCTTTCTTTCTCTCTTTTGTTTTCCTTACTATCAATTTATTTATGTTTTTCTTCCTTCCGTTCTCTCTTTCTTTGTATCAATTTATTTTTCTTCCTTCCTTCCTTTCTTTCTATGAATTTATTGTTATTTTTTTCATTCCTTCCTTTCTTTCTTTCTCTCAATGTATTTTCCTTTTTCTTTCTTTCTCTCCCTTTATCCTTTTGATCAATTTCTTTTTCTTTCTTTCTTTCTCTCTTTTTCATTTCTATGAATGTATCATGCTTTTTCTTCCTTCCTTTCTTTCTTTCTCTCCCTTTCTCTTTACTTTTTCCTTTCTTTGTCTTTCTTTCCAGTGAACATATTCAGCAATACAGACTATGAAAACACAGAAGAGAAGGAGCATCCCTGGCCTCACCTCAAAAGCATGTTGCCCTTAAAAGGAGTGCCAAACACCCGCTACAATATCCATTGTCTCCTTTGTTCGAGTTGATGGGTTAGCTTGTTGTTCTGCTTGCAGAGCCTGTTAAGTTCTAAATGTTCTTCTAGGTGTTCTTCATTTATTTCTTTGATTTATATTATTTTTGTTCTTTTTTTTACTTTTACTCAAGTAAATATTTGGATGACGACTTTTACGTCTACTCGAGTCCTATTATTCTGAAGTAACAGTACTTTTACTCGAGTAACATTTTGGGATACCTCTGATTCTGGTCCCTGTCCACTGCAAAAACGGTCTGTAGTTCAAAAATGATCGGAATTTGTCCTTTTATCGGTTTAGGTTTGGGCCGCCTCAAATATGAACATGTGAACTGGCGTCAGATGACTTGCTACTACGCGGCATGCCACGCGGTATGGCGGCGCAGATGAATTTAACCTTCAGGGCTGAGTCACGACGTCGGGTTATAAAAGACGCATAGGTGCAAGTCAAGTCAAGTCCTGTTTATTTGTTTGGCCCTTAATCACAAAGAGTCTCAAAGGCCTGCACGGATCAAAGACTATTGCAAACCACAGACTATTATGACACCATCCCCTCATCTAAAACCTACATGAGGGCAAGGAAAAACTCAAAAACTTCAAGTCAAGTCATGTTTATTTGTTTGGCCCTTTATCCCAAGGAGTCTCAAAGGGCTGCACAGATCAAAGACTATTGCAAACAAAAGACTATCATGACACCATCCCCTGATCCAAAACCTACATGAGGACAAGGAAAAACTCAAAAACCTCAAGTCATATTTATTTGTGACACCCTTAATCACAAAGAGTCTCAAAGGGCTGCACAGACCACAGACTATTGCAAACTACAGACTATCATGACACCATCCGCTGATCCAAAACCTACATGAGGACAAGGAAAAACTCAAAAACCTCAAGTCACGTTTATTTGAGACGGCATTAATCACAATGAGTCTCAAAGGGCTGCACGGACCACAGATAATTCTAAAGACTACAGACTATTATTACACCATCATCTCATCATCAGCTACACCACTTATCCTCAGTAGGGTCGCGGGGTACTGGAGCCCATCCCAGCAATCATCGGGCAGTGGGCAGGGGACACCCTGAACTGGTTGCCAGCCAATCGCAGGGCATTATTACACCATCCACTGATCTAAAACATACATGAGCGAAAGGAAAAACTCAAAAACCTTAAGTCAAAGCAGTCATGTTTATCTGTGACGCCCTTAATCACAAAGAGTCTCAAAGGGCTGCACAGACTATTGCAAACCACAGACTATTATTATACCATCCCCCGATTTCAAACCTACATGAGGGCAAGGGAAAAACTCAAAAACATCAAGTCGAGTCCTGTTTATTTATGACGCCCTTAATCACAAGGAGTCTCAAAGGGCTGCACAGATCAAAGACGATTGCAAACTACAGACTATTATGACACTCACTCACCCTCCGTCAACAAACCTTTGTACCTGCAAGACGTGGGTTTTGACTCTGTCCTGTATTCCGTTTGTGGATCCTGTCCGATATCGATCCCGTCTATCTCATCCTGTTTGATATCTGACTCCAGTCTCCAGTGTCTGGTATCATATCCGTCATTTTCGTCCTGTCCGATATCAGTCTCCAGTCTCCTATATCTGTTATCAATCCTTTCAATCCGGTATCGACATCATCTGTCCGGTATCGGCTCGTGTCACAGGTATCGTTCTCGTTGTTCTCTTGCTTTCTGTTGTTCCACGTCAGACTTCTGTCTTTCTTCTTTTCGCCCGGCGATCGCCGAATCACTGGCGTTTTGTGTTCATGACCACCCCATTTCCCGTAAAATAAAACCTTGTGCGAGAAACGTCACGCATTTGGGTTCTCCTCCAGATCCGGTTCTTGACACAAACTTCCGGTGTGCCTCTGAATTTTGTATAAATAAAAGTGTACCTTGGTTCAAAAAGGCTTGAAAAACACTGCACTACAGTAAAGCTTACTTACACATTTTTGGAGAGAGAAGGAAACCGAAACCAAAAACCATGGAATCATACAGATCAGATAAAAATGTTTTGCTCACTAAGGGCTGACATGTCTTTTTCCAGTCCTGCTTGTACAGCTGTTGCGTTTGTGGGACTGAGGCATGAATGCGTCACAAAATGCTAGCTATAAAAAAAAGGAAATATAAATAACAAGACTCCGTATCACAGCTGTTATAAGGATCCAAACCTTGCACTTTGGTAGCATCTGTTTAAAATTCATAGCGTGTATAAAATATATTTTTAATGCAATGTAAGGTATCTCTGTCCCTATTTTAGCCCACTCCTATCTGTCCCCTTTTGTCAGTCCGTCTGTGAACCTCAGTGAACACTAGGCAAGCCTTTTTCGACCCTGACTCACACCTGTTTTTTGCTCCTGTCTGTTCCCCAGCATCGACCCGTTTTTTGATCCTGACCATGTCTACTCTCCCGTCCCGGCTTTCGACCTCTTTTGTTCTCAATCACGTCTACTCTCCTTTCCTGGCTTACGACTCGCTTCTGACCCTGACCACGTTTTTGCTCTCCCGTTCTGGCTTTCGACCTCTTTTTGTCCTCGACCACGTCTACTCTCCTTTCCTGGCTTACGACTCGCTTCCGACTACGTTTTTGCTCTCCTGTCCCGGCTACTGATCCGTTTTCCCGTTCCCGACACCGCTCGCGACGGAAGATCCACTTCCGCGTTCAGAGTGACCTGCTTTCCGCGCCTAGCGAACTCTTTCCTTTAATAAAACTTGTGAGAAACGTAACGCAATTGGGTCCTGTCTCCGTTCTGGTCCTGACAGTTTTAATTGACTATAGGAAAACGGCCATAATAGTTAAGGGATCCCCGGAATATGATGGCAGAAATACTACAAAATACAACTACAGTAATCTTACAAAAAACTACAGATATACTGCAAACATTTTACCATAGAAATATTATAAAATAATATAAAATACTACTGTGGAAATACTACAAGAATAAAACTACAGTAGACCGGGTGGCACCATTATCTGTGGTGTGTCTTGGGGGCACCCATCCCACTCCAGGCCAACATCAATATGACGACAGAAATACTACAAAATACAACTACAGTAATTTTACAAAAATACTTCAGATGTACTACGAAAAAATAAACAAAAATAATCCAGTACTGTGGAGTATTACTCTAAAGTAGACCGGGTGGCACAGTTTTCTGTGGTGCGTCTTGGGCCAGTACAGCCTGTCGGCGCCCATCCCTCTCCATGGCCAACACCAATATGATGACAGAAATACTACAAAATACAACTACAGTCATTTTACAAAAATACTACAGATGTACTACAAACATTCTACCAGGGAAATGTTAAAAAATAAACAAAAATAATCCAGTACTGTGGAGTATTACACTACAGTAGACCGGGTGGCACAGTTTCCTGTGGTACGTCTTGGGCCAGTACAGCCTGTCGGCGCCCATCCCTCTCCATGGCCAACACCAATATGACGACCGAAATACTACAAAATACAATTACAGTAATTTTACAAAAATATTTCAGATATACTACTAAGATTCTACCATGGAAATGTTAAAAAAATAAACAAAAATACTCCAGTACTGTGGATATACTACCAATATGACACTACAGTAGACCGGGTGGTGCGTCTTGGGCCAGTACAGCCTGTCGGCGCCCATCCCTCTCTATTGCCAACACCAATATGACAACAGAAATACTACAAAATACAACTACAGTAATTTTACAAAAATACTCCAGTACTGTGGAAATACTACAAATATGACACTACAGTAGACTGGGTGGTGCATCTTGGGCCAGTACAGCCTGTCTGCGCCCATCCCTCTCCATGGCCAACATCAATATGATGTTAGAAATACTCCAAAATACAACTACAGTCATTTTACAAAAATACTCCAGTACTGTGGAAATACTACATAGATTACGTACACTACAGTAGATCGGGTGAGTACAGCCTGTCGGCGCCCATCCCTCTCCATGGCCAACATCAATATGACGACAGAAACACTACAAAATACAACTACAGACATTTTACAAATATACTCCAGTACTGTGGAAATACTACAAATATGACACTACAGTAGACTGGGTGGTGCATCTTGGGCCAGTACAGCCTGTCGGCGCCCATCCCTCTCCATGGCCAACATCAATATGATGTCAGAAATACTCCAAAATACAATTACAGTCATTTTACAAAAATACTCCAGTACTGTGGAAATACTACAAAGATTACACTACAGTAGATCGGGTGAGTACAGCCTGTCGGCGCCCAGCCCTCTCCATGGCCAACATCAATATGACAACAGAAATACTCCAAAATACAACTACAGTCATTTTACAAAAATACTCCAGTACTGTGGAAATACTACAAATATGACACTACAGTAGACCGGGTGGTGAGTCCTGGGCCAGTACAGCCTGTCGGAGCCCATCCCTCTCCATAGCAAACATCAATATGACGACAGAAATACTACAAAATACAACTACAGTAATTTTACAAAAATACTCCAGTACTGTGGAAATACTACAAATATGACACTACAGTAGACCGGGTGGTGCGTCTTGGGCCAGTACAGCCTGTCGGAGCCCATCCCTCTCCATGGCCAACACCAATATGATGACAGAAATACGACAAAATACAACTACAGTCATTTTACAAAAATACTCCAGTACTGCGGAAATACTATAAAGATTACACTACAGTAGACCGGGTGGTGCGTCTTGGGCCAGTACAGCCTGTCGGCACCCATCCCTCTCCCCATGGTGCCCAGGGTCAGGGTCGCCTACCTTCCCAGCTCTTTCCCGGGGACGACGGTGTAATGGTCGGCAAAGGCTTCCTTCCGGATGACGGTGGTGATCTCGCTGAGCAAGCCGCCGACGACGCTCGTCTGCTGGGGTTCGGCGGGTGACCCGAGTCGGCATTTGCTCCGGTCCTCCGCCTCGACGGGACCGGGACTTGGAGGTATCATGGCGTCCCCCCTGTCTTTTTTTTCGAAAAGAAAGAAAGAAGTTTCCTTTTTAAGTCTTCTTGGACGAAAGTCGAGTTTAAATAATAAAGAATGAGTTTTAGAAAAGGAGTTAGAAAAGCGTGTGGTGAGTCGCTTGGGAGTCAGCAGTTTTGCTCGTGTCTGGCTGCAAATCATGGAGAGCTTGTGGTCACCATGGTAACAACGTGATTGACAGCTTGACCAACCAATCGGGCGAGGAAAGGACGCTTGTGAGCCATTGATCACTGAGTGTCTTTTTTTCTTCTTTTTTTCTCATTTTTTCTTCCTTTTGCTCGGTTTCTTTCTTTCTTTTTAGTTTTTCTTTCTTTCTTTTTCTCGCTTTGTTATTTTCTCTGTCTTTCTTTGCCTTTCTTTCTTTCTTTCTTTCTTTTTTCTTTCTCTTTCTCTCTTGTTTTCCTTTTCTTTCTTTCTTTCTTTGGCTTTATTTCTTTCTCCTTTCCGGGCCAACATCAATATTTATTTTTCTTTCTTTCTCTCTTTCTTATACCTTTCTATCAATTTCTTTTTCTTTCTTTCTCTCTTTCACTTTCCTTTCTATTAATTTATTTTTCTTTCTTTTTTCTCTTTCTTTTTCCTTTCTATTAGTTTATTTTTCTTTCTTTTTTTCCTTTCTATTAATTTATTTATCTTTCTTTTTTTCTTTTTCCTTTCTATCATTTTCTTTCTTTTTTTCTCTTTTTCCTTTCCATTCAAATTATTTTTCTTTCTTTTTTTCTCTTTTTCCTTTCTATCAATTTATTTTTCTTTCCCTCTTTCTTTTTCCTTTCTATCAATTTCTTTTTCTTTTTTTTCTCTTTCTTTTTCCTTTCTATCAATTTCTTTTTCTTATTTTCTCTCTTTTTCCTTTCTATCAATTTATTTTTGTTTCTTTCTCTTTTTCCTTTCTATCAATTTATTTTTCTTTCTTTCCCTCTTTCTTTTTCATTTCTATTAATATATTTTTCTTTCTTTCTTTCTTTTATCAATTTCTTTCTTTCTTGATATCAACTTATTTTTCTTTCTCTCTTTCTCGCGCTCTTTCTTTCTTTCTCTTTGATCTACACAAGAGTTTGACAACCCTGCGATAGACATCCCCGATAAGCAGGTGAGAAAATCATAATAGTTTGGAGGCTAGGAGGGGTGGTACCGTAAATATCTGCTAGTTGTTGGGGAGGTAACGTTTTCAGTGTCTGTTTGACACATTACCCAAAATGTATTAAACGCGTGTTGCTGTGCTAATAGCACCATCTTGTGGATTTACTTGTCATTGCATGCCAACGGTCCAAAATTAGATGAGAATAGTATTTATCGCTGTTGGTAACAACACAATTGCTTGAAACGAGATTGGACGCAGCACTCCAGGATAGACAATAAAACAAAAAAAGAAAAGAAAATATATTAAAGTAGACAATATTATAACTATCTATCTATATGGGTGTTTCTGTTTTTCTCCTTTTTTTCTTCCTTTTGCTCGGTTTTTTTTTCTGTCTTTCTCTCACTTTCTTTTTCTCACTTTTTTAACTTTGTCTTCATTTCTTTCTTTCCATCTTTCTTTCCTCCTCTGGCTTTCTTGTTTTCTTTCTCTTTCGCTTTCTTTCCTTCTTTCTTTATAAATAAATTATAGTAAAATAGACTATATTATAACTATCTATCTATATGGGTGTTTCCCTTAAGCACACGGGTCGTTGGGGCACAATTCCCTGCGGTTTGTTTTGGGCAAGTACAGCCTGGTGGTGCCCATCTCTCTCCAGGCCTTATGTGTTTCCACCCGGTCTCGAACCGGAGACCTTTCGCGTGTTAGGCGAGTGGCCAACCACTGCAATTTCGAGCGTGTCTAAGAAACGAAGGCAAAACATGTGGTACTCTGCTGCCATCTACTGGCTTTAAGTCATGATTGCAGGTTTAAATTTTCAATTCATGCATCCTATATTTAGGTACCGTATTTTCACGAATATAAGACGCACATAGAATTCTCTGACTGTCTTCAAATTGTGCAGCGCACCCAATGTGAGATAGTACACATTTCCGACTAAAGATGACTTCTATGCATCTCCTGTGTGAACGCCATCATACCCCTTTGTGCATAATAATAATAATAATAATAATAATTTCCTTGTATTGTCATTCTGTGTAACAATGTACACAGAACGAAATGTCGATTGCACCTGACCCGTTGTAGCGAGCCGATGCAGCCGCAGCCAACAGAGGGCGCCGCCGACCACTTTTTAAGTCTTAGGAATGACTCGGCCGGGGCGCGAACCACCGACCTCCCAGTCTCAAAGCGGGCGCCTTACCATCTAGGCTACTGAGCTGGTATGCATAAGAGAACGAGTGACACCACACACAATGCCTTGTTTGCGGAATCACTCATGGATGCTAACATAGCAGCGGGTCAGGCTATTTAAAATCTATTGTGCTAACGGAGGCTGAACAGAGTTGTCTCCCCAAATATTAATGAAATCCAAAAATTTAACTTTCCTCTGGTTTCTGTGTTTTCGTCCGCCATGGTAAAAATATGGTAAGTACTTGTCTTCTTTTCTTAGTGTTGGAATATGACCAAAGTATAAAACTTAAAAGTCACCTTTCCCCAGAAGACGCACCTGAGTCCAATCTCGAGACACCTAAACCTATTTAGACACAGACTTTATGTTGACTGCTGCAGGATTTTATACATTTGACTATAAAGGATTTTGTACGATCAAATACAAATTACATTTAAATGCAAAAGATATTCACTGGCTGAGCTGTGGGGCGAGGTCAATGCAACCTAGTGAAGAATGATGATAAGATAATCAGCACTTCTCGACGCAGACGGCCCTGGTGCAAAGAAACGCTCTGGGATGTTTTGATCATTTCAGACATCGAGGCGAGGGGGCTTTCCTGGCACGCCCATGGGAGGAGCCGGCACACCAGCTTGTGGAAAAAACGTGGGCAGAGGAAGAAAGGCAGAAGATAGAGAGAGAGAAGGCTTGACGGAGACTCAAGCGACACGAATTCGGCTAATTCGATGGAGTTCACTTAGTTCAATTATTTAAGAAATTAAATCTGCCCCCGTGTGGAAATGCCGGTCTCTTGTCCATCTTTTCCCATCAAGAAATGAGCGCGCATTGTTAGGAGAATGTAGGTTGTGTTTGGTTAATGGAGTCAGATAACTCATTCGAACAATTTGGTGAACGCTACATTTTAATTTAATTCCTAACACTGCACAGACAGCACCCTGCGTCAGGTCACTGCTTTTCCATTTCGGTCTCTGTTCCTGTTATGGATATTGTGGAGTTTTATTTTGTTCGGACATGTTATTAGTTTTGTGAGCAGTTGTTTCTTACTTTGTTCCTTGCGTCTCCATTTCCATTTTGGTGGTAGTATTTGGTTGGAAATGCAAATTTAACAGAAGAGCGCTAATAAAGAAATTCAAATTTATTTCTTGAAAACAAATCTGAGTTTTACTAAACATGACACACAAGTAGAACTGTTTAGAACTGTTCACTTTATTTAAATAGATTTAAAGGGGCAGTGTGAGTTTGTGATCTCTAGATGCCGCAGTATCGTGTAGTGCAACAGAATACGAGTGGTAAAAAGAACAAAGAATACAAACTACGGAGACTCAACTTGACCCGACAGCATCATTTGCATGTTTGTATGATAGTTTATGTCGTTTTTTTCTTCATTTTTAATAGTATTTTGTTTTTTTATCAGTGGGAGATGCTAAATAATACACACTGTCCCTTTAAATAAACAACTGGCACTGGCAACATTTGGAATAGGCATGTCAAACATACGGCCCAAGGGCCTGCTACAGCCCGGTTCGTCATCAATTTCTTAGTATTTCGCAATAGAAAGCGGGTCTCTAGGTCATTTCTATCAAAAGTTGTGATTCTTTTTAAATAAATGCAAACCAAATTTCTGTCACTCTCCCTCCTAGTCTCTCTCTCTCTCTCTCTCTCTCCTAGTATCTCTGTCTCTCTGCTAGTCTCTCTCTCTCTCACCTAGCCTCTCTCTCTACAACTCTCTCTCACCTAGCCTCTCTCCTTCTCTCTCTCACCTAACCTCTCTCCCTTTCTCACATAGCCTCTCTCTCTCTCTCTCCTATCCTCTCTCGCCTATTATCTCTCACTCTCTCACCTAGTCTCTCTCTCTCTTACCTAATCTCTCTGTCTCTTTCACCTAGCCTATCCCCCTCTCACCTAGCCTCTCTCTCTCTCTCTCTCTCTCTCTCGCCTAGCCTCTTTTTCTCTCACCTAATCTCTCTCTCTCTCTCACCTAGCCTCTCTCTCTCTCATCTAACCTCTCTCTAACCTAGCCTCTCCCTCTCACCTAGCCTCTCTCCTTCTCTCTCTCACCTAACCTCTCTCTCTTTCTTTCTCTCTCCTGGTGTTTCTCTCTCTCTCTCTTACCTAATCTCTCTCTCTCTCTCTCTCACCTAGCCTCTCCCCCTCTCACCTAGCCTCTCTCTCTCTCTCTCTCGCCTAGCCTCTCTTTCTCTCACCTAATCTCTCTCTCTTTCACCTAGCCTCTTTCTCTCTCTCACTTAGCCTCTCCCTCTCTCACCTAGACTCACTCTCTCTCTCTTGCCTAGCCGCTCTCTCTCACCTATTATCTCTCTCTCTCTTCGTCTCTCTCTCTCTCTCTCTCACCTAGCCTCTCTCCCTCTCACCTGGCCTCTCTCCCTCTCACCTAGCCTCTCATTCTCTCTCTCTCACCTAGACTCTCTCTCACAAAGCCTCTCTCTCTCTCTCACCTAGCCTCCCTCTCTCTCACCTAGCCTCTCTCTCTCTCTTTCTCTCATCTAGTCTCTCCCTCTCTCATCTAGTGTCTCTCGCTCTCTCACTCTCTCAAGGGCAGTGTTGAGTTTGTCTAGCACGGTGACTTGGTTTAGGTGTCAAACGACATTTAATCAACTGTCAAAATAAAGTAGTGACCACATTCAGAAGGGATCCCTTGTCATCCATGATTAGATTATGTAGGGTTACTAACATAGGCTGAATGCTAAAAGCATAACACTCAAAAACAAAGCTTAAACATTTAACATCCTTTCGTTGATCTGACCTGCATAAACACAGAATGTCTGTCAGCTTTTGGTCTCCAGAAGTCGTCTATAAAATGTGTTGAGCCAGTAGTCTTGCATAGTGCTCCGGGTAGTGCTTCTGAAGGTACACCGACATTTTGCCTTCTGCTGCCTTATCCCCGCTTAAGCCTGCGAAGGAAGACGCCAAGAAGAACCGATGGTAGACATTTTTGAAGACAATTGAGCAAGAAGAAGAAGAATATAGAAGGGAGAAAGAGAAAGAAGGGAGGATAAAAAAGAGGGATTGAAAGAAATAGAAAGAAAGGTAGATAGAGAAAAAAAGAAATAAAAAGAATAAGAACAAAAGAGAAAGAAAGAGAGAGAGAGAGAGAGAAATAAATAAATAAAAAGAATAAGAACAAGGGAAAGAGAAAGAGAGAAAGAAAAAGAATAAGAACAAGATAGAGAGAGAGAGAGGCAGAGAGAAAGAGAAAGAAAAAGAATAAGAACAAGAGAAAGAGAGAGAGAGAGAAAGAGAAAAAGAATAAGAATAAGAGAAAGAGCAAGAGAGAGAGAAAAAGAGAAAGAGATAGAAGGAGAGAAAGAAAGAGAGGAACAAGTATTGAAGACCGTTAAGCAAATACAAAAATTCGGGGCGGAAACGTGTATAAGGGAGCAAGAGAAGAAGAGAGAGAGAAGAGAAAGCAAAATATGACAGTGAGAAAGACAAAAAAAGGAGAAATAGAAAGAGAGACACAAAAAGTGAGAGAGCAAAAAAGAGAGAATAAAATTAGAGAGAAGAGAGAGAAAATAGAGAGAGTAAAAGACAGAAAAAAAAGAGAGAAAGAGAAAAGGTAGTAGTTGGCAACACCTCCAATTGACCATAACATATGAACAAATTCATCCTGCAGAGAGCAACAAGCTGCAACCAAAAATGGAAACATCTTACTGTTCCTGAACAAAATCTGAAAATCCATTCCATCCAGAGCCAATGAGAGACAACTGACACTTAAGTTGCATTACTGACATTTTCAGGATGAGAATGAACATATTTAAAGACGACATCGACGTAAAATATGAACTGTTTATGGACAAAAACGGTTTTGGAGTCTTGCTCTCTCAGTTCTCCATATATTGTTAACTGTTTTTCACCACGAACAGACGTTTTGACAATCAAAACTAATAAAGTAATGTTCAATGGATTCAATTGTTTTTTTGTTTTAATTGGTTACAGATGAACAAAAAATGCTTTAAAAATGCATTACTTATAATGCCTCATGTGTATCATTTCTTGCCTGTGATTGGTCCTTTGCCACACGTGGATGCCATTATGGGAAGCTGCTGCCACCTTGTGGGTGTTGTGCAGTATTTCTGAAATTTGTTTTTTGTTTGTTTGTAATAATTGTCCCGCAGTTACGGTAATTTAAATAGAGCTTGTCAAATATTCCCTTTTTCATCATTTTTTCCCCCTTTTGTTTCTATTTTCCTAGCTTTTTAATTATTTTTTTATCATTTGTTCTTTAGTAATTTATTTTTCTTTAGGCGTTTCTTCCTTTACCTTTTTTTCAGCCTTTTACTTCTTTTCTTGCTTTTTCCTAGTTTTCTTGATTTTTTTTCACCCCTATTTTTTTTCTTTTCCGTTTTTTCTTTTCTTTTTGTTTCTTCTTTCTTGCTTTTTTTATTCTTTTGTTCTCTAGTTTCTTTTTTTTTCTTCATTTCTCTAACCCGAGCCCTGTTTTTTAGCATTTTACTTCTTTTCTTGCTTTTTCCTCACTTCTTGATTTTCTTCCTACTTTTTTCTTTTCCCGTTTTTCTTCTCCTTTTGGTTATTTTTTCCTAGCTTTTTTGTTTGTTTTTTTCTCTTTAGTTTGTTTTCTCTTTTTTTCTTTTTTCTCTTTTTTTTAGAATTTAACTTGTTTTCTTGCTATTTCCTCTTTTTCTTATTTTTTCCCACTTTTTTATTTCTCTCTTACCATTTTTTTCCTTCTATTGTTTCTCTATTTTTTTAGCATTTTACTTCTTTATCATTTGAGCTTTTTTTTGCTTTGTTTTCTCCTCTCTTTTTTGTTGTAAAGTAATTTTGTGCATAATGATACATAATAATTCTTAACGGACGAACCCAGCAAAACCGATCTGAAGAGCTGTTTGGGAGCCGAAAGTGCCCTTTTTTAAGTGAGCCGAGCTGAAAGAGCCGCTTCTCAAAAAACTTAACTGACTTGACACAACTTTGACATTGAGTTGAAAATAGAATATTGAAAACACGCCGTTGCCAAGGCAACCCGTATCTTGGCCCAAATTTGCTACTGAATTCCCAATTGGAAGCCCTGATTTTGATGCGCCGGATAGATTTTCTTCCAGTTTTCAAAGTTTAGAGGGAACAACGCCCGTTAACAGCCATCTTAGATATCACCTCTCTTCTCACCAAGCTTCTCTGCGGTTCTTTCAATCTTCTCCAGGGCATCCCGGGGATCTCCTCCCTCGGGAATGAGGACCTCGATCTCTCCCACGGCGTATCCGAAGTCGGCTTGGTCCAGATCTACACGGACGCCCTCCTCCTCTAAAGCGAATGTGCGCCTCACTGTGGTAAACTCGGCGTAGCACACCAAATTCATTGCGCCGGTCCACTGGTCTGGCAGACTGTCGACTTCTGGATCAGGTAATGCCAGAGAGCACAGCTCAGAACGGCCGTCTTTGAGGACATCCTTCAGTTTCAGGTGAATGTCGGCCATGTTGGTGATCTCGCGGTAACAAGAAGACAGCGCGGCTCCTTTCGAGGCCCCCTGGACTTTGGTTGTCGGGCACTTGAGTTCCCAGCATCCTTGGCGTTGCCGCAGCCATAAGTCTTTTAAAGTCAGGTTGAATTGAGGCGTGTCATAGTACCGGTCTTGGAACTGGTACTGACCGGTAAGAACTGAAAAATTAAAGGAATATACATAAAAATAGAATAAATTGTCCCGTTTTTGTCCTACATTATAGAAGGATTGTTGAATACACATCAAACATTTTTCTGTTTACAGCAATTTCTTAAATATTTTTTGTAGGAGAGATTCTTCTTCAAATGTAATCTTTATATTACTTGTTTTAGTGTTCTTAATAACAGAAGTTCACCGTTCGTTTTTCATGGCCAAAATCAAGCACTTTTTAACAACTTTCATAGCCAAAGTACCATGAGAAAAAGACATCAAGCGCTGATCAAAAAAAACAAGGCCTAAAGTTTAGTGTCAAACCCCAAATCAAGCCCAAACCTTATTTTGGAACCCTAAAATTCGTTTATAACCAATGTCCCCTGTAGTTTTCCAGGGGTCTGAGCGTTCACACAAAGTGGGTGAGCAACGCTTGAAACAACAGTGAGCAACAGCAATCCCAAGTGTGGCAACTAAATCATTATCAAACATGTCCAAAACTTGACATCAAGTTACATTTTGCTGAGTTTCCGGCAATGCAAAAACATTTTTCACTTTTGAATGAATTGACTCATGTACGATTGCCTACAAACGTCCTTTGTTTTTACAATTCTTTCACAAGATATCCATTTCTTTTTATTTCCTGATATATTTTGTCGCATAATATTATCATTTTTGGGGGCTTATTGAGTCGGTTGTTAGATACAAAACTGTACTTAATCACATTTTTGAGTGGAAGTACAATGTTGGCAACAAGATTGACTTGATATAATTGGAAACTATTTGAATGCAACACAAACTTTTTATTCTTTTTCACGTGTTTTTTTTCTACTTTTTAAAAAAATTCCTTTAAAAAAAAATCTCATTGTGTTTATTTTTTCCGAGCTGTTACTTTTTTCTTTTTGTTCTCTGTTTACTTTTTTCCTACATTTCTTTCTTTTCTTTTTTTCTGTCTTTTTTTCAAAAATTTTCCTTCTTTTTTTCTCTTCCTTTTGTTTCTTTTTTTCTCAGCTTTTCACTACTTTTTCATTTTGGTATTTTTTTCTTTTTTGTTTAATTCCCCCCTTCTTTTAAGTCATTTTGTGCATAGTTTTACATCATATTTGGTCATGTTGTGATGAAAGAAGCAAAAACAACTTGAAGAGCCGTTTAGGACCCGAAAGAGCCGGTTCCTTTTAGTGAGCCGAGCCGAAGAAGCCGGTTCTCGACCAACTCTACTAACTTTACTCAACTTTGTTGTACTCTGACTCGACTTCAAAATACCGCATTTAGGACACAACGTCAGGGGAACCCGTGTATTTGTACCTTCATGCACTGTAACTTTGACTTAAGTCGCTTCTTAATTAGTCATTTTGAGCCCTCATTTTTGTGCGCCGGCTAGATTTTCTCGTGCGCACAGAATGTGCGAGCAGTTCGCAATTGCGCACGTGCGCAACTTAGAGGGAACACTGTTTGTAACCCTAACTTGCAGCCTAAACCCTAGCTCTAAATCTAACCCTAGCTGTAACCCTAGCCCTAAGCCTGTTATAAATTGTAACCCTAGCTCTCAACCTATTTTGGAACCCTCCATTCAGTTTAGAACATGAAGCTCAAACCCAAGTTCCTAATCCTAGTCCTACACCTAACCCTAGCTGTGACCCTAGTTTTAAACCTATTCTGAAAGCCTACATTCAGTTTAGAACTGTATCATGGAGCTCAAACCCTTGTTCCTAACCCTAGTCCTACACATTAACCTAGCATTAGCTGTAACCAGGGTTGGGTAGGGTTACTTTAACTTGATTACTTTCAATGACTTTTGGATGACTCCAATACCAAATATGCTAATAAAAGACAAAAGAAACTCAATAGGAATAAAATGATGACTCACAACACGTGGTAAGCTTTCTCTCCTGGCTTTGATCTCTTTGATCTCCGGCAAAACGAACATAAAATGCGACAGAAACAAAATGAAAATAAATCCAAACAGCTTTTTGCCGTTCCATGTATTCCGTTACTCCCTAAGCCTGCACAAAATTGAGTCATTTTATTCCTATTTACTTTCTTTTGTCTTTTATGAGCATATTTGGTATTGGAGTCATCCAAAAGTCATTGAAAGTAATCCAGTTAAAGTAACCCTAACCAACTCTGGCTGTAACCCTAGGCCTAAGCCGCTTTCAAATTGTAACCCTAGTCCGATGCAGGCTTCTGATTGGCTGCAGAGTATGCAGATTGCCAAACGAACCGAAATTCCGAAATTTCCAAACCGAACGAAGATTTCAAAATCGGAATAAAGCAAACGCTTGATTTGAAAAAAAAAAAAGTTTTTTAGTATTTGCTGCAGCCAATAATACGTAGATCTGCAGTAGGTCAGGCACCCTAGAATGTGAATACAGTACTATATATCAGAAAATCCCGGTATAACTAAACAAGCTTTAAAAAAAAAAGAAAATGTTTGTTTCTTTTAAGTAAAGAAAACGACAAAAAAAACACATACCTCCAATTTGTTCCAAGGTTTTCAAACACTTGGCATCGCACACAAATTTTCTCTCCACTTCGATACTCATCTGAAATGAAATAGATTCACATTAAAAATAATTGCATGAGTTATCAATATTAATGTAAATATTGTCTTCTTCTTGTCCTACTCCTTAGTATTCACCTACAGTACGTCCCAAAACAACCATAGACTGGTGTTAAACTGTAGGGCTGCAACTCATGATTATTCTAATCATCAATTAAAACAGCTTCCAGTTTCTTCACCTTTTCACAGCGTTTGTTTCCAGTTAGCTTTTTGTAGTCGGCGTGTTTTCTCGTCTCAATAAACTGGCGAGGAAAACGAGCTCTGTTGTGGGCACAGAGCTCGACAGCCTGACAACAGTAGCTGAGAGACGGGCACTGAAAAAGCTGTGGTCAATTATGGACAATTCATCACATCCACTACACAGCATTATATCCAGACAGAAGAGCAGCTTCATTGACAGACTGCTGTCACTGTCTTGTACCACGGACAGACTAAAGAGATCTTTTCTTTCTCATGCCATGAGGCTCTTTAACTCCACCCGGCGGAGTAAAGGCCCACACTAAACCACACCTCCTACATTGCATATTACCGTACTTTTATTGCAGTGTGTATTTTATGTAGCACTATTTAAATACTCTATACAACACGTCACATTGGGTATTTGTACATTGTATTCCTTTTGCTTTATTATTGTATTGTTCTCAGCGAAGGGATGCTGCTGGAAATGTGAATTTCCCTGCGGGGATGAATAAAGTATCTATCTATCTTGATATGATATTCTTTGAAAACAGCCACAGTCTCTTTGAAAATTGGGCGGACACAGAAGCGGCAGCCCTCACAGTCAACTTTCCTTTTTTTAATTTACAGCGGCCATGTCGGAAAGGGGGTGGGATAAAATTCACACAGAAAGCCAAAGGGCTACTGCGGGCCACATATTAAAAAAATGTTGAAAAATGCCGGTGGTCGTGCATGACATAGCGGAATCACGACTTAGAGGTCGCTGCCATGTCTGTCCGGGATCTTGCTTGTTTGCATTAGGTCAAATATTCCACACGGGAGCTTTAACTACAGGATTATATAAACTGGAAGTTATATAATGTCAGCTTCACCACCGATCCTTTTCAGTCAACTATCTCTTATTTGTTGCTGGGCCTCATTCCATCACGCCTGAGCTGGAGCCTATCCCATTTGTTTTTAGGTGTAAGGCAGGGGTGGCATACTCGTTTTAGCACAGGGGCCACACGGTGGATTAAAGAAGGAAAGAAAGGAGAGAGGAAGAAAAAGCAGGAGAGGGAGAGAGACAGAAAGAGGGAAAGAAGTTGGGGGAGAAAAAAAAAAGAGAGTGAGAAAGAGAGAAGGAAGGGGAAAGGGAGACAAACAGGAGAGTGAGAGAAAATGAGATGGAGAGACAAAGAGAAAGTGAAGAAGAAAAAAGAGAGAAAGAGCAAAAAAGAGAAGAGAGAGAGAGAAGGAGAAAAAAATAAAGAAACACGGAAATAGAAATATCAACTCTGATAAGAGTAAGATATAGGCATGTTGGATTTTTAATTCACAAAGGCTCTTTGAACTCAGTTGGGCTTTGTTGCCATATACTTAATAGAGAAAGTATTCTGATCCTCTTGAAGTTTGTGATTTCTATATCTATCATGATTATTTTGGTTTCTCTCTGTGCACAATTCAGACATGGAACTCAGAAGGCTATCGAACCTGCAACATCTCTGTCCCAAGACGAGGGCTCTACCTCCTAAAGGAACTGCCGCCCTCTATTGATTATAATACGTAGCAGTGTATTATTTTTTTTAATCCCTGGACAAAAATTCTTACATAATTTAAATGATCTTTATCATCTCTTTATCCTGAAACACCAGTTTAAATAGGACACAATTTATTATAGGTGTCACACCTACAGACACCATTGTGGCTGAAAATATTCCTGTATAGGTAAGCTCATTAAAAAATGTTGATTGATTAAACACTTCATGATGAAAAGCCACAGAACAAACTGTAACCCAAAACAAATGTTTTACGCAGAAGCTCTAGCAAAGCACCTGAAGCAATTTGATTGGGTGAGCAGTAGGGACATGGGGAGCAATACACAGGCGCACTCTCTCCTTTGCCCAGTGCCGTCTGCACTGAAGGCAAGTATCCTCGTTTGTAATATGTTGTGACATTTTCACAAAAGAACTTTGCTTGCCCCTTGTTAGACATGGACAAAGCCTTTATAGAGAAAAAGAGAAAACAACTTTTTTGATAAATAGGTAAACCTGCTTACAAAGTAGTGCCTGGAGACTGACCTGCAATAAAAAAAGAAGTGCAATAACATATAGCAGCAACAAAAATCACCAAATAGGTCGCAGGTCATATATATTTTCAGTTTTGTGTGCACGTTTAGGGTTGTGATGGCCCTGGGGAAGAGGTTGACTCTAAGCTTATGTAACCGCGGGTACCTGTCCCACCAAAGATCCACATTCACGCTGGACTGGATGATGAGGTTTTTATTACAGTTGCTGCAAATGAATGAGTCACAACACAACACGTGGTAAGCTTCTCTGCTGGCTTTGATCTTGTTGGCAGCTCGTTGTAGACTGCCCAAAACATATCAAAGAGCTTTCTTTTCAGTTTACATAAAATACATTTTAGAATATCAACCATCACGATACATTTTTACATCCATTTAACAAGATACTTTTAACAAGAGATCGTATAGTGGTTTTTTTTAACGTTTACAATGAATTCAACATATTTTTATTTAGTCTGAATTTCAACCAACATCATCCTTTTTATATATATGAAAGAATAGAAATAATAACAATAACGAGTAAAAAAACGGGTACAATTTACCTGCAAATGAATGAGTCACACACAACACGTGGTTAGCTCCTCTGCTGGCTTTCAACACTATAAGGGGAATTAGCATTTTAGCACAACATGCAACGTCCGGCAAAACTAACATAAAAGGCGACGGAAACAAAACGAAAATAAATCCAAACAGCTTGACACTTTTAATCACATTACTGTGCATGTTGAGAGATTTGTCAGCTGTGGTTTTAATGTTTAAAATTAGCACCAAAAGATCGTGTCTTACCGTTGGCAGCTCGTTTGTACACTGCCAAAAAACCCCACCTTCCTGTCGCAAAGTCAAAAGCCAAACCAAACCTTACCCCATACCAGCAGGTGGCACTGTTGGACTCATCATTGCAGGACACTTACACAGAAACTATACAAAATATTTCAGCAGGAATTTCAATAAAACAAAAGTTATTATTACACCCGTTACACTTATTTATCCTATGTTCAATGGTCAAATCTTACATTTCTCCCCGTATTTTATACATTTTTCCCCATTTCAAATTGTGCACGCCATAAAAACTTTTTAGTACGGTATTTCTTTTTTTTCTATAAAAACACCGCTACGTCTTAAAAACAACACTGAATTGACTGCAAGTGAGGAAAGAACTAAGAAATATCATGAAATAATTGTTTCTGTTGTTAATTTGGTCAATAAAATAAATGTTTTTAACGATTTTACAGTCTGTCTTGCTGTGAGTAAATAGGTGCCTCGTTGTGTTTGTAAGGTACGCTTAATAAGGGAATTGACAATATTTAATAACGGGAGCATTTGACTGAGCTCGACTGGTATTTCATCCCCATTATGATAGTTTAAATAGAAATTCGCACACACCTTGTCAAAGTGTAAAAACCTTCAATCTCCTCAGAAAATCGTCATCAAAACAGAGTGACTCCATTTCCGGATGTCCTCCCTACGTCACCGGGACAATTGTGTACAGGCGCTAATACGGACACCTATAACAGCTTTCAGGACCATCACTTCCTGTCCCAGTACAGCTGCAGTAATCAGACTGCAAGTTTTTTTTAATATAGGTGATCGGTGTCATTTATTCTATTTAAATACATGTTTACTGTGTACAAATATACGTTTTTAAAACATACGATAACTCAACACCTACGTGGCATGATTATAGGTGTGTACTATATAATTAATTAACTTTCCTTGGAACTATTTGAACTGGCAGAATGAGGGCATCTCTTTTTTATTTTTTTTAAATCCATTTTTTAAAAGCCATGATTGTAACACTATTGCTTAACTGAGATATGTAAAACGGCTATAACATCAATAGTCACCACTGCAGTTTTGTTTTTCGTATGAAAATAGTTGTACAGTATATTCTATTCTATCGTCATATCTAAGGTATTCCTAATGGAGTTGATAGCTGCGCGCCCCCGTGTGCGCTTAACGTGGGCGGACCGATACGACTATCGATATAATCGATACCACTCAGGACTTGTATTGGACTAATACTATGCTTTTGGGATCAACACTTTTTCCAATTTTACTGTAGTTTTGTTAGTGGGTAGTGAGATTATACATGCATTATAATGATCAAATTGTGTTTATACTTATTTGCAGGACTGACTTTTATTTTGAAAATATTGTGCAATTGAATCTATTTCAGTTGTATTGTTGATTTTGTGGTACTTTTATTTGTTTTTTCAGATTTTTTTTGTTTCTCTCTATTGACCTGTGTTATGAAACAGTTGTTGTAGTATATGTATTTTATTATCGATAGTGTTTTTAATGTATTTGTAGAGCAATTTTTTTTTTGCCGTTCAAAATGCTGTATAAAAATAAAATAAAATAAAAAATAATCTCCTTTTCTCCACCCGCATCAACCCCAAAGTACAAAGAAACCCACGAAGGTTCAAATGAATTGAACAAATAATAAAACAAACACAATTATGAAATAAATACTGCCACGGTTGCCATGGCGCCCAATTGGTCCCGCTCGTGTGGCGCCAGCTGCGGCTCGTTGACAGATTGGCTTTCCGTCTATCTAAGCTCAGTGCTCTCACTCCTCCTTTGTCAGTCCTTCAACAAACCTCTGCCCCGAAAGACGTGGGTTTTGACTCGGTCCTCTTTCCTGTTGGTATTTCCTGTCCGATATTGTTCTTGTGTATTTTGTCCTGTTTAATATCGGTTTCCAGTTTCGTTCCTGTCTAGTTTGTTTAATTTCGATATCCTGTTTTGATATCAATCTGCTCAGTCCCGTTGTTTAATACCGGTTCCAGTTTCGTTCCCGTCTAATTTGTCCTGTTAATTTTCAATATCCTGTTTTGATATCAATCCTGTCTGTCCCGTCCTGTCCGGTATTGACCCCATCTGTCCGATATCTGCTCGGGCAATTGGTATCGACCTCGTCGGCCTCTGGTTTTCCATTATTCCACTCCAGACTGCTGCCTAACGTGCATGATTCCCCATTTCCTGTAAAATAAAAGGCTTGCGTGAGAAACGTCACGCATTTGGGTCCTGATCCTGTTCTGGTTCATGACAAAATACACTTTTGACAAGACACTCACTTAACCACGTGAGGAAGGGACTTGTTGGCTTCATAGTTATTTTGTAAAAGATCAACCTTTGATTTTTTAGTGCGTTGTGTTTCTGGTAAATACACTTCCTCTGAGAAGGTTTTGTCATATTGACACATTTCAGGCTTCGAACGCTCGAAAGCTGAAAATATTTTCCAAGAATCAACATCATGTGAGACACGATCACAAAGAGGAACCGAATTATCATGACATTTAATATCATATTGACAACGACGAAATATTACCCCCCTGTTCGCTCAGCTGAGCCAACTGGGCTTTGAAATTCCCTTTTGACTTCTAAATGATCCAATGTTGACCTAAATGACTTACAATGACAAAAAGAGTGTGCATGTGTGTCAATAATTTTTAGTTGGAATGCACCTGCTCTGTGATGGGTGCTGAAGTCTGTGAAAGAAGACACTGGAGAGCAGACAAAATTATGGAGACCAAAGCGAACAACCAACTGAGCTCTGAAATTCCCTGGTGACTTATAAATGATCCAATGTTGACCTAAATGACTAACAATGACAAAAATATTGTGCATGTGTGTCAATAAGTCTTAGTTGGAATGCACCTGCTCTGTGATGGGCGCTGAAGTCTGTGAAAGAAGACACTGGAGAGCAGACAATATTATGGAGACCAAAGCGAACACACCAGGCAGTTCTGGGATGAAGTTGTGGAAAATTTTATAACCGGAATGGTTGAAAAGGGAGAATATTAGAAAGAAAGACCAAAATTGAAAAAAAAAATGTTTTTAAACAAAAACATCCAATTGATAGAAACGTTTTAAAGCCTTTAAAATAAAAAGCCTTTAGCAAAATATTTTAATTAATATGTTATCATTATTGAATTGCACATACGATATCACTTTAAGTGAAATTTAAAAAAAAATGTTTTTTACCAGCCAGACACTCTAGGTCAGGTGTTTCAAACGTGTGGCCCGGGGGCTGGTTATGGGTCTTGGGGTGATAGTTTGAGGCCCCGGCATTAATAAGAGACTTTAAAGGGACAGTGGGTGTTAATAGTCGCCTCCTAGTGGTAAAAATAAGTATTATTTCAATTGGGTCCAATCCAGTACTTGTGTCAAATTTCACCCAATTTTTTGAGGTATTTCATACAAAGTCACACCCAATTGTTTTAAACCAGGTATCTAAAACTTGCGGTCTGAGGGCCGATTGCAACCCACGAAATGATCATTTGAGGCCCTGCCTCAATATGAAAGATAAAAGGGGCAGTGTGTATGATTAGGCAGCGCCTAGCAGTATAAAACAATAATAATAATTGACCCAATTTTCTGGTTTGTTTACACAAAACAACTCAAATGTTTTTAACTGGGTGTCAGGACCAGAACAGGAAACAGGACCCACTCGCGTAACGTTACTCACAGTTTTATTGGGGAGAAGGGAGAGGAGCGCACACACGATCCGGAGATCGCTAGTTGCGGGGTGTGGGTGCTCAGATGCGGACTTCCGTAGCGAACAATGGCGGTGTCGGGAACGGGAAAAAGTCGAAAACCAGAAGCGGAGAGTAGACGTGGTTGAGGTAAAAAACGGATCGTTGTTCGGGGCGGGAGAACAGACGTGGTCGAGATCAAAACAGGTCGTCATTCAGGACGGGACAGCAGATGTGGTTGGGATCAAACAGATCGTAGCGGGAGAAAAACAGGAGCAAAAAAACGGGACAGGTGAAAAAGGGCTTGCCGTGTAAAAACGGAGATTCGCAGACGGACCGACAAAAGGGGACTGACTGGACAGAATTTAAATACTTACAGGGAGCCAATCTGTCTACAAGCTCCAGCTGGCGCCACCCGGGCTGGGCCGATTGGGCGCCATGGCAACTGTGACACCAGGTATCTTAAAGTCACGGCTCAGAGGCTGATGAGGCCAGTGTTTTGTTTTATTGATGTTTTTTTCATATCTAGATATTATTTCATGTATCAAATTTTTAAAAATATATATTTAAGGACACGAATATTTAAGCACGGCAGATGAGTGGTTAGCGCGTGTGCGGGGGTCATGAGATCGAACCTCCTGTGTGGAGTTTGCATGTTCTCCCCGTGCTTGCGTAGGTTTCCTCCGGGCACTCCGGTTTCCTCCCACATTTCAAAAACATGTATTTCAGGTTAATTGGCCGGTCCAAATTGTCCCTAGGTGTGAATAAGCGAGTGTGTTGTCTGTCCCTGTGTCCCCTGCCCACTGACCGAAGATAGCTGGGATGGGCTCCAGCACCCCTGCGGACCTACTGAGGATAAGTGGTGCAGATAATGGATGGATGGATATATTTTAGAACGGGCAGCACGGTGGTGCAGTGGTTAGCGCGTGTGCAGCATAGTTTTGATGTCATGAGATCGAACCTCCTGTGTGGAGTTTGCATGTTCTCCCTGTGCTTGCATGGGTTTCCTTCGGGCACCTCCCACGTTCCAAAAACATGCATGTCAGGTTAATTGGCCGAAACAAAGTGTACCTAGGTGTGACTGAGCGAGCAAAATGTCTGTTCCTGTGTGCCCTGCAATTGGCTGGCAACCAGTTGAGGGTGTCCCCTGCCCACTGCCCGAGGATAGCTGGAATGGGCTCCAGCACCCAAGCGACCCTACTGAGGATAAGCGGTGCAGATAATGGATGGATGGATATATTTTAGAACAGGCAGCACAATGGCGCAGTGGTTAGCGCATGTGCGGCACAGTTCTGAGGTCATGAGATCGAACCTCCTGTGTGGAGTTTGCATGTTCTCCCCGTGCTTGCGTGGGTTTCCTCCCGTTGGTTCTGTGCTAGGCCGGTTTCCTCTAAAATCATACATGTTAGGTTAATTGGCCTAACCTAATTAATAATAATAATTGTACCTAGGTGTGAATGCGCGGGCAAATTATCTGTCCCTGTGTGCCCTGCGATTGGCTGGCAACCAGTTCAGGGTGTCCCCTGCCCACTGCCCGAAGTAAGTTGGGATGGGCTCCAGCACCCCTGCAACCCTACTGAGGATAAGCAGTGCAGATAATGGATGGATATTTTAGAACAGTGGAAAGTTTTTGTTTTATCAGAGCCTTTCATGTGGCAAACCTGATCCACCCCCCCAATTAAATTGAGTTTGAGACCCCTCCTCTAGGTCGTCAGCACCCCCTGCTCCACTCGATCGACCGATATCGAACCGATACCAAAACGCCAAGTATCCTCTTCTCCTCGCGTGCGCTCGCCCATTCCGAATGTCAGCAATCAGCCTTGGGGGGAGCTGTGGTGTGTTTACTAGGGGAAAGAGAAGAGGACGAATGGAGGGAGGGGGGAGACCCACACACCGCAAGAGAGAAGTCAAGAAGGATACGCCAGCGAGAAAACTTTTCACTTGTGAGTGTCGGAGCTGCGACCATGCAGGTAAAAACAAACAAGCATGAGCTCATGGCTGCAGCCAACTTCATTAAAACCCCTCTTGCGATCGCTGGGTGGGGGGTTGCTTAGTATCTGGCCTCCTTCGGAGAAAACATCCAGCCACACTTACTCACCCCAACTCCCCTTTTTTCAAACATTAAACCCCAAACTTTTTTCCTCCTCTTTTATCTCCTCGATCGCTTTTCGCTTAGCACCACCCCCCATCGTCGACGATCGGGACTCACTCTCTCCAAGTCTTCTTTTTTTTCTTCTTCTTTTCCAATCTCGTCAAACGTTTGATTTCTCCTACCGTGGATCGGAAATGTCACCCTAGGACGAGCACGCGTTGAGGGATTAACGCGAAGAGAGAGGGGGGTTTCGTCGAAAGGTAGGAGGGGAAGCACATCTGTTAACCGAGAACGTTTTCGTTAATTAAATGGCGTTGGTTCGGTGCTAGGCCGCAATTTGCGCTCATGAGCAAGGCGCAGGAGGTGCTCGGGGGTTGCCTGGTAGATCGCGACGAATAGGGAGAGGGTCTTCATGAAGTATCTGCAGTTTTGGGACACCTGGATCATCCGGAGATCGTAAAAAAGAAGGGAGGTAGAGAGAGCTTGAAAAAGGAGAGAGAGAAAGAGAGAGAGAGATAGAGAGACTCGCCCTGTAAGCTTAATTATCTCGCCTTGCTAACAGCTAGCTTAGCCGAGTGACACCATTCGAACCACCCGTGTGTTTATCTCCATTCCCCCGCACACTTCAATTGGACTCTCCCCGAAGCCCCGCGTCTCCCTCGCGGAACAACTTTATCGCCTGTTACGTTGGAATTCGTGAGTAAAGTCAACCGAGTTGAGACGGTAAGCGAGGGGAGGCTGCTAGCTTGCTAGCTAATTGGTTTGCTTCTCCGGTTAATTAGCCGTCTTTATGGATAGTCAACTGTCAACGTGGAATTCTCCGTTAAAGTCTGCTTTTTGAGATTTCGTAACAAACTAAACCATTTGTGTTGGATGGTATTTCAAGTCTCCGAGTGTTTTCTGGTTTTATACCCTTGCTAGCTTGCTAATTGGCATGAGGAGGAAGTGGGGGATTGTAGGCAGCAGTTGTCGCATGGGTCCATTTTTCGCTTGCATTTTCTTCCTATGTTTGCTTAAATCTCGGAAAACTTTCTCCAAAAATCGATCCAAACCACTTCGTTTGGATTTGAGGGTCTACTGCAAATTGGATGGACATTAAACAGCACTGGGGACATTCCTGGCAGTTAGACGTTTGACACATCAAAGTCAGTACAAATGCTAATTTGTACTCAAATATTTAGTCTTTTCAACATGCAGCAAAAAGGTTGAAATAATCAAACGTGTGGTCTGCTACTATGCATTTTTTACATGGATCCACAAAGAAATATTCCTAAGAAACGGTTTTAGTTGTATGGTACGGTCTGCATATAGCGCTTTTCAAGCCAATAATCCATTGCCAGTAGGAGATCATTTCTTACCTTGATCAGAGCTGTCTCAGTAGAGTGGTTAGCCCTGAATCCTGATTGCATAGATTCAAAAAGGTTATTCCTGGATATGAAATCATTCATGCTGCTTTGCCACTACTTTTTCAAGTACTTTAGAAAGGAAAGGTAGGTTTGACACAGATTCAGATTCAGATCTACTTTCTTGTCATTCTAGTACACGTGTATACAGAACGAAATGTCGATACATCTGACCCGCACAGTTTCCTTGAATGTACAGATATAAATAAAATGTTGTATTGAGTTGGAGTATTGAGTACTAATAATATACTAAATAATTATGGCTATGTATAATATTTTACAGTAGCGCAAATAGTGCAAGAGGAGCAGCTAACCAGATGTGCAAAATGGGCAGTCAGGTAAACAGTAACAATAACACTGTAACAATAACGCTGTAAGTACAATAGTGCAGAGAAACAGATGTGCAAGGAGTGGCTAGCTCTAAAGAACTGCCAGTAGTGCAAAAAGTCAAACAAAACCAACAGATGTACAGATTAGCAGCAGTTAGATTTACTATGTGTTTGATTGACCGTTTAACAGTCTAATGGCCAGGGGGACAAGACTAATGTGGAACCTGGTGGTACTGCACCGCACACTGCAGTACCTCTTCCGAGAGGCTAGCAGAGTGAACAGTCCATGATGGGGGTGAGAGGGGTCCCTGATAATGTTCTTAGCTTGGGATAGGCAGCGCTTCTGGCCAATGTCCTGAATGGAGGGGAGAGAAGTTCCGATGATTTTCTCTGCTGTCCTCGTCACCCTCCTCACACTATAATTACTTAAGATTTCTGGATCAAGGTTGGGTCGTTTCAGTGTGGGTTTAATAACGGCAGACTTAAAAGCTGCTGGAACTACACCTGGGGAGAGTGATATGTTTATAATATTTAGAACTGAAGGTCCAAGGACGCCAAAAAGACTTTTAATAAGTGAACCTGGGAGCGGGTCGAACTGGCAAGTTGTCGGTTTGGCCGCATTCACCACCTGTTTGAGATCATCAAGTGACAGTTCACTAAAACTGGACAATTTCCCTGGACAGCCACCCTGTAGTGCATCTGTAGATAATAATCTGTGAAGCCCTTTGAGACTCTTCGTGATTTTAGGGCTATACAAATAAAAATGACTTGACTAATAAAGACCTCTCAAAGCGCTTTACAATGTGCCCATTCACTCACACTCGCATGCCGATAGCAGCGTCAGACGATTAAATAAATAAATGTGGTTATTTTATTGAGTTCCTTTAGTAATTTGAGGGTGATCTTTAAGGTCGCCTGTCATGTTGACGGGTTCTCTTCAGGTTGAAATTCAATTGCTCCCCTAACCACAGCAGCAATATTTGCTTAATGAAATAAAATGAAATGATCTGCATTTATAAAGCGCTTTTCAAGTCAAGACTTCCCAAAGCGCTTTACAGTGCGCTTCACATTTCCCAATAGCGGCCGTGCAGCCGTGTAAGGATACGAGAGATTGGAAATACTGTGTTTACAACTATTGTTAACCTCGTTGTTATTGTTACTGTTACTATCTCATAACTTACTATTGCTATTGTCATTATCATTGGTGTCACAATATTTAGTGACTAGTAGCATTATAACTTTAAAAGATGGGTACTACGATGATTAGTGTATAAAATATGTGACTGTTGTTATTATAATTATTGATATCTGACCTATGTAATATGTATATCCGTGAGATTTGTTATATTGGATATTAAATGTATTTAATATGGAAGATGAAGGGGTGGAGAAAATAAGCCATTTTCTTCATCTCTGTATTCTGCCAGTAATGCTTTTTTTTGTATTTATATTTGAACACGTGAATAGTTGGACATTTTTTGATCTGGTCTTGTAAATTGTTCCAAAGTTTGACTCCACACACAGACACACACATACTTTTCATGGTAGTTCTCGCCTTTGGGATTTTGAATTTACTACAGCCCCTTAAGTTATAACTTCCCTCTTTCCGAGGGAATCTTTTTGGATGTTTTCTGGCACGGTGTTTTTGTTGATCTTCAATAAGTTGTGAAGAAAAATATAAATCGTCCAATTTTAATAATTTGGACTGCAGGAATAAAATATTGTACTAGTGGTAATGAAGTTTACTCAAGGTTTAGGTATCAGTATTTGCATGACCTAATCTCCATTTTTTTTTGTTGCATCAAATCATTATTTTGAAAAGCTAAAAAAAGGAATGAAGAGTACCTGAATAGAAATGCTCATCTCTAGTGCCGGGGTTGCCCAACGTGGGGCCCTCTGATGACAGCTGAGGTGCCTGCAGACCTGTTCTGAAAATAGCTCACCGGTGCTAGGTTATTGTGATTTCCCGGTGAACCATAGTAGAAAATTATTAATAAAAAGTTGTTATTTTAGAAATGAACACCAAAGTGTGCCTTTCGCGCCAATAAGTAACAAAAAGTAGCTCTCTGCTTGAAAAAGGTAGGAAACGCCTGCTCTAGTGGCTACATTTTACTGCTAATGTATGGCACTTTTCAAGCAATGCTGTCAAGTGCAAAAAAATAAATTAAATGGGACAAACCGCTTTATGTAAATTAGTCTTTGAAAGTGCAAATAAAATCAAGTTCTTCCACTGGTGGACAATGGTGCCATTGCAGTGCCCGTAAAACGTGTGTTTTTATAAGACTAACAAATTGATGGGTAACACTTTTTTTAAAGAGCATGTTCTTGCCTTATGCTATTTCAGGCCAAAACGTTTATAATTTGCAAAAACAAAAAAACAAAAGTGGAGATAATTTGCAGTTAGCGTAATACAGGCAAAAACTCATTGGGTGTTCTCACAAAAATCCTGCAGCTAGACAAATCTAACCCTTGAGTCTTAAATTTTGACAGATGTATTCTCAACAATTTAGCTATCTTGAGGCATGTTGCAGTCAGACATGATGGCGTATCATCATTAACTGGGGGGTGCTCATTTCAGCGTATTGTGTCAATTGGTGCTGGAATGTCCCACAACAGTCTTCAGGGAGTGACTCATCAGGTTTTAAAACCTATAATACTCAGAATTGACAGACAATTAAAGCAAAACATGACTTTGATACGGTTGCAAAAGTCATTTATTTTCCGTTTGGGTAGTAATAGATGGTTGAATGTTACAATTACTCCAATTACATGAAATTCTACTCTATTTTGCCAACATTCAATGAGCTAATTCAAGGCAGTGTTGCAATTTTAACCAGTTACTGTGACTTTCCTGTACATTTGACTATCTATGACACAACATTGCATGGCATACTTTGGCCAACCTAATATTCAATTCCCATTTCTAGATTGATTCATGCCGAAATGTCGTGTTAACAAGTAATGCAATGGCTCGTTGGGCTGTGATCCATGTGAATTAAGTGTCCCTGCTAAGCGTGCTGTTCATGCCATTTTCCAAAAGAAGACCTCACTACTTATGCTTTGTTGTAAATGGAAGTGCACTGTTACTTGTGTTATCTTTTCTTCCGGCGCCGTCACGAATGGCAGCCACTCCAGCAGCTCCCGTGTTATTTTCGATTGTTCTCGATTGTTCTCAGCTCAGGGATGCTGCTGGAAATGTGAATTTCCCTTCGGGGATGAACAAAGTATCTATCTATCTATCTATCTATCTATTTAAACTTCACTGCATGTGGTCGAGCATCATCGCATCTGAAGCCGGCTAGTCCATCACTGTGAAGATAAAGCAAATGTTTCTGGCTTTAGGACCGAAACAAAATATGGTGTCCAGTGAGCCTTGAGATGCATCAAATGCTAGCAGGTCCATTCATTTTTGCAACTTTATAAAATTGAATGAAAAATGTAAAGCAACTTAAATTGAATTTATAAAGATTTAAACTGTTTATTACATTTTATTTCAAGTTTGACTTCCTCTCGAATAAAATCTCCCCAAATAAACCTCAATGTGGCTCACCTATTGCTGACAACAGTTGCTGTTAAATATGACACTTATTTTACGCCATTTACCAACAACCGACAGATTTGGATAAGACATAGTGATGAGCGCACATTTAGCACCGCCTATTTGCATGGAATTGTCTTTATTGTCAGTGATAATGAGGTAAAACATTGTACGCAACAGAATTAGACATGGCACTTCAGCTGGGGTATACATGTGATAAAGACTATCAAGGGAAAAATAAGATAAAAGAGAGTCGGGATAAATTGGCACAGATGTTTACAATGGAGTGCTTACAGCCTGCTCGAAGTTGCAATAAGAGCTCTATGAAATGATTTGAAACACTCATTAAAGGATCCAATACAGTTAACCCAGCAAGATTGTATTTGAAGTGAAATGATTTAATAAGCAATTGTAGTCATCATGAATCTAGGCCCGTTTGATAATGGATTTATGCTTTTTTGATATATTTATAATTCTCTTTTTAGTCTGTTTTTTCCCTCCAAAGTCAAGAATTGGGGAATTTGAGCTATTCCAACTTGACAACAACACATATCAACAACCTGATTAAGTACGAATATGAAAACAGTTTAGCCCAGTAAGTAATGTTAAGAATGACAATATAAGACAAAAATCCGTATCAAAGAAATAGGGGAGATGCTTTATCACAGTTTGATGTGTACAAAGTTTCAAGTCAAAAATTGTGTTGCAAAAAAAGAATGCTCAAGGATTTGATCTGATCATTATATTTTACGTCAGTTTGATGGTAAAATGGTCTGCATTTCTACAGCGCTTTTTAAGTTACCGAAGACCTCCCAAAGAGCTTTACAATGGGTTTCACACTTACCCTTTCACACACACTCTCACACACCATGCTTATCAGGGGCATAAGGACTTCAGTGTCTTGCCCTAGGACACGTCCACATTTAATTCCGCGGAGTCTGTAATCGAACCTGCGACCTCTCACTCCCAAGACGAGTACTTTACCTCCTGAGCTTCTTCATGACAAAACTGAAAGTTAAAACCTGAAAATAATTAGGCGTTTAGGGTTAGGTTAGTGTCCAAACATGGTTAACCTAAATTGGCAAAATCGGAACTTCTTGAGTTTTGGGAAGGACCTCTCGTACATATTTTAAATCGACAAATAATAACACTAATAATTTGATTTAAGTTTGTGATTTTTATCAGTTTTTTTTAATAAAAGTCCTGATTTTTTCTTGCCTTTGCTAAGTTTCTCTCTGTGCACACTTCAGATTCTCCTGTGTGCATGCATAGGTCTTTTTAACATACTCTGATTGTTTATTCAGTTTCGTTGAAGACTTTTAAATATTGATAAGAGTTTGGTAATGGTCTCTTTTTCTTGCCTAGTTTGATCAGTTCAGGGTAGGACTGTGCAGTCCGACAAAGGTACCATAGTAACTTGTGCTGTTCTGACATATTAATAGTCTCAAATTCAGTACCATTATTGAAAACGATAGTTTTAACAACTTAGACATTGTATTTCAAGGCATTAATCTCATTATAGTCCATGTAATTAAAAAAACAAACATTTTTTTAGCATTTGTCACATTTTCTCATTTGTGTTGGTGTGCTTCTCACCCATCAAGCTGTTATGTGCATAAAAAGACTAAATTCAGCCACAGTGCTGTTTTTCCGTTTCAATTTTTTCCCAATCATTTCAATTTTACTTTCCGACTTCGAATGAGTATCAATGCAAATGTGTAGTAAAAAGCACATCTTAACTGTAAATGCATCTCTGCCACCATCTTACGGTACTGCGCCCATCTTTGTTTTCTTCATTAGGAGGAGTCGGGGGAGAAATCGAGCAGTTACAGCAATGGCACAGCAGCGTGGTTGTGCCCCCTGTGCCAAAAAAGTCAAGAAGACCAAGCCTCCCTGTCTCGACACCTCACTGAGCAACACAGCGTAGTTCCGACCTGTGTCGACAAACTGTTGGACATAGTAAGTGTAATTGTGCAAGACCGCCGGAGGTTTCTGTTTCTTCGAGGTCTTTTTCTTTCCAGGACCTCTTCAAAGGTTTCATTGTTTTCTTTTAGATGCCACTTCCACCGAAGTGCTCTGGAAACACTTCTCATTCGGGGGTTACAGGATAGTAGGGCTGCAACAATCACTCGACGTTTTTCATAGAAATAGTCGGCGATGGAAAGTTTATTGTGGACTATTGTCGCCGGACAAGTTTTTCCAACAGAATGAGGCATCGCTACGTGAATATAATTACTGCCGAGAGCCCTTCAGGCGCAATCGTGTCTCTGTCTCTTGCGGTAACATAGAATACAGATATGGAATCGTCAATATTAAGTACGCTTACCAACATTTCTAAAGTTTGGGAACATTTTAACCAGAGTACGGCGAATACAGAGACTACTTCAGGGTTCCTGCGGATCCTGGAAAAGCCTTAAAAGGCATTCCTTTTTCTAGAAATTAGACCTTCATTGGCATTAAAATGTCTTAAATCCGATTCTCGAGCATCTAAAAAATGTCAACACATAATACTTTTTCTATTTGTTTGATCTAAAAAGATGAAGTAACATTTTATTGATTGTATTTTTTTAATAAATCACCGATTTACGGAGCTATCGAAACGGCGATGTGGTTTCAGCCGGGCATTTCAGAACAGTTTCATGTCTTAGGTCTACCCACTTTGCACAAAGCAACTTGGTTTACTTTGGACATATGCCTGTAAAGTGCATATTTCATGAGAAATGGCTGTCTGACAAACATTTTTCGCCATGGCTAAAAGATTTGCCTGGTCAAATGTACAAGGCATGATGTATTCCGTGCAATAAACATTTTTCTTTTGTTGTTTTGTTTGTTTCAACAGTTTTTGGTTTTTTTTTTTTGTCGACTTGGTCTTAAACTTGATTTCAAAAGGCATTAATAAGTCCTCAAAAAGTCTTGAATTTAACTTGCCTTAAGCTGCAGGAACCCGTACTTGCAGACTAGATTGAACTGTAGCGTATATGTTGCTATAAAAGAGAGCCGGAGCGTTAGGGCAGACTGCGCCTAACTAACGTATTTGAAATAAAATGTATGCAGTCCAAAGAACGTCAGTTGTTAAAACGGTTTGATATCAAACTGTTGAGAATCCTTAAGTTTTTTGGTTGCAGACTTTGCAGTTAGCCACTGAATGTACTTCACAAAATGCACACATTTGTTTTATTTACTGTTTAACGGCTGCTAAACGTCATTTAAATGTGTTTTTTATCTGCTTGTTTATAAACAAAATTGACAGAGGTTTATTTACGGATTTGTCCACTGACCGAGCCTTATTGGTTTTAGATTTCTATTCAATTTTTGTACGAGTATGTTTAAAACCTCGCTCGGTGTGTAATATTCGACCACTAGATGGCACTGTGCTGTCGAGTGCGAGCGAGGGTCACTGGCACGGCGGCGGCGCAAGTGTGGATTCCACTTTGTAAAATCAATGTTTTTTTTTTTAAATTTATTTACATTTTTTATTAAGTTTTTGTACCATTAGGAGACACACTAAGTATTACTCTCTCTCCCTTTATTATGTATTTTTCGTTGTACCAATTTTTCTTTCCTTTTCCTTATAAACTTTATGCTAAATTTAAGAGAAAAAATTATCTTATGATTCGATTCATTGTTTCAATCGTCGGTCAACTACTAAAATAGTCGTTGTTTGCAGCCCTACAGGATAGTCTCAAATATTTTGTCAACAGTGTTTAAACATTTTCTGATGGTTAACAAAATGAACAGTTTTTTTTTTTTTTCAAGTTCAGTCCAATAATTGAAACGGTATACCTTTCAATTATTAGCGTATTTCTGTTGAAAGAGTTTTGTGTTCTCTAAAACTGGTGGATGAAAACATGAGCTATATATGTGCCTTTGGGCTAATTGGAAAATTAGAGGCATTCCATAGCTGTTATGTGTAATCAAGCCGCACAGAAACGGGTCACACCCAAGTGTTGCGGGATTGAAAACACATCAGAAGCGGTGTCGGGTTTTTGTTTTTTTTTCCTGACTATGTTCTCTGATTTTCTTTTAGTCTGTTTTAAAACGGGATGCCAGAGAAGAAGAGGATGAAGGTGCGCTAATATCGTCAGGTAATTGCCAGAACACGATTTCCTCTTTTCATTTAAATTTACATGTAAGCAGTCTGAAGCAAAAACGTGTCTGTATGATGTCACTGGTCACTGAAAAGAGTCTCGTCACATATCATTGGAAAACTTACATTCTTGGGATTCGAGATATGCTATTTTGAAATGTACTCATCCCAGAAAATCATTATAACTCACCCAAAAAGTGCCCTAGTATTCCAATGATGAAACGATTCTCTAGAAACATGATTGTGTTACATTCAAAATAGTCCATTGAATCCAAAACATACGATAATGCCGACAGATTAAAAAAAATGCACCTGAAAGCATTTCTGCACGTCTGTTTTTTCTCAAAATTCTCTTTTACAAGAAAACAAACGCCTTTGATTTTTTTTCCCATATGGCTGTGGGCTTAGACTGTTCGATTGACACCACTTTCCACCAATTGCAAGCTTCTCTTCAAGGTCCACAGCCTGCAATAGCCAATGAGGGCCTATATATGCCTTATTTTGGCTCCAAATAACTTGACTGATTCAGATGATGATTGACACATCGGTTAGCAATGTGTTAGCCAATGAAATTTTGAAAAGTACTATATGCAAATGTACGGAGTGTATTCAAATTAGACACTAGAATAAACTGCAAGTCCCCTCACTATCCAGCGTTGCACACATTTATCACGTGTGCACAATCTGCAATAGAGACATGGAAAGATCACCAGTTTTTGTAATTTTTGCACGAATTTAATGATTTTTTATTGTTTTATATATGCTAAGGCAGGCCGGCAGAATGTGGTGTCAATCTAAATGTCATAAGCTAACGACCATATTGGGAATAATTTCACGAGTCTTTATTTTTAAAGGGGAGTTTCGGAGCGAAATGATCCGATTACAACAAGGAACGTCCAATGAAGTAGAAATGCTTTTAGGTGGATTTTTTTATTTCTGCATTATCGTGCGTTATGGAGTAAATATTTTAAACGCTTGGATTCACTGGACGGTTCTGGAAGTAGAGACTTCATATTTTCGCACATTCAACTCATTTAATGTCTGCGAGGGGACGTAATTGGTGAGCTTCACTGGATTTATAGTTTTCCGGTATCTTATTTCAGAATAATTGTGATGTTTTTCTGATGAGTATATTTTAAACTATCGCATCTTGAATCCCAAGAATTTAAGCTTTTCAAATGATACATGGTATTTCAGTGACTGGTGACATCTAAAGACAAGTATTTGTTTATCAACTGAACGTTAAGGGGTTGAGAAAATAAATAACTTTTTATGGACACCTCAAATGACACAGCCCACCTTTAAAAAGGCGCTAAATTACAAATAATCAGATAAATGCCCCCAAAATTGAGAGGTTAGAGAAATGGCTTTGGCGATGTGTTACTTTGGTACTAGTTACATACAAAACCTAGATTGAGCGGTGGTACATCATCTCGCCGTTTCAAACCATTGTGTGCTTTTTTTGTAGTGTTAGCGCAATAGATAAGCCCCTGAGCACGACACCGATTCGCACTTTAGCTCGCTTGTGAGAGGTGGGCCAGAGCATGGTATGATTTCCTTCCCACGCGCACATTTACTAGAGTAAATACTGTACATGCGTGGATACAAATTGTCATACATACATACCCCGGGTGTTGAATGTGTCTGAAGAATTTAAGTTCAAAGTCCACCATGGCCAATTAAAATGGTCTAAAAATCATTACAATTCTGCCTGGACAATTACAATTATATTTATATTTGGCTTTTTATCTGTTCTCTCAGCCGCAGTTTGTACACAAGTGAGGCCAACTGAACCTATCAACTCTGAACCCTGCCAGTCTTCTTTAGACAACCCCCACTGCGAGAAGAAGATGGACGAAGACAGGATGTTGGAATGGGATAGAAGCGAAGCTGAAGCGGAGCGAGAGTCCGAGGCAAATGAAATCGCAGGAGCCAAACAAACTGCGGTCGAAATTGAAAACGTAGCAGATGGCAGTCAAAACTCGACTGGTAAAAAATGCCCGTCTGCTGAAAATAACACTCATTTTAAATGCACCGCTTGCCAGGAAGCATTTCCCAACAGAACTGCCCTGAGTGTTCATTACTATTCTGCAGCCCACATTCAGAAAATGACAAGGACTCAAGGCGGGGAAATCGACCCTCCGCCCCCTTCAACTCCTGTTCTTTCTCGGCCATACGTATCAAACAAACCCTACCAGTGCGCTGTATGCCGAGTCTCGTATAATCATTCCATCACCCTCGAGAGCCATATGAAATCGGTCTTGCACCAGACGCGCACTAGAAATGCTGCGAGCAGCGCAGGTACCCTTCGCAGTTGTGCAGGCAGCAATGCCAACACTCCCAAAACCGCTGTGAGTACTTCTTCAAGTGTACCCAGGGAGTTGTCGACCACCGCCAAATGTGCAACCACCGAAGGCCCGTTGGTGACTACAGCAAGAGACGCCGAGCACATCCAAATGTCGCAAGTGGCTCCCTCTGCCCCCGTCGCGCCCCCTGTGGCTTCTGCTCAGGCGGTCTCGGCCTTTCTCACCCTCCTCACGTCCAGCCCCAGCACTCTCCCGCACCCCCTACTCCCTTCTCTGTTTGCAGCCGGCCACCCTACCGGCGCCGACGCAGCTCAGATTGTGCCTCAGCCTCACATGGTCATGCCCTTGCTTTTCAACGGGCTTCAAGCCCAGCAAACCCAGCAGTCTCCAGAGAACCAGCAAGGACAGCTCCTTACCCAGTGTGTGCCATTTGTAGGTCTTAACCAAGCGCAACAAGCCCTCCTGACCCAAAGACTTAGTTTGTTACAGATGCAGCAGGGGCCCCTCGCACTTCCAACACCAGCAGTTGCGGAGAACGTGAAGCGTGAGAGTATGGAAAAGCCCTTGGATCAGATAAAGGTCGGGGATTGCATAAAAACAGAAGAACCCGGAGAAGAAATTTGTCCCGATGGAGGAAGCAAACCGCAAGTTGAAAGTAAGGAAGACGAGGCTCCCAAAGACAGCAGAACATTGACCCGTCAGATGGATTTGGAAAATGACAAATCGGCAAGTCTAAGTTCCTCCGTAGTTGCTGCAGAAAAATGCCCCCGCAATAATAACCAATCCCCAACCCTATCAATAACGAGCTACCCAAGTTCAAGCCCCGTACAATCGAATCTCACTCCGAGCCTCGATTCCACACCGCAAAAATCCCAACGAGCGACTAGTCCTTGTGGATTTATCGGTACTTCCAAATCCAGCACGGTTTCAAATGCCTTAATCAACCGACATCTGCCAGATTGCCACGCAATTGAGACAAATAATCCCGAATCTCTAGTGTTGTCTGAGTTTCAGTCCGAAGTACTCAAGGCTTTCTTAGAGTCGCGAAGTGAGGCCGACGCGGTGAGCCCTTCACGTGAGGACTGTGCGGCCCTAGGAAGAGAGGTCGGTCTTTCAGAAGAAGAGGTTCGAAAGTGGCTTTGTCGAGCAAATGACGCCAAACAGAGAGCGAGATACTCTGAGCTCACACGTCACGGCTCATCGGGATTTGAAATGCACACACAAAGCAGTGATGACTTTGATTACGAAGAAAGCTCTCTGATCATAGCGGAGGAGGAAAATGATGAGGAGTCCGGTAGTCAGGCAATTGATCTGTCTCATACGAGAGGGCAGCGCAGGCCGCAAGATGATGAAAGAGAGGGTCAGGGAGATTCCTGTCTGACGTCCGACTCCGAGAACGAGGTTTACACCTCCGTGATCGTGACTGACGAGGAAAGTCAGAACGGAAGTTTTCGGGAAGCCCCGCACAGCCCCTCCAAAGATGAAGTGCAACGTGAGGTTCATTGCGATCAAAGTTCAATCGGAGGTAAAGTGTTACGTTCCGCAACTGTGTTTCTGTCTGACGCGGAGGACGAATATGAAGACGATGACGAGGGCGCAAGTAGGTTTGGCAAGAAGAAAAGGAAAGGAGAGTTTGAACATGAGCTGGAAGGGAAAAGGGAGAGACTGGATCCTGAATTGGATCTCGAGTTGGAAGCCCAGGGGGATCCCCCGAGTTCACTGCCCTGTTCCCTCGACCAGATTCCCAGTGGAGCTTTACACTCGCTTCCCCTTTCCATCGCCCCGTTTTCGGCTCAACTGCTCAGCCCCTATGTGCTCTCGCTAGCGCCGTCATTGGTTGGAGTCGGCAGCAAAGTCTTTTCAAGCCCACCTTCCATTTCACGCTTCCCCACTTCTATGCTTTCCCAATCCTCGTCTCCCTCCAGCCAATCCTCTCAGTTCTTGTCCGACGGGGGCGGCGACTGTGAGACCGCGCTCGACCTCAGTATGGGAAAAAACAATTCCTCCTCCTCCTTAGTTGAGAAAATTTCACCGCAAAAAGGTCAGCTACTGGATGGACTGGGCCTCAGGCCTACGTCTCAAGGTCTTGTTGTTGTTCAGCTGAAACCCGAATCTCTTACGACCATGTCTTCAAACAGTCGCGTGAATCTAGTTAACAGCAATAATATGGCAAAGATGAGTATTTACACAAGGCCAGAAGAGAAAAGGAACAGCGCCCTGGACGATGACCGCAAAGACATGGAAAAGGACGGGGAGCAAGTCCAACAGCAGAGGAAGGTCAAAGGGAAAAGGTATCACGATATGCGGCGTTCCAGGACCATCATACAAGGGGCCCAACTGGATATTCTCTACGGTTGCTATTTCAAAGATCCTAACCCCGGAAAACACGAATTTGAACAAATCTCCGAATGGGTTCACCTTCCCAAAAAAGTGGTGCAGATATGGTTCCAGAACATGCGGGCGAGGGAGAGGAAAGGCGAAGTCCGATTTATCAGCGACGGCACCTTGGCGGCGGTCGGCAAACCCCTCATCAAATTCACCTGGCCGCTTTCCAAACCTATTTTCTCAAACAAACCTGCCGCCGAGCAAACGGGCCGCACCACGCCCGCTCCGCCCGTGCCGCCCCGCGTCAAGACGGAGAATAAACCCGTCCCGGTGAAGAAAAACGTTCCCGTTCCGATCAAGCCCAAGGAAATGGTTTCGGCCGCACCCGCGGCGAGCGGCGGTGCCTCTGCGATGCCAAAAACCGCCCCGGAATCCCCCGGCAACGTCACCGTGGCCAACGTTGCCCCCAAAACGGTCGCAAGCGTTTTGTCGTCTCCCAAGGATCCGACCGCCGTCCGCCCTCGTCCGACTCTGCAGATTAAACGAGAGGAGAGCGAAGACGAGAAAACGGACGAGGACGTCGATGACGAAAACGAGACGGCGCCTCGGATCACCAACCGCATGGTGCCCAAGATGCCCACCGTGCCCATCGATAACAGACCTCCTCCCGCCGCGCCGCCCCCGAAAGCCAACGGCTTTAACTACTGGAACCCGAAATCCTCCATCAGGATCAACACTCTGTCGCGAGAGCAACTGGCTCATCCCCCTCACACGCCCCCTCGCGCCATCCAGCCCCCTCCCACTCCCAACATCGCGCCAGTCAGCCCCACCGCCCCCAACTCGGCAAAGATGGCCGTCTCTCCCGCGCCCCTCACCGGTAGATCCGGCGCCACGGAAAACCTCTTCCTGGCCCAATCTTCCAGCCGCAGGCCGAGAACGCACCTGTCCTGCCTGCAGCTCTCCATTTTGCAATCCTGCTACGAGACCTGCGCCCACCCCAACGCCATGGAGTGCGACAGCGTCGGAGCGGAACTCAGCCTGCCCCTCAAAGTGGTGCAGATTTGGTTCCAGAACACCAGAGCCAAGGAGAAGCGCTGGAGATTGCAGCAAGAGAAGTTGGTAAGTTGCCGTTTGTTTCTGTATTTGTCTTTTTGTTGTTTAGGTATTTAATTCCTTAAGGCCCCAGGGTGCAATATTTGACCACTAGATGGCACCGTTGTCCAATGCGAATGAAAACCGGTGCCACAGCGAGCAATAAAACGTCAGTTAAACATGGCAGCAATTTCAGTTAAATATATCATATAAGCGGACAAACATAGTGATATCTGAGAAGTGAAATTAAGTTCATAGGATTTAATTGTGCAATAATTAGTTCAACAAAAGTAGGCAGTTGCATCAATTTGGGCACCCTTGTTTTATTATTGATTTGAATAACTGTAGCACTAATTATTGGAACACAAAATTTGTTTGGTAAGTTTATTGACCCATGATCTACATACACAGGTGAAGCCAGTCATGAAAAGGGTATTTAAGGCGGCCAGTTGCAAGTTGTTCTCCTCTTTCCAGCTTCTCTGGCAACATGGGAGTGTCAGAACAACTGTCAAATGACCTTAAAACAAATATTGTTCTGTTAAGGGGAAGGATACAAAAAGCTAGCTCAGAGATTTCAGCTGTCAGTTTCCACTTTGAGGGACATAGTGAGGAAATGGAATCCACAGGCATGATTCAAGTCAAGGCCCAGAGTGGCAGGCCAAGAAAAATATCTGAAGCAGAGGTGAAGGATGGTGAGAATAGTCAAACTCAACCTACAGACCAGCTCCAAAGACCAGTAGATGGCACTGTTGTCCAATGCGAATGAAAACCGGTGCCACAGCGAGCAATAAAACGTCAGTTAAACATGGCAGCAAATTAGGTGACAATCCCTTTATGGGGAAAAAAATACAAATATCTTACCATTTGATTTTTATAAAAATTCATTCAGTACTCATGTTTATTATGTTTTACTTGATGGTTTATTTTGTTCCACCAAATATTACTATCTGTCCCTTTATTAGAGAAAATATTTAACTTTCAAAGTACGTTGCCGTGGTAATTGTTTTTGAAGTAAAATAACACCAGGCCGGGTTTCCTCAATGTTCTGGAGCCACATATGAGTCTTTAGCACTCCCCGGTGCTTTTTCGAAAATGTTTAATAATGGAAAAATATATGGTTTCTGTAGGACAAAACTGTATGAATTAACATTTTCCAATGAATGGAGATACAGTATTTGTTTTCTTAATTCTTTGTGGCATCAGACATATTTTCTTTTTTCTTTGGTCCAACATGGTTTTGGGGTTGCTGTCTCAAAGGTAAATGCAGCTTTTCATAATGTCCATAGGATGGCATTAGTCTCATGTAAAATAAGGTGGATCATGTTCTTAATAAGGTTGGGTATAAAACAAATTAGAATTTGACAGAGAAGTTTTTTTGTAGAAGGAATAACTAAGTTCAGTACTTTTATTAGATACTTGAGCTGTAATTTGGGTTCGTTCTCAAATATTTGATAAAGGAAGGTTTCTACTTAGTGGGTTTTGAATATCGTTGGACATTTTTGGAACGCAACCCCTGGGAAATCAGAAGGCTTGGATCAATGGTTTTATTGTCATCATACAATAGTAAAATGAAATTGGAGGCCTTCTCCTTTCAGAGTAAATGAAAGCAATTTAGAGAGCGGCTGGCTTTATTTCACTATGTGACGTTAGATGATTTGATCAAATTTATAAAATGAGAATAATGTATGGCACTTTAAAGTCGTCTCCCTCCCGCTAGCAATTACTTAAGGTCAAAATAAGCCTCGATGATCTTCATTTTTACTCATAAATCACGGTTTCAAAATAAGGTGCAAGCAGGGTTCTCTTGTAAAAATGTCACAAAATACTGCAAACGAGAATACGGAGGTATTACCTTTGGTGCAGACGGTGCTGGGCAGCGCTTACTGTGTGATCTCTGTAGACCCCAAATAACCTCCTGCTGACATCCACCGCTTTGAAATCTCACCCCAGGGTCCTCAAGCCGGCGGGGCCGTGTTCCTGAGCGCTGGGAGTTACCTGCAGTACAATGCTCTCAAGGCCAACCGTCCCATCCTGCCCAAACCCGTTCAGCTCAACATCCCGGAATCCACCGCTTCCCCGGAGAGCAGGCGGGCGGCGGACAACGAGACCCTGAGCGGTTCCTGCCAGGTCTGCAAGGTCTCCTTCGAGTCGCGGGTGGCGGTCCGGGCCCACGTCTTCTCCTCGTCTCACCTGGCCAAACTGCGCACCACTAACTTCGGCCAGCCCGCCGCTCTGGTCAACAAGAACGGGACCGGAAACGCCGCTTCGCGCAACCTGAGCCTGCAGGTGTCCCAGTCGCCCGTGGGACCCGGCTCACTTGTCGTCATCGGGTTGCCTCCGGCGGCGGCGGCTAACAGCAACAGTTAAAGAAAAGGCGTACGGAATGGGACGACTCCTCGGAGGACTCTCTTTGGACCCGAGCGCTATTCCTCCGCCTTGGATTTGGAGTTTGCTTTTCCCGGATTTCCTTTTTAGAGCTCTCACCAAATGACACCGAACGGTTTTCGCGCTGCTGCAAGTGATGGATTACGCTCGCCTTTTTTTTTTCATTTGAAGAGAAACTTAAAGGGATGCGACTTCCCAGGACCGGAACTGATCGGCGTCAATACACCGTGATCTCTCCCTATGTGCTCCTGTGGAATATTTTGGGGGAACGCTCTCGGCTCGCGGACGAACGAACGTACGTCGATTCGGAAAAGACGCGGTAGAGCAGGGATGTCAAACTCGTTTCGGCCCCGGGGCCCGAATGAATTCGCGGTCGACTCTGAAATTGTCTTGGAAGCGTTCTTATCTAAAAACAATAGTGAATTTCACCACTGTATACAGACTAAACACTGGCCTCTAGTGGCCGGAGGGAGCCTCTGCTTCGCATTTTGATAGAATTGACCTAAAGCAGGGGTCTCCAACATAATGCCCGCAGGCACCCGGATGTCCTCTAAGGACAGCCGAGGTGCCATTGGTCATTGTGATTTTCTAGTCCAAAGAGGTTTTTATCGGTTGACTGGGTCTATTGAAGGCCATTTTAAATCATTACCATGGTCATAAAATGATTTTAGAAATTCAAATAAATTGCACTTCATGGATTGTAAAAACCATTCATGTATGAAATGAAAGTTTTTCCATCTTTTTAATCAATTTTATGAAAAATATAACATGAAATTCCAATTTATGGGTTTTAGAAAACGAATGAGCTAGCTCGCTATCCCACGACTCTCCGGCGACATGTTTTTGCTTGCTCTCTAGCAAACATTTTCATTTTTATGAGTTATAAAACTGAATTCTGGCCCGTTTTCTAGCTAGCTCGCTTTATTTTTAGCTTTTTACTCTTTACCTGTTAACCTTTCTAGCTAAATGTCGAGCTACCTTTTAGCGATTTAGCAAGGCATCTCGCTCATTTTCTACTTTCGAGATTCGTATCAAAGTGAATGCCCTTTGCGCTAATTAGTAACAAAGAGTCGCGGGGGTTGAACAAGGCCCGAGACCCCCGGTCTAGAGACTCGCTTCTCTGCCCCTGTAGGCCATATGTTTGACATCCCTGCAGTAGCAAGAGGGCAAGAATAGGGCTTTCGACACCCCCCCCCCCCCCCCCACACACACACACACCTATCCTCCATCCCGATTCCCGCGTTTAGTTTTCACGACAATCCAGTCGGGGAGCGGATTCTCTGAATCTTGGCATACCGCACTTTGAGACATATTACATGGAGATGTTGGGAAGCATTCGAATGCCGGTGTCTTTGATGGAAAGATGCATTCGTGCATGTTGGATGCCTTAATATATATATATATATCTTTTTTTTTTTCTTTTGTGCTTGTCATTTGAATCTCGCTAAAAGCGGAGGCATCGTTTTGTGCGAGGGAAGACGACCCAGCAACACGAATTCCGGCCCGCTTGTTTTTCGACCGAATGATAGAAATGGCGCTCGTTGTCACGTTTTTCCGAGTCAAAGGCCGATTTTAAAGGACGTCGGGGTGAAAAAACTCAGTTAGGGGGGTCTCACCCCGTTACAAATTCAGTTTTGCTCAACTTTGAACTGCAAATCTTTCTGAAATACAGTGCCATGCAAATATTTTGCCCCCCCCCCCTCTGATTTTTTTTCATGCTTTTAACGAATAACTATTTTCTAAGAACCCACAACATGTGAGACACAATCGTGAAAAGAAACCGGATCTTTTCAACATATTGTATTAAAAATCGAAAATTGAGAAGCAGGCTTTGCAAAGATATTGGCCCCCTCTAAGTTAATATTGATATTGACCCTATCAGTTTTGCACACCCCGAAACAAATATGTTCCCCTTTTTCCTGACAAAACAGCTTAAGGTTTGAGGGTGATCAGTTGTTTGCAGCATTTTACAGGTCTTTCCACAAATACTCTATAGGATTGAGGTCTGGGTTTAGGCTTGGCCTTGCTGATGTTAGTTTTAAACTATTATTATAGAAAAGGGCCCTGTTGAAAGTTGAACCTGTGCCCCATCCTTAAGTCTCTTGGAGAGAGTCAACAGATTTCTGCTAGAATCGCCCCGAATTTGGCTCTGTACTCCTTCCCATCTAAGAATTATCCTAAGCAACCATCAGAGCATGACGCTGCCACCACCATGTTGGACAGTGAAGAGTGTTTTCAGGGTGATGTGCAGTGTTACTCCTACGCCAAGCGTAATGGTTTGCACTCTGCTTTGGGCTCATCTGACCAGAGCACCTCGTTTCACATGTCATTTGTGTCTCCCATGCGGATTCTTGCAAATGCCAAACGGGTCTTTTTATGGTGTTCTTTAAGAATAGGCTTTTTTCTTGACACTTTTCCATAAAGAGCAGATTTATGCAAAGTACGACTTTTAGTTATCTTATGCACATATTGTCCAACCTAAGCGGTGTATGCCTGCAGGTCATCCAATGTGATCATGGCCCTCTTGGTTGCTTCCCTGATTAGTTTTCTCCTTGTTTGGGAGGAACATTTAGTGATACAGCCAAGTCCCAGTAAGTTTGCAGTGGTTTTATGCATCCATTTTGATAGTTTTGCTCGCACAGTTCTTCGGGAGATGTGTAAATGTTGGGAAATTCTCTTGTATTCCATTCCTGCTTTGAACTTTTCCACAACTGAATCCTGAAACCCGCCGGCGTGTTTTTGGGTCTTTGTATGCTGTCTGTTGTCCTTTTACCAACTTCTAAAGCCCATCACAGAGCAGGTGCCTTTAAACTGAGAGTTGATGACTGTTTGTCATTTTTAGTCATTTAGGTTGACATTGGATCATTCAGTCGCCTTTAGGGAACCTCTGGAGTCAGTTGGCAAAGCTGATATATGTTCACGATGGTGTCTCATTGTTATTGATTCTCTGAAAATAATTTGAGGGTTTCGTTTGAAGCCTGAAATGTGGCTCAATGACAAAGTTCTCAGTCATGGTGGGAAATATTTTATCATGGGCGCTGTATTTCAGATTTTTTTGTGACTTCTTCGTCAAGATGGCCTTAAAGCTTTTGAAAAATGTCCGCAGAGACGAGCGCTCGGTCAAAGGTCCCGGTCGGGCAAATTATATGAACTATGTGCGGCCCAAGCGAGAGTAAACGGGTGCGCCCCAAATGTTCAAAATGGTGAATTTTTTTGTTTTGTTTTGACTGAGAGCTAATAAGACGGTGCTGTGTCGGGGACGGGAGGGGGACACGCAGGTCTCACTCACCCCTTCCCTTTGTATATTAAATGTGATGCTTTTGACTAAAATGCAAAACTAAAATGATCTTTTTGTAAAAGGATATATATTCAGAAAAAGATATTCCAAAGTAATCCTTTCTTTGTTTTTTTTCCTTCCCCGTCTTTTCAAACCAACCAAAAAGCAATCAAGAGGTGTTCGCTCATGCAACGTGTAAAAAAAAAAAGGACATCCCGCAGCTGGACTCTTGCACTAGTTCACCAGATTTGCACAAAAAAAAGTTTTGACATTTCAAGAACTCGACACCGTCCCGGATGCAACGCGAGGGACGGCAGTGTCCTGTCACGCGTGTTTCTCAACCCGTGGGTCGGGGGCCTTGGCTTTGGCTGTCCCAACTGTTTGAGAGGGACCACGTCTCATTGGATTGTGATTTTGTCGGTTTTATTACCTTTTTCCAGGTTCAAAATTCTATCGCTCGCTTTCCCTGGGAAATCGTGCCTATGTTGTTATTAAAGCCTCTGTGTGAAATATTTGACCACTAGATGGCACTGTGTGTTCTAATCCAAACGAAAACCAATGCCACGGAGTGCAGCATAGCAGCAAGCTGCTAGACAAACAGGGCGGCAACTTTTACTTTGTGAAATAAAAATTTCTGATATTTTTTTTAAAGAAAATTAACATTGGTATAAGTTAATGTAATTTTTCTTAGCATTTAAATCAGGTTTTTTTGTACCCTTAGGCGGCATTACATATCACACACTGCCCCTTTAACATAAGTGAGTTTTATAATTCAAACATTCATTCTACAATAAAAATCCACTTACATTTTTAGTTTTATTTTTTCCTCCATATTTACTTCCTTGTTCTTTCCTTTTACCACTATTTCCTTATTTTCTAGGTTCTTCTCATTTTTTTCAATATGTTTCCGTTTACCCCTTTTCATTTTTTCGCAAAAATTTCTACAACAATATCATGTATCGGCCGCTTTGAGTCTCCGTAGTTTGTATTTTTCCTTGTGCTTTTCGGCATTCGATTGCACCGCAACATACCTATATAGTGGTCTAATATTACACGCTGTACCTTTAAAGAGCGTCACCACTTGAACGCTCTCGGTGTTATTTTGCCGAGAAGGCCCGCGACCCACCTGTTGAGAAACACCGACTTTGAGGAAATAGAGGGGATCACCCCGGATGTGAAGCGCTCGGACGGCAAGACTGGGATACGACACACATACTAATGCGGTGTTGCACTGTCCAAATGTAATACTTTTTATGGAGATCTTGATTTTATTCTCTTTACATTTCATCGTCAGTTTGATTATCATTATTACTAGTACTACTAAGTACTACTACTTATTCAATGTACTACTCATGCTCTTTTTGAGTTTTTTTTTGATTCCTTGTCGTTTTTGATGCCACCTCTGCTCAGACTGAGAACGGTATTCCTCGGAATATCGAACAATAATAGTGGCGGTGTTATGTATCGTTTGATCCCCAGCTTCCCTTTTCCTACTCACTGTACCTTTAATATGTTTGGTCTCCATTATGCTTTCTTTGATATACTGAAAAATAAAATTTGGTTGAACACATTTTTGGAGTTTTTTTTTTTTTTTTTAATCTTTTCAGAATGAGGGCGAAATATTTTATATTGGGTTCAGGTTTTTAGCACTCTTGTAGTATTTTATCTTGGAAATATTACCGCATATTCGTTCTTGTATTTGTGTAGTCATTTTGTAGTATCACAGCAGTGGTATGTTAAATATTTGTCTAGTATATTTTTTTTCCCCAAAATAAAAGCAAATATCCCTTTTTTTAAACTCTAAATTTAATAGTTTTGTAGTATTTTCTGTATTGTTTCCGCAGTATTTCTTTTTACTATTTCTGTAGTATTTTATGCAACTGTAGTAGTATTTACGTATTATATCACTGTAATAGTTTTTGTAGTATGTTTTCAGAATGAAAGGAAATATGAGGTCCCTTTTTTTAAAATATGAATTTGATAGTTTTGTAGTATTTTTGTATTGTTACCGCAGTATTTCTTTTTTCTATTTCTGTAGTATTTTGTGCAACTGTAGTAGTATTTACGTATTGTATTACTAAGTCTTTGTAGTATGTTTTCAGAATGAAAGCAAAGATTAGGTCCCTTTTTTAAAATATGAATTTGATATGCAGTATTTCTTTTTACTATTTCAGTAGTATTTTGTGCAACTGTAGTAGTATTTATGCATTATATCACTAAGTTTTTGTAGTATGTTTTCAGAATGGAAGCAAATATTAGGTCCCTTTTTTAAAATATGAATTTGATAGTTTTGTAGTATTTCTGTATTGTTTCCGCAGTATTTTTTTTACAATTTCTGTAGTATTTTGTGCAACTGTAGTAGTATTTACGTATTATATCACTAATAGTTTTTTGTGGTATGTTTTCAGAATGAAAGCAAAATATTACTGCATGTGCTGGTTTTGAGCACTAAATTTTTTAGGTTTTGTAGTATCATTGTAGTACAACTTTTGTAGTATTACTGTTAATGCCTTTTGTGTTTTAGTATCCCTGAAGTAGTGACTTTGTGACATATTTGTAGTTCTTTTCAGAATGAAGGCAAAATATTTTATATTGGGTTCAGTTTTTTAGCACTCATGTAGTATTTTATCTTGGAAATATTACTGTATACCCGTTCTTGTATTTGTGTAGTCATTTTGTAGTATCACAGCAGTGGTATGTTTAGTATTTGTCTAGTATTTTTTTCCCCCAAAATGAAAGGTGACATTTTGTAGTCAAATAACACACGCTGTCCCTTTAAGTCAAACATTTTAAAAAGGCACATACCGGAAACATTATTTCTCCTAGTGAAAAAGTCAAAGGAGCGTAAAATAGCTGGCGCGCTGCAAGCGGAGGACCTCGTTTCCCCAACTGGTCCAACCTTCTTGGAGGTTTCGGGCGAAGAGCTCCAGAAATTCTCCGTCCGATTTCACCAAAGGCTTCAAAACCTCTGGGGAGCAAACGCGAGACGTTCGAGGACGTCCGAAATTCTACAACTCGCAAAACGTGAGGAAAATGGGACGTGCCTACCCCCTAGTGGCGGTTTGTGGGAGTGAAGAGTCGACGGGACGCTGACAATCAAGCGCCGGTCGGGCACAGGGTGGGCGGAACAAGCGCACCTCTCCGAAATGCTTTTCACAAATCGACAGGTTAAAGTGAGTTAGCGTTCTCTTTTTAACTTTTGGCAGCTTACGTCTAAATCGACCTGGAATTGAAACGAGGGCGATATCGTCCGAGGATCAGGATCTCGTACGGCTTCTTGTGCGGCGAATCGAGCTGGAAGACAAACTGGCCATTTTTGGTGACCTGCAAAGAAATCAAATAAAAAAATAAGAGTGTTAACTTTGTACTATAGTGGAAAAAACGATATTACAAATGTAGCGTTGACCAAATTGTTCGAATGAGTTATCTGACTCCCTTAACCAAACACAAACTTCATTCTCCTAACAATGCATGCTCTTTTCTTAATGGGAAAATGAACAAAGATAGCCGGCATTTTCACACGGGGGCAGATTTATTTTCTTAAAGTATTTAACGAAGTGAATTCAGCCAAATTATTGTCGAATTAATCTAATTAGTCTTCGCCGAGCCTCCCTCTCACGATCTCCTATCTCTCCTTCCGTCTTTTCACACGTCGAGGCATCGGCCACCCCCCATGGGCGGGCCAGGAACTCCCCACTTGGCCCCCACCTCGTCTGACCGGTGCGTCACGAAGGCCCCCTCCCATGGGGCGGGTCAGGTGCCAGCTTCACCACCTCCTCGCCGAAAGGCGCCGCCACGTCTAAAGGAAACTCATATCAGCTCAAGCGTTTGTCAAAACAAGGCCTAAGGTCCTTCTTTAGCGCCCCGTTATCAAAATTCCCCAGCCAAAACACTCCACACTTAGAACGGCGCGACCTGTCCTTGAACTTAAGCCTCCTCTGTGAAAAATCTTCATTGCATTCAATAACTTCAATCTGTAAAATCCTTTATAGTCAATTAAATAAAATTAAAAAATCCTTCAACTTCAAGATTTGAACTCTGCAATTATCATGATTACCCTATTTATTCACGTATATGTGGCGCAACAAGGGTTGCTGAGTACTTAAAATGATATATTTTGGGATTTTTATGTTGTGTAATCCCTATTGGACTGTTAGGGGAAGTGTATTATTATTTTTCAGGGTATCGAGTTTTGTGTAGCACAGGGGTGTGAAACAGGCGGCCCGCGGGCCAGATCAGGCCCGCTAAGGGATCGAATACGGCCCGTGAGACAACGCTCAGAGAAGCGCAAGAGAAAAATGATCTGCAGGTTGAATTACGTCCACTTGACGTTGCCAAAGCCAGGTGCCTCTCACAAACACTGAACTTGTATTTCTTTCTTTCTCTCTCTCTCTCTCTCTCTCGTCTTCCCTTTTTATCTCACTCTCTATCTCACTTTTTCTCTTTCTTTGTATCTTTCTCTCTGTATCTTTTTGCCTTTGTTTGCTTTCTCTTCCTTTTCTCTAACTTGCTTTCCCCTTCTCTCTTCTCCCCTTCTCAATTCTCCCCTTCTCTCTCTCTTTCTATTTCTTTCTTTCTCTCTCTTACTATTTCTCTTTCTATCTCTTGATTCTCATACTCTTGCTCTTTTCTCTCTCTCTCTCTCTCTCTCTCTTTCTTTGTCCCACCCTCTTATTTACTCTCCCTCTCTTTCTCTTACTTTCTCTCTAATCTACCAATTTGGCCCCAGAGAGAATGTTTGTTCTATCGTGTGGCCCCTGAATTAAAATGAGTTTGACACCCCTGGTGTAGCAGAAAGGGTAAGAGAAGTACCAGTATATCACCACTAGATGGCAGAGTCTCACAGAAGGGTGCTTGGGCCAAGTCTCACGGGACCTCACGTGATTTTGTGAGACTTGCTCAAAAAATGATCCTTAATGCCAAATATTAAATGGTGTCGTGTGAGACTGACATTTATCATCTAGTGTCCTGCCGCATGCTCAATTCAACTTTCGGGGTTACGCCGAGAATTTGGTATCAAGGAACAGAAGCTGAAGAGAGCGGTTCCTTTGATGACTTTATTACAATGAAACAAAAAGAGAAATAAACCGAATCTTCTGGACTCGTCAACAGAACAAAGTCCTCCCCAACAAGCTCCGGCAAAATGGCTGACCATAGGATGTTGTGATAATAGTCTGCAATAGTCTTTGATCTGTGCAGCCCTTTGAGACTCTTTGTGATTAAGGGCCAAACAAATAAACAGGACTTGACTTAAATATAACCCGCAATTTTTAGTTTCTCTTTTTCTAAACTTAAGAGGTTGGATCAGGCCTACAAAATCCATCCCGACCCAGGCCTGCGGGTATTCAAGCCCGAACCAACCCAATCCAGACTAATTAACCTGATTTGACCCAAAACAGAAGCCGGCTCTTCTCAGTGAGCCGAGCCAAAAGAGCTGTTTTTCTAAATAGAGCTGTTCTCTTGGGTTCAACCAGTAGGGGCAGTGACGCTTCACATGACAACCATATCAAAAACTTCACCCAAAATTCAAGCATTTTCCTGATCTTGAAAACATATTCAAATTCCATTCTTTCCAAGGACTCCAAGCACTTGTAAGAACCCTGTACGAAAACAAAAAGTGTCTGTTACCTTCACAGGCCACAAGACACGAGGTTTTCTTGCCTCTCTTAACCCAAAACCGGAACCGGCTCTTCTCAGTGAGCCGAGCCAAAAGAGCTGGTTTTCTAAATAGAGCTGTTCCCTTGGGTGCAACCAGTAGGGGGCGGTGATGCTTCACATGACAACCATATCAAAAACGTCACCCAAAATTCAAGCATGTTCCTGATCTCGAAAACATTAAAATTCCATTCTTTCCAAGGACTCCAAGCACTTGTAAGAACCCTGTACACAAACAAAAACGGTACAGGCCACAAGACATGAGGTTTTCTGGCCTACCTTAACCCAAAACCACTGGGCCAGGACTTCCACACCCCAGTGCGGGTAGAGTTGTTGGCGGACAAAGCGCCAATGACTGGGCCGGTTGGTCACCCAGGTGACCACCAGGCAATCCGGGGACGCCAAGTCTGCCACGGGGAGTTTCTTGAGTTGAGATGAAGGGAGGCAAGAATATCTTCCGGGAAAGAAAAAATGGAGGACACAATCAAAAAACTCAAGCTGGACTATGAGATTTAGCAGTCGGGACTAGAACTTAGGTATGCAACCTGGTCCTCGAAGGTCCCATGTCCCGCTCGTTTCGGGAGCTTTCTCTTCTTCAACTCGGGTCTTGCATGGCTGACTGAGCTGTGGGTGTGTGAATGGGTTAAGTGTGAAGTATGTTGTAAAGAGCTTTGGAGGTCCTCATCAACTAGCAAAGTGCTATATAAACGCAGTCCGTCTACCAGGATTGTTCACAAGCTCCTACCAGCTAGCTAACAAGCTAACACACTGCTAGCAGCTTATAGTCCGAATTACACAGTATATATACAAATACAGACCATTCGATTTTTTTTTTAAGTATTCCTGGTGAAGGATTTTATACATTTTACTATAAAGGATTTTATACAAGTTACATTTATTGAATGCAATGAAGATTTTTCACAGAGAAGGCTTAAGTTCGATGACAGGTCGCGCCGTTCCGAATGCGAATGTTTTGTTTAGTCCTGTTGATAACGAAGGACGTAAGAATTGTTTTGATAAACGCTTGGTTCTTCAGATATTGTTGCGACGAGGCGGAGTCCACGTGGGGAGTCTCTGGCCCGCCCCATGGGAGGAGCCGGCACGCCCATGGGAGGAGTCGGCCCGCCCCATGGGAGGAACCGACACCCCAGCTTGTAAAAAGAACATCAGAAAACGGAAGATTGAAGATCCATCGAGAGGAACAATCGAAAAGGAGGCTCGATGAAGCCTCGGGCGACAATAATTCGGCTAATTCGATGGAATTCACTTAGTTAAATACTTTAAGAAAATAAATCTGCCCCCGTGTGAAAATGTCGGCTATTCTTGTCTATATTTTCCCAGAAAAAAACGAGAATAAAGTTTGTGTTTGGTTAATGGAGTCAGATAACTCATTCGAACAATTTGGTAAACGATACATTTTTAATAGAGGTTCGTGTTAAACTTAAAGCTAAAATAATTAAAGATATTCTAAGAATCAACAACATGTGAAAAAGAATTGCGAAAATAAAACGATTGTATCCAACAATTTATCTTATGTTTATCACCCAAAAAAACTGCAAAAATATTAGCCTTTTTTGTTCTCCCAGCTCAACCAACTAACCCCAGAAGTTCCCTGATAATTTCTGAGTGATCCAATGTCAATCTAAATGACTAGCTATGACACACAGGTGCACTCTTAAGTCTCGGTTCAAATGCACCTGCTCTGTGATGGGCTCATGGGTCTGTGAAAGGAAACACTGGAGAGCAGACAGCATTGTGAAGACAAAAGAACACAGGTCCAGGATAAAGTTGTGGAGAAGTTCAAACCAGAAATTGGATACTAAAAGATTTCCCAACATTTACACATCTCTTGGAGCACTGTGCAAGCAATAATTTTAAAATGGAAAGAGTATTAAAACACTGCAAACCTACCAAGACTTTCAAATGTTCCTACTAAACAAGGAGAAAACTAATCAGGGAAGCAACCAAGAGGCCCATGATCACATTGGATGACCTGCAGGCATACACAGCTGAGGTTGGACAATATGTGCATAAGACAACTACAGTAATAGTAATACAGTGGGACCGCTTTACTTCACGGTTCCACGTTCGCGGGTTCAGAGCTTCTCGGGTCTAAAAAATAATAAAATAAAATAATTAAAAAATAATAATAATTTTAAAAATATATATTTTTTTTAAGCATTTTTGAAGGGGCGTTGCTACTTCGCGGATTTTCACTTTTCGCGGCTGGTTTTGGTCCCCATTAACCGCGATAACCGAGGGATTACTGTACTCAGCACAAATCTGCCTTTTATGGAAGAGTGTCAAGAAGAAATCCTTTTCTGGAAGAAACAATAAAAGGCCTGTTTGCTGTTCGTAAGAAGTCAAGTCCAGAAAAGTAAACAAAAAAAGACAAGAGAACGGTAATAAATAGAAAATTAGCTGAAGAGCTGTAAGCCGCTGCGTCCATGCGCGCCGCCATCCTCATCAAAGATAGAAGTCACATGGGGGCCACAAATAACATGTGCAAAAGGGTGCTCTGGTCAGATGAGACCAAAAGTGAACTTTCTGGGCTAAATGCAAAGTGTTTGGCATATATTTAACACTGTGCGTCACTTTGAAAACTACACTGTTAAACATGGTGTTGGCAGCATCATGCTCTGGGGTTGCTTTTCTTTAGGATGGACTGGTCCAAATAGATTATTGCATCACCCAAGTTGAAGAAAGAGGTCTGAAAACAGTCAGGATCTGCTGCCCTTGAGGACCAGGTTCCCAACCTGGGGCCTAGGGCTTAAAACGAGGCCCGTACCTTTTACTCCTCTTCACGGACTTGTTTTCCCACGGTGGATCCAGAACGATGGCGTCATACTTGCGTCCATCTGTACCAGGTCACAACGAAGAGAGGTTAAGGGAAGGGGGTGTCCAATTTTTCTACGCTCACAAATAAGGGCTAGTCGGTTGAAGAGAGAGAAGAAGGAGAGAAAGAAAGAGAGAGAAAGAAATAGAAAGAGAGAGCGAGATTAAGAGTGAAAGGGAGAGAAAAGAGAGAAGGAAAAAGACAAACACTTGGCCCGCAGGCCGGATCAGGACCACCAAGAGAAAACAATGAGAGAAGCGCAAGAAAAAAATGAGCTGCAGTTTGAAATATGTCCACTTGATGTTGCCCAGGCCAGGCACCACTTGCAAAGAAACTGTTCTTGTATATTTTTTCTTTCTTTTCTTCTTTCTCTCATCTTATCTCCTTTCTTTTCTCACTCACACATTTTCTTTTTCTTTATCAATTTCTCAGTTTTCTTTCTCTCTCGCCAACTCTTTACATTTCTCATTATTCTTTCTTTCTCCCTTTCATTCTTTTTTCCCTCACTTTCTCAATCTTTAACATTCCCCTTCTTGGTTTCACTCTCTCTTAAATCTCCTTTTCTCTTTCTCTCTTGAGCTAACCACCTCTAACTCATTCCTTCTCTCTGCTCCCTGTTTCCTTTTTTTCCATTTCTCCTTCCTCTTTTTTTCTCATTTATCTTTCTATCTCATGCTCACTGTCCTCATTTTTTTAAATCTTTCTTCCTCTCTCTCTTTATTTCTTTCTCGTTCAGTCTCATTTTCTTTCTTTCTGGATTGTGCGCTCTCTATTTCTCACCCTCTGTCTCTCATTTTTCTGTTTCTCTTTTCTCTCTTAATGTCTCTTTTTCATGCTCACTTTCTCTTTTGTCCTCATTTTTTAAATCTTTCTTCCTCTCTTTTCTTTCTCGTTCAGTCTCATTTTCTATCTTTCTGGATTGTGCTCTCTCTATTTCTCAACCTCTGTCTCCCTCTTTTCTCTCTCAATATCTTTCTCATACTCACTTTCTCTTTTATCCTCATTTTTTTAATCTTTCTTCCTTTCTCGTTCAGTCTCATTCTTTTTCTTTCTGGATTGTGCTCTCTCTATTTCTCACCCTCTGTCTCATTTTTTCCTGCTTCTCTTTTCTCTTTTAATATCTCTTTCTCATACTCACTTTCTCTTTTATCCTCATTTCTTTAATCTTTCTTCCTCTCTCTCTTTATTTCTTTCTCGTCCAGTCTCATTTTTTTCTTTCTGGATTGCGCTCTCTCTATTTCTCACCTTCTTTCTCTCTTTTTTCTATTTCTCTTTTCTCTCTTAATATCTCTTTCTCATACTCACTTTCTCTTTTATCCTCACTTTTTAAATCTTTCTTCCTCTCTCTATTTCTTTCTTTCTCGTTCGGTCTCATTTTCTTTCTTTCTGGATTGTGCTCTCTCTATTTCTCATTCTCTGTCTTTTTTCTATTTCTCTTTTCTCTCTTAATATCTCTTTCTCGTGCTCACTTTCTTCCTCTCTCTATTTCTTTCTGGATTGTGCTCTCTCTATTTCTCACCCTCTGTTTCCTTTTTTCCTATTCCTCTGTTTTTTCTTAATATCTCTTTCTCATGCTCACTTTCTCTTTTGTCCTGGTATTTTTAAATATTTCTTCCTCTCTCTCTTTCTCGTTCATTCTCATTTTCTTTCTTTCTGGATTGTACTCTCTCTATTTCTCACCCTCTGTCTCTCTTTTTTCTATTCCTCTTTTTTTTCTTAATATCTCTTTCTCATGCTCACTATCTCTTTTATCCTCATTTTTTAAAATCTCTCTTCATTTCTTTCTTGTTCAGTCTCATTTTCTTTCTTTCTGGATTGTGCGCTCGCTCTCTCCCCCCCCCCCCCCCCCCCCCCCCCCCCCCCCCCCCTCCCCCCCTCTCTCTCTCTCCTCACCCTCCTCACCTCTCTCCTCTCTCTCTTCTCTCTCTCTCTCTCTCTCTCTCTCTCTCTCTCTCTCTCTCTCTCTCTCTCTCTCTCTCTCTCTCTCTCTCTCTCTCTCTCTCTCTCTCTCTCTCTCTTCTCTCTCTCTCTCTCTCTCTCTCTCTCTCTCTCTCTCTCTCTCTCTCTCTCTCTCTCTAACCTCCTAGTCCTGCCCTGTGAGAGTCTTTTTCTATTGCCCTTATTAAGAGATTGTTTTTTCAGATCTTAAGTGTATAGTAAATATTTTGTTTTTAGAGACCATTTTCTTCAAGTACGGATAAAAGTTACAGTAACATGTAACATACATTTTCAGTTACAGGAAGTTCTTCCCATTATAATTTATCACTGAGAAACACTAGCTTCATTTTTGAAGAAATCCTAGCACTAATACATATTTCCTAGTACCCTGTTTAGATGTAGCATGCACCAGTCCTGTAGGGGGCGATATCACTTCATACCAAACCGGATCTTCCCGTTTTAAAGAATTGCCTGGCATTGAATGAGTTAAAAATGGCGGGGAAGGAGGCGACTCACATCGGAGCAGCGGGCCCATCCGGTGAAAATCCGATAGCAGGAAGGCCGATCGGGGAGGGACCAGGTATTCCTCCCCCATCAGGGTGACCACCAGCGCCCGTTCTCCCGGGTTCTCCGTCATTCTGGAGAACAAGTCCAGATGGGAGGTGCGGCCACTGGCGTCCAGACGCTGGACGCAGTTGCTTTGGTCCTCCTCGTCACCAGGGGGAGCTCTTTGGCCATGTCGCACAAACTGGCCAAGTTGCAATCGGGCTCCTTCGAAACATCGCCCCCTTTAGGTAGGTCTCCACCAGGTGTGACAGATTCCACCAGAGACTTAGTTCCTTCCAGGATGACACTTCTGACCTACGAGGGCGTTACATGTTTATGAAATAAGCCGTGAAGGATTTTACACATTTGACTATAAAGAATTTTATACGATTGAATACAAGGTACATTTATTGAGTTTAATGCAAGATATTCACTGACAGGTCACGCGGTCCCGAATGCAGAAGATTTTGTCTAGTTCTGTTGATAACGGGACTCTGACGGAGGACGGCAGGCATTGTTTTGAGAAACGCTCTCCGTTGTTTTGAGGAACCACAGACATCGGGACGCTCGTCTCTGAGATTGTGAAGCTCACGTTGGGCTTCGTTGGCACGCCCATGGGAGGAGCCGGCACACCATCTTGCGGAAAGACGTGGGCCAGGAGGAAAAAGCTAGAGAAGGCTTCACACAGACTAATTCGGTCGTATTCGATGGAGTTTACTTAGTTCAATTGTTAATGAAATTAAATCTGCCCCTGTGTGAAAATGTCGGCTTTTCTTGTTCATCTTTTCCATCAAGAAACGAGCGCGCATTGTTGGGTGAATGTAGGTTGTGTTTGGTTAATGGAGTCAGATAACTCATTCGAACAATTTGGTAAACGCTACATTTTAATATTTAATCCTCAACAGCCACAAAATCAATAACAGTAGAATTTGGAAAGCTGTTCAGTGTTTGACTCCTACAGGATTACCCCGCCCTTTACCAGTGTTGGGATTTGCACGTTACACACAATTTAATACCTGCCCTCAAGAGCTACACAGATCTTAATAGCACGAGGATAGCATTAGCATGACTAGCAACCAACCAATACAGTCTTCCTCCTGACGTATTCACACATCTAACCGATCGCAGAGTCTGCCTGATTTCAGTCCACACGAGATGTACCACTATATTGTAAAAGGAGTATCCCCATACACCCGTGCTGATCGAAAAGCTTATAAAAGTCTGGGTGCTTACAGTTTTTTGGTTGGGTTACCAGTACGTGTTGCTTACTGCAACGGGGAGGCACCTTACTGTTGCAAAAGTAAGACACTAACGTTACTAATGTTAGCTGTGTATGCTAATATGTTCTATCGAATCGTCTGTACCTGAAATCCGCTCAAACTATAATTTTTACTATAGCTACGTTGAGTGTATTTGGCACGACTCGTTGTGGCTAATTTCCAATTTTTTGTTTTAATTACGCCAATCAATACATTCTACAGGAGATCCTGATCCTGTTTCTGTCGGAAACGCAGTGATGAGAAGCATAGGGAAAAACGAGTGCGCTTTCATGTCAAGGGGAGTGAGATTCTTAGGCAGGCGAGTTGAAGTTAGCCACAACACTCGTACACACTCACAATAAAATTGATTGGAAATACACTAAACGTACCTTGTTAAAATGCTCACTGCAAATCCTGGATTCATCAAAAGGGATAACATTCCAAATCGTGCTTAGAACCTTGCTGGTTGGCACAGCAATAAATCACCGTAGTAAAAAGTGGTTATGTTCTTTGGTCTTAGGTATTTATATTCGTTCCAATTCCATTCGGTTAGGGCGGCATTAGCACAGGAGGTAGAGCGCTCGTCTTGGGATCAAGAGGTTGCAGGTTCGATTCCAGGCTCCTCCATGTTATATGTCGTAGTGTCCTTGGGCAAGACAATCAATCCCGAATGCCCCAATCGGCAGCCTTGCATGGCTGACACTGCTATCGGTGTGTGAGTGTGTGTGAATGGGTAAGTGTGAAGCACATTGTAAAGCGCTTTGGGAGGTCTTCATTGACTTGAAAAGCGCTATAGCAATGCAGACCATTTACCATTTTATTCTTGCCTTACATCATGTCTCTCATTCTACCAGGGAAAGCAATGTGACAATATACAACTGTGCTGTATTCAGCTCTGCTCCAAGTTGTTTACGTCACGTTTTTCCAGATCACGTGACCGTTTAAAATCGAGACTTCCACAGAGTCGAATAGCAATTGCGAAGACAAGCACAAGTGGTGTGATATAAATGATATAGTCAACTCCAATAAATGTGTGCTGTCGCTTTAAGAAAGAGCGCCACTGCTGGTTTGCGGTAGTGAAGACAACTGTCAAAATATGCTGTTGAAATCCTGTTTGGTGTTAACATGTTAGTTATTCCCCGAGCTAATTATTATAAACTAAGTCATCTTCTTTGAATCATTGAATTTGTGACGACGCATATTTACTTCTGCGCCGAAATAAAAAGCGAATGAAATGTGAGCCCGATATTTGACAGCGCCAGTGCTGTTGTCATTGGTGATTTGCTTGTCATCGTTCCCTGAGGATTAAAGGAAACTCCGGTCAAAGGTGTGCACGGGGCTTCATTTTGTTGTTTTTTTTTTTGTTCCAAAACCAAGACCTTTGTGTGTCCTCTAATATGTTTAAAAAAATGATTTACCTCTTCGTGAAATGCCTTGGAATCCAGTTCTCCGTGATTGAGCTCGCAGTGCTTTCGTTTTCGCTTCCTTTTCTGAAAACAACATTTGAATGTTCAATAAAAAGGACTGCTATACTCGCTAGATATTCACATAATAATAATAATAATAATAATTTCCTTGTATTGTCATTCTGTGTAACAATGTACACAGAACGAAATGTCGATTGCACCTGACCCGTTGTAGCGAGCCGATGCAGCCGCAGCCAACAGAGGGCGCCGCCGACCACTTTTTAAGTCTTAGGAATGACTCGGCCGGGGCGCGAACCCGAACCTCCCAGTCTCAATACGGACTTAAATAAGTTAAAAGGACACTGTGTAATATTTGACCACTAAATCTCACTGCATGGTTAGCGCGTGTTCTGAGGTCATGAGATCTAACCTCCTGTGTGGAGTTTGCATGATCCCCTCAGGTTAATTGGCTGGTCCAAATTGTCCCTAGGTGTGAATGAGCGTGTGAATTGTCTGTCCCTGTGTGCCCTGCGATTGGCTGGCAAGCAGTTCAGGGTGTCCCCTGCCCACTGTCCAAAGATAGCTGGGATGGGCTCCAGCACCCCCGCGGCCCTACTGAGGATAAGCGGTGCAGATAATGGATGGATGGATGTCACTGCGTTGTGTATCGCAAGCACAAACGAGTGTTACACAGCACAAGGAAGAAACTCGTACATGCTAAATTTTTGATGACTTTGCATAGTTAATTTACCTCTAAGGACATGAACAACACTACACAACTTCTAAAAGTCACAATAAATTTCAGTAACATTTCCTAAACATTTTCTACTTTACTTAGCTTTCAACATTTTATCTTCTGGTGTCATCTTTTCAAAATATTTTCACTTCTTGTGCGGTCATGTCGACGTTACAATATGAGCTCCAGGGTTATTTACACCTTTTTCATGGCTAAATTCAAGCACTTTTCTAGCACTTTGAGGGCCATTTTGTTATTTTTTCCCAGTACCTATAAAGGAAGAAATCCAGCAGCGTTCAAAAGAATGTTTTTTTTGCATGGCTATTTTGAGCTGTTCCTATTTATGATAGTTTGGCTGCTATAAACTAAGACGAATTCTGCCATTCTGCTTCAGCGATGCACGCACAGCTTCAATACGTCACATTTGTTTACAAAAAGGCTGTTGGGTAATAATGGAGTTCAATACGGATGACAACAAAAGAAAGTGCTGTCCGTATAAAATCAGAAAAATGAGCCCAATTTGGGCTCATTTGAATGATATTGATTGCTCCGAAGCAGAGTGCATTCAATTTTTTGGTTCCACTTCTTTTAATTTATATTTTTTGGTGTGTTTTTCAAAAGATTTGTATTAAATAAAATCAAATAGAATCGTAAATAGTTTTTTTTGTTCATTTTATCATTTATTTAGAGCACAGAGAGAGAGAGAGACACACACATATACAAGAGAGAGAATGAGAGACATATATACGAGAGAGAGAGAGAGAGAGAGAGAGAGAGAGAGAGAGAGAGAGAGAGAGAGAGAGAGAGAGAGAGAGAGAGAGAGAGAGAGAGACATCTAGACGAGAGAGAGAATGAGAGAGACACATATATACGAGAGAGAAAAACATAAATATGAGATAGAGAGAGAGACCTAAATACGAGAGAGAGACACATAAATACGAGAGAGAGACATAAATACGAGATTGAAAGAGAGAGAGAGACAGACATAAATACGAGACAGAGAGAGAGAGACAGACATAAATACGAGACAGAGAGAGAAAGAGAGACATAAATACATGAGAGAAACACACATAAATACGAGAGAGAGAGAGAGAGAGAGAGAGAGACACACACATAAATACGAGAGAGAGAGACACACACATAAATACGAGAGAGAGAGAGAGAGAGAGTGGGACACACACACACAAATACGAGAGAGAGAGACACACACAGTGACACACACATAAATACAAGAGAGAGAGAGAGAGAGAGAGAGAGACACACACATAAATACGAGAGAGAGAGAGAGACATAAATACGAGAGAGCGAGAGACACACACACACATAAATACAAGAGAGAGAGAGAGAGACACACACACATAAATACGAGAAAGAGAGAGAGACAGAGAGAGAAAGACAGAGACATATATATGAGCGAAAAAGAGAGACAGAGAGACATAAACGAGAGAGAGACACAGACAGACAGAGATGTTGTCTCGCGGGCCGGATTACAACCCTTGGTGGGCCTGATCCGGCCCGCGGGCGCCATGGTTTACAGCAGTGCCATACAGCATCACCTAGTGGTCAAAAAATACACATTGCCTCTCCAAAAACGACCCTACCTTCGGATGTCTCTCCTGTACCAGCGAGACGTCTTGTTTTTCCGCCAGCGCATTTAAAGGAGACATTTTTGGACGATTTTCGTGAGGCTCCAAAGTGTCGAAATATTGTCTTTTAAAGCGTGCCACCATTTCTGCCTCGGACTCGTCATGTAGTCGAAAACAGCGAACGTACGCCCGGTCGATGAAAGAGCAGGTGTCCAGCAGCCACCCGTGGGCGTCTTCAACCACTACCGACATGTTTTTCAGAGTTTTAGAACTTCATAAAACAGCAACGTCTTGGTACACATTCGTAGCCGCCATTGAATCAAAACAACATATATTTCTTCTTCTTCGAATTTAATGGCGGTCGGCACTATCACTTTACTGCATGACCGCCCCCTATTGTCACAAATTATCCTCTCGGTCAAACTGCTCTAATTCCACTAAACAGTCGCGTACTCCTCAAAAATTGCAAAATAATCCGTAGAAGGGGCCGCAAAAATGTTCAATATTCTTCAAACTTTATAAACCGCTAAGCTTCAGCACACAATTGAAGTCGCCATTAGCTCGAAACATAAACACTCGTGGGTAAGGTTCGTGAACAAAACGGCTTTATAATCCAGCTCTTGGAAGTGACTGTCGGGAGCCGGTTCTCCAACAATCAGGAGCCAGTTTCCTTCATGGATAATGGATAATATTATATAATACTTGGTAATATTCACATCCTTTCTTCTACACTCTGCTATTTACATAAAAATGCAACAAAAACAATCTGAAGAGCCAATTGGCTGGCAAAAGAGTTGGCAGTTTTAGTGAGCCGAGCCGAAAATGTCGGTTCTCGAAAAAGAGCCGGAATTCCCCAAACATTGGCATAGTGTGTTTCCCAAGAATTGTAAATCAGGAAAATCTTGACTTTCAAGCAATTATTTTAAAGAAACCTCTCTCTTATTTTTTCCTGCTGTAATACACATCTATTCAAATTGGTTATCTGAAGAAAATGAGTATATTTTTGTCTACTTTCCATACTTTTATATGTATGAATGCTTTAGATTACAGCGTTGCCTATATTAATGCAATGAAGCATTGGTACCAAGCAATCTGATTGGCAATTTTCTTTTCTACATTTTGCTTTTTTTTTTCATTTATCATTACATCATTACAACCAAAAGTCAAACATGTCATATTTTTTTTTCTTTTACTATAATTGTTTATTTGCATTACCCCCTGGACAAAACAAGGTGACGCCCTGGACCTTCTTTTGAATGGACTTCCAATAAGTGAAGCCAGAGAGCAGCCATTTTACATTGCCACTGAAGTTATATACTATTTTCTACACTGTTTTATCTTACGTAAAGTCAAATATACTTGTTCTAAAATCTGACTTCAGTGTTTGAGGGCAAACTATGAGAGAAGGATGTTGTAAAACGCCTGTTTTCTTTGATTTACTCATCACTGGGGGGGTCAGAATGTGTGTGTCGTGCCCCATTCTGTCCGGAGGGCGATGACCTATCACCCTCCTCCTATTCTTCAACTATGGTTGGGAAATTTGCATCAACGATGGCGCGGACCAATCAGCCAGAGGCTTGGTCATGGGGCGTGAATATTTCATCTGCATGAATCATAACAGAGGAGCCCCCAGAACCAATTCGCTCTCTTTCTTCACACGATTATAATTGGCAAGGAAGAAAGATCCGATGTGTTTAACCCTTTCATTTGGCCAAATAAATTAATATGTGGACTATACTCGGCTCAATAACTTCTCCGACTTTTGGGCATGCTCCAACTGTAAGGGTTTGGACAAGACGCGTGAAAAGCTTTTGGAGTCAGATTTCAGTTCAAGAAATGTTAAAACCACGTACAGCTTCCATGTGCTTTTCTGTGAAAACGCCTGGTTAATATGACGAAACACGACCGTGCAACGTTTCTTATTCCACCTTAACAGGTAAGGAGTAATTAACAACGAATGATAATGGTTATTCATATGCGATAAAACATTTCTCAGCAGTGCGTGTTGTAGAAAATAAACTTGCATTTGTAGAATAGAATTGCATACATTTAGAAAGAAATGTAGAAAGACTTGCTTACAGTTGGGAGAAATGTTGTTTACATCTCGCGAAGGTCTCTGCGGACGAATTAGTATAAACAATCCTCTTCAAGGGAGGACAACAGATAACGGCAAAGGGCAAGGTGACATAAACTGGCATAAACTTAAGAACACTTCCAAATAAGGACGGAACCCTGGGCATGTACGCCTTCAGGCGTGAAAATGGACGGGGCCAAACCGGGTACACGTGCTATGTTGAAAACTATAAAGACACATGCATATCTTTGATTCGCTGAGTCTTTTGTTGAAATTGTGTATCAATAAAAAGAACTCCCTCTTACGTCATTTTGATTGCTGCATTTCTTTGAACACGTACGAGACGATTCAACAAATTGGTCTTATCTTCATCATGCGGGGACTAACGCAATTAATTTGTGTTGGCATAGACAATCCTTGACCCGTCGCATATTCAAAAAAGGGCTGAAGATATCATTTCAGTTCAAGACTTTAATCACAAAGCTACAAAATAAGATAAAACAGAGTATACTCCAGGACCAGTAAACAGGAAACAGTCATTCCCCCAAAAGGCATCGAAAAATGTCTCGCCCATCTCTCATAGGAAAAAGGCGTGGATATTAAAGGATTTTATACATTTGACTACAAAGGATTTTATACGATTGACTACAAGTTACATGTATTCAGTTTAATGCAATAAAGATATTAACTGACTGTGCTTTAGTTTGAAGGTCAGGGCAGGCTGTGTGGAATGCATAAATGGCAGTTGTTCTGTCTAGGACATTTCTGATAACAGGATGCCCGGGTGTGCTGTCGCAGGACGACCAGAGATTGTTGGGCACAAAACAACTGCCTTGGGAGGAACTGAAACGCCATCATGCAGGGAGAAGATAACCAATAAGAGAAAGCTAAAGTTAGATGCAGATGACACATAGCCAATAGGGGAATAGTAGGATGTCTTTGCTTTGTTTGTTGAAATGTATAAATGATCCTGGGGGCCGTCTCCTGTGGGATACAATTAGATTTGCTGTTAGGAATAATATCCGCCCCCGTGTGGTCATTTTCTCTCAAAAAACGAGCGCGCATAATTTTTGGATGAATGTAGGTCGTGTTTGGTTAATGGAGTCAGATAACTAATTCCAACAATTTGGTAAACGCTACATTTGGATAGTTAAATCCTAACAATATGAAAGAAATAGACCAGGGAACGTACATTGGTTTTAATTTTCCAGGAAAGTACACCATCACTGGAAACCTTTGTTAAAACTTAACACAACTGGATTTTGAAGGTAGAATGATAAGATATGGGCTGACTCCTCAGACGACCGTTACTGGGAAAGTACTGATATGAAAGGATCCATTCAAACATCAAATGAATAGAGCAAATAAATACTTCATTCAAACATATGGATAAACGATAGTGGATTTATAACTATTAAAAGAGTAATGTGATTATGAAAGTAATAACGTTATGATTAAATGATACAACTAATAGAGCTGGAAAACTCAACTGTCGTTACAACATGGCGCATTACATATTAAAAGGAAATCATGAATAAGTCGCCTGGTTTGATTCCTTTTTTGCCTTCCAGTCCTTATAGGTATGTGATTGTTGACTTTTTTTATGTATTTGGCCAAGCGTATTGCATTTAATATAATATTGTCCAGATGGCTCCCCCGTAAGTTTGCAGTTCCCGAAGGTTTCCAGGGTTAGCCTTGTTAGCAGTCGGCTAGCGGGTTAGCCTGCCGTGCTATTTGTTTTTGTTCCCTGGCTGGGTTGGTGTTTGTTGCCGTGATCAGTTATCCTGGCTGCTTTTTGCTTGTTTTGGGTCAGCCATACGCCCGTTTTTTTCTGGGTCCCAGTTCATCCTCTATAGCACAGGTGTCAAACGGGCAGCCCACAGGCCAGATCAGGCCCGCTAAGAGATTGAATCCGGCCGGCGAGACAACACTCAGAGAAGCGCAAGAGAAAAACAAGCTGCAGGTTGAAATATGTCAACTTGATGTTGCCAAAGCCAGGTGCCTCCAACAAAGACACTGTACTTGTATTTATTTCTCTCTGTCTCTCACGCTCTCTCCCTCTCTTTTCCACCCTTTTTCTCCCAGTCTCTGTCCCTGTCTCTTTCACTCTCTGTCTCACTTTTTCTCTTCCCTTGTTGCTCTTTGTCTCTTTCTCTCGCTGTGTCTTTTAACCTCTTTTGCTCTAACTCCCTTTTTTCCTTTTCTCTCTTTTCCTTTTCTCTCTTCCTACCCTTTGCGCTTTCTTTTCTCTTTTCTCTCCTTCTGTCTTTCTATTTCTCTTTGGATTTCTTTCTTTCTCTCCCTTTCTTTCCCCCTCTCTCACGACTTCTCTTTTTATCTCTTTTGTTTCTCACGCTTTCTCCCTCTTTCTCTTTCTTTGTCCTGCCCTCTCTCATTTTCCCTCCCTCTTTCTCTTATTTCTTTATCACTCTTTTTCTTTCTCTTTAATCTACAAGTCCGGCCCACGACAGCATGTTTGTTCTATCGTGTGGCCCCCGAGTTAAAATTAGTTTGACACCCCTGCTCTATAGCATCCGGCTAGCCTGCCGTGATCATTTGGTATATTTAAGACTGGGTTCGTGTTCCTTGGAGTTGGCTCGCGGTTATTCTGGCTGCTTACTGGATGTTTTCGGTCAGCCAGCCTCTCGTTTTCCGGTTAGCCTGCCGTGTCCTGGCTGGTTTAGCCCCTGTTAGCTCTCTGTGTGTTATTTTTCCAGTTTTTGTACCATTGCTGCACCCAACTGCCAAGGCATTCTCCTCAAAACCTTCCGAAACTTTGCCTAAAACACTCCAAACCTTGATGACCAATTGCAGAGTATACCGACATGGTGACCGGCTTGCTAGGGTGGTGCTGGACTTCTTCACGCTACGTCACAGCTCAGGAAGTCAAAGACGAGACATTTCTTACAATCGTTTATTATACTATCGGTGATACATGCAAAGAAAACGCAAACTACTCATACAAAGTGCATTCAAGTGAAAACCAAAAAATTCATAATTCAATGTGTTCCAGTATCATTTCTGTATAAAGGAATGATACGTGCAGTAGTAAATTATTGCAGAAAAGAAGAAAGGATACGCAGTGTGACATTCGCAGCTCCCTTTAAGGTAGGGTGCATAGTTTGGGGTCTTCTTCTGTTTTTATCATAATTAGCTTAAAGGGTAGGGTTTCGATTCTTCAATGATCATGAGATTTCCAAAAGAAAAGTATCGGAATCAATTGATACTACGCTGGATTTAATTGGATCAGATCGATACCAAAAACCACATCTCATTTTATTGTGATTCTGTTGGTTTTATTTCCGTTTTTCTCAATGTTCCCTGGTTGATTAAAGGTCATCAGCAAATACAGCTTTGGGAGTGGCACTAAGCTTTGGTGACATCTAGTGGACATATTTAGAACTGTCAGTCATTGTCTCACTGTATTTTTGTACTATTCCTGGAGTAATTTTTTAGTATTTGTGTTGTATTGACTGTTTTGTATTTAAGTTGTATTTCCATTGTCAATTTTTTGTAATATTACCCGAGTAATTTTGTAGTATTTTTGTTGAATTTCCACAGAAGACTGTAGTATTTGTGTAGTATTACTGTCATTGTATTTCAGTAGTATTTCCCTAGTAGTATTAGTGTACTATTCCTGTAGTAATTCTTTAGTATTTGTTTTGTATTGACTGTTTTAAGTTTATCTGGAGTATTTTTGTAGTATTTTTTATTCTATGTTACTAGGAATATTTTGTACTATTAGTGTAGTATTTGTGTTGTATTTCCATAGTAGAATGTTTTTGGTATATCTGTAGTATTTCTGTGGTATTACTGTAGTTGTATTTTAGTAGTATTTCCCTAGTAGCAATTTTGAACTATTACTGTCGTCATTAGGAAATTTTCTTTTGTATTTCTATAGTAGAATGTTTTTAGTACAGTATGTTTGTAGCATTTTTCTAGTATTACTGTAGTAGTATTTTTATAGTCATATTTTTGTGCTTTTACTGTCGTAATTCTGTAATATTTTTGTTGTATTTCTGTAGTAGAATGTTTAAGTATATTTATAATATTTTTGGTAGTATTATTGTAGTTGTATTTTAGTAGTATTTCTATAGTAACATTTTTGTACTATTACTGTAGTAAAGCTGTCCCATTTCGTAGTATTGCTGTTGTTGTATTTAAGTCGTATTTCCATTGTTGAATTTTTGAAAGATTATTAGAGTAATTCTGTAGTATTTTTGTTTTATTTCCACAGAAGACTGTTTTAAGTAAATTTGTAGTATTTGTGTAGTATTACTGTCATTGTATTTTACTAGTATTTCCCTAGTATTTTTGCACTATTCCTGTAGTAATTCTTTAGTATTTGTGTTGTATTGACTGTTTTAAATTTATCCGAAGTATTTTTGTAGTATTTTTGTAGTATTATTGTAGTTGTATTTTCGTAGTATTTCCATAGTAGTAACTATTACTGTAGTCATTAGGAAATATTTTTTGGTATTTCTATAGTAGAATGTTTTTAGTATGTTTGTAGCATTTTTCTAGTATTACTGTAGTAGTATTTTTATAGTCATATTTTTGTGCTTTTACTGTCGTAATTCTGTAATATTTTTGTTGTATTAAGCTGTATTTCCATTGTAGAATTTTGGAATTTTACTCTAGTAATTCTGTAGTATTTGTGTTGTATTTCCACGGAAGACTGTTTTAAGTAAAATTGTTGTATTTGTGTAGTATTACTGTCATTGTATTTTAGTAGTATTTCCCTAGTAGTTTTTTGTACCATTCCTGTAGTAATTCATTAGTATTTGTGTTGTATTGATTGTTTTAAGTTTATCTGAAGTATTTTTGTAGTATTATTGTAGTTGTATTCTCGTAGTATTTCCCTAGTAGTGATTTTGAACTATTACTTTAGTCATTAGGAAATATTTTTTGTATTTCTATAGTAGAATGTATTTGGTATATCTGTAGTATTTTTCTAGTATTACTGTAGTAGTATTTTTATCGTCATATTTTTGTGCTTTTACTAAGTAATTCTGTAATATTTTTGTTGTATTTCTATAGAATGTTTTAGTATGTCTATAATATTTTTTGTAGTATTATTGTAGTTGTATTTTAGTAGTATTTCTATAGTAACGTTTTTGTACTATTACTGTAGTATAGCTGTAGCATTTTGTCGTATTGCTGTAGTTGTATTTAAGTCATATAATTTTTGTAATATTACTCTAGTGATTTTGTTGTATTTCCACAGAAGACTGTTTTAAGTTAATTTGTAGTATTTGTGTAGTATTATTGTTGTTGTTTTTTAGTAGTATTTCCCTAGTGTTTTTTTTGTACTATTCCTGTAGTTATTCTTTAGTATTTGTGTTGTATTGACTGTTTTACGTTCATCTGAGGTATTTTTGTAGGATTATTGTGGTTGTATTTTCGTAGTATTTCCCTAGTAGTAATTTCAAACTATTACTGTAGTCATTAGGAAATATTGTTTTGTATTTCTATAGTAGAATGTTTTTGGTATATCTGTAGTATTTTTCTAGTATTACTGTAGTAGTATTTTTATAGTCATATTTTTGTGCTTTTATGGTAGTAATTCTGTAATATTTTTGTTGTATTTCTATAGTAGAATGTTTTAGTATATGTATAATATTTTTGTAGTTTATTATTATTGTAGTGCAAGTTTTTTTTCCTGGATTTCAGACAATGTCGTCACGGCGACCGACGTCCGACGACTCTGCAAAAAGAGGGGAAAGATCGGAGCGAAATATTGTTTGGGATCCGTACGCTCTTCTTACCTTTCTTGGTCGGAGGGATCGCTGTTCAGATTTGGTCCTGCGTAGTATTTGCAGCGAATACTACGTCGCCGAGGGTCAAGTACGCGGTCCCGCCCGGAAGGGGTAATCCCTCCAGTACTTCCAACTGAAGCGGGAAGCAACATTTGCTAAATATGCTTGAAATCCATGTCAAAGTGCTTGGATTGAGAGGGAAGGGCTTGGGAATGCTGGAAATTGTTGCCTTGTTTTCTAAACAACTTTGCTTAAAAATAATGGCGACATTGCTCTCTGGTTGGCTTCACTTTGTCACGTGAAGTTTCTTTTATATATTTGACTTTTGTTCCATTTTCACGAACTTTTTATTCCTTTTTCACTTCATATTTGTATTTTTTTCATGATTTCTTAGGTTTTTAGTTCTTTTTTTACTCATTTTCTCACGTTTTTCTCTTATTTCCATGTTTGTTTCCTTTTTCTTGGCTTTTTACTTCTTACTTTTTTCTCTTTTTTCATTTTTTTTATTTTTAAGTTTTTTTCTTGCTTTTTTTCTTTTATTTATTTCTACTTTTGATTCTTTCGAGCTTTTCACTTCTCGATTGTTACTTCTCTCTCACTCTCTCTTTTCTTTACCTTAATTCCTTTTATTTTTCTCTTATTTTCTTTTTCCTCTAGCTCTTACTCTTTTTTGTTGCTTTTTATCTTCATTTCACTCTTTTTTCTTCTCCTTTTTTCTTCTTTTGTACATTTTCTTCCTAGTTTTTTGTATGTCTTTTGCTGCTTATTTGCTTCTATTTTCCTCTTTTTTGTCTTTTTTTATTTGACTTTTTCACCCCCAGCTTTTTACTTTGTTTTCTTTTTTTTCTTCTTTTGTTTTTTTTTCCCTTTGTCATTGCATTATTCTTCTCTTATGATTAACAGCAGCTGGCATTAGTTTGTATGGCATTGTCTTATGAAGCCTCATCACCCCCTTTCATTAAGGGCCATGCACAAAATGAAGGTAGCATTTCCGAACGGTAAATTGTAATAGGAAGAACTTCCTGCAACTGAAAATGTAAGCTGCATATTACCGTAATTTCTTCCATAGCCTTTCATTGTTTTTCAATTGTTTTTTTTTTCTCTTTTGAGAGAGGGAAATGGGGGTGATGGAAGATAATGAGAAAGAGTGGGAGAAATGGAAAGAGATTAAGAGGGTGAGATAAGCAATAGAAAATAGAGAAAGAGAGGGGGAAAAAGAAACTGAGAAAGAAGAAAAAAGAGAAAGTGAGTGCATTAGAAAGAGAGAGAATTACAGAAATACAGTAAGACCTCGGTTATCGCGGTTAATGGGGACCAAAACCACCCGCAAAAAGTGAAAATCTGCAAAGTAGCGACGACCCTTCAAAAAAAAAAAAAAGAAATTTTGTTTTATTTTTTTTTCAATTTTTTTTTATTTATTTATTTTTAATTATTATTTTTTTAGACCCGGTTAATAGGGAGCAAAACCACCCGCTAAAAGTGAAAATCTGCGAAGTAGCGACGCCTCTTCAATAAAAAAAAAATAATAATAATTTTTTATTTTTTTTAACCATTACAGACCGCGAAGCTTTGAAGCTGCGAACGTCGAACCGCGAAGTAGCGAGGTCCCACTGTACAGCCTCAGTTGCTCTGTGAGTGGCGCCCAGCTTTGGCGACATCCAGTGGACATATTTCAAACTGCAAGTTATTTTTCTCTCGGCGTTGTCTGGCCAGATGGATTAAAACCCTGATCCGGCCGGCGGGCCTTAGGTTCGACAACCCCCGGTCTCCAAACTCTCCGTGCTGGTGGATGTAGTCTCAAGATATTAGATGAAGGAGTGAAGGGTGCAAACGGTGAACAGGTGCAGACAAAATGCAGATGGATTAAAAGGGGAGACAGTTTTTTGTTGTTTTAATTCTCAGGAGTGACATCACAAGACACAAAAAAACAGGAAAAGGAGGGAGGAACGAGCGCCACAATTCAGGAGAACAACACTGCCATCTGGTGGAAACGTGATGGTGTTTGACGCCATTTTGCTACAAAAATCAGCAGTCACTCTCACAGGGGCCAAATTAGTAGATTGAAGGGAGAGAGGGAAGGGGGGAAGGACAGAAATAGGGTGAGAGGGAGAGAGAGAAAAATAAATTGAAAGACCATGCAAGAAACGAACAAAAGAGAACGAGAAAGAGAGAAAGGAAGGCAGAAAGAAAAACAGAAGGAAAGAAGTGAGAGACAGTGAAAAGGAGCAAAAGCGAGAGAGAAGAAAAAAAAGAAAAGAGAGAGAGGGAGAGAAATAAAGAGAGTGAGCGAGAGAGGGAAAGAGGAATGGAGGGAGCAAGAAAGAGCAAGCAAAAGAGAGAAATGCCGAACTAGCGGGAACCAGAATGAGAGAAAGGAAGGGAGAAAGAAAAACAAAAGGAAAGAAGTGAGAGACAGTGAAAAAGAGCGAAAGCGAGAGAGAAGAAAAAAAAAGAAAAGAGAGAGAGGGAGAGAAATAAAGAGAGTGAGCGAGAGAGGGAAAGAGGAATGGAGGGAGCAAGAAAGAGCAAGCAAAAGGGAGAAATACAGAACTAGCGGGAACCAGAAAGAGAGAAAGGAAGGCAGAAAGAAAAACAGAAGGAAAGAAGTGAGAGACAGTCAAAAAGAGCGAAAGCGAGGGAGAAGAAAAAAAGAAAAGAGAGAGAGGGAGAGAAATAAGGAGAGAGAGGGAGAAAGGGAAAGAGGAATGGAGGGAGCAAGAAAGAGCAAGCAAAAGAGAGAAATACCGAACTAGCGGGAACCAGAATGAGAGAAAGGAAGGGAGAAAGAAAAACAGAAGGAAAGAACTGAGAGACAGTGAAAAGGAGCGAAAGTGAGAGAGAAGAAAAAAAAGAAAAGAGAGAGAGGGAGAGAAATAAAGAGAGTGAGCGAGAGAGGGAAAGAGGAATGGAGGGAGCAAGAAAGAGCAAGCAAAAGGGAGAAATACAGAACTAGCGGGAACCAGAAAGAGAGAAAGTAAGGCAGAAAGAAAAACAAAAGGAAAGAAGTGAGAGACAGTCAAAAAGAGCGAAAGCGAGAGAGAAGAAAAAAAAAGAAAAGAGAGAGAGGGAGAGAAATAAAGAGAGTGAGCGAGAGAGGGAAAGAGGAATGGAGGGAGCAAGAAAGAGCAAGCAAAAGGGAGAAATACAGAACTAGCGGGAACCAGAAAGAGAGAAAGTAAGGCAGAAAGAAAAACAAAAGGAAAGAAGTGAGAGACAGTCAAAAAGAGCGAAAGCGAGAGAGAAGAAAAAAAAAAGAAAAGAGAGAGAGGGAGAGAAATAAAGAGAGTGAGCGAGAGAGGGAAAGAGGAATGGAGGGAGCAAGAAAGAGCAAGCAAAAGGGAGAAATACAGAACTAGCGGGAACCAGAAAGAGAGAAAGGAAGGCAGAAAGAAAAACAAAAGGAAAGAAGTGAGAGACAGTCAAAAAGAGCGAAAGCGAGAGAGAAGAAAAAAAAAGAAAAGAGAGAGAGGGAGAGAAATAAAGAGAGTGAGCGAGAGAGGGAAAGAGGAATGGAGGGAGCAAGAAAGAGCAAGCAAAAGAGAGAAATACCGAACTAGCGGGAACCAGAATGAGAGAAAGGAAGGGAGAAAGAAAAACAGAAGGAAAGAAGTGAGAGACAGTGAAAAGGAGCGAAAGTGAGAGAGAAGAAAAAAAAAGAAAAGAGAGAGAGAGGGAGAGAAATAAAGAGAGAGAGAAAGTGATAGAGAGTGAGAGAAGAATAAAATAAGGCCCAATCTTTGAGAACTATTAATCTCGGTCAGGCGTTTCTAACATTTTTAAAGCTGAGAGTTACTTTTCCCTTTAGCACACAGGTGGTAGGGGCACCATTTTTGGTGCGTCTTGGGCAAGTACAGCCTGGTGGCACCCATCCCTCTCCAGCCAACACATGGTTCCATTCGGTCTACTGCACTTTAAATTTTGTTGTATTTTGTAGTATTTTTGACGTCATATTGAGGTTGAGAGGGATGGACGCCGCCAGGCTGTACTTGCCCAAAACACACCACAGGAAATGGTGCCACCTGGTGTACTCTTGTGTAATATTTGTAGTATTTCCACAGTATTGTAATATTTTGGCTTATTTTTTTAACATTTACATGGTAGAATCTTCGTAGTACATCTGTAGTACATTTGTAAAATTACCGTAGTTGTATTTTGTAGTACAGTATATCTGTCGTCATATTGATGCTGGCCCGGATAGGGATGGGCGCCGCCAGGCTGTACTTGCCCAAGACACACCACAGGAAATGGTGCCACTACCACCCTAGTGGTCAAGGGATACAACCAACCATTCTTATAGTATTACTGTAGTGGTATTTCTGTAGTATTTATGTCGTATTTCTGTAGTGTTTCCATCGTAGTATTTTGTAATATTACTGTGGTTGTATTTTAGTGGTTTTTTTCCAATATTATTGCGTAGTATAACTTTTGTATTACTGTAGTAATATTTTAATAAAAATGTAATTTATATTTTTGTTGTATTTTGGTGTTATTTCAATAAGTGGTATTTTTGTAATACTTCTTAAGTATTATTGTAATATTATGCAGTTGTATTTTAGTGGTATCATAGTATGTAGTATAACTTTTGTATTAGAGTATTACTGTAGTAATATTTCAATAAAAATGTAAATTATATTTTTGTCGTATTTTTGTGGTATTTCAATAAGTAGTATTTTGTAATATTTCTTAAGTATTATTGTAATATTATGTAGTTGTATTTTAGTGGTATCATTGTATGTAGTATAACTTTTGTATTAGAGTATTACTGTAGTAATATTTCAATAAAAATGTAAATTATGTTTTTGTCATATTTTTGTGGTATTTCAATAAGTAGTATTTTGTAATATTTCTTAAGTATTATTGTAATATTATGTAGTTGTAATTTTGTAATATTTCTGGATTTGTATGCCCTTACAACGTAATGGGGCATAATGGGAAATAGTTCTGCCAAAACACTGTGATAAAATCGAATGCCTTTTCCTATGTTATCTCTATCCGAAGGGGTCTCACGTTCGCACAGAGGATTAAAAGCAACGATTTGAAATTGAGAGCACGATTCAGAGCGGGCGTTTCTCAACCGGTGGTCGGCGAACCCAAAAGTGGGCCGGGGAACAGTTTTCAGACTGGGGAAACGGAATTCGAACGGAAAAGAAGCGAGGGCGAATCACGCGGCGGGGGGGCTTATTTGCGGACCTCCTGGGGGACGAAGACACTCACGGTGAAATCGGCGCTCTCGGTGCCGTACTTGTTCTTGACCAGGATGCTGTACTTGCCCGCGTCCTCCGTCCCCACCGCCGTGACGGTGAAGCCGGCCGTCTTGGCCGACTCGCTCTGCAGGACGAGACGGTGGTCCGAGGTCAGTTCCTTGCCGTTCTTCAGCCAGGTGACTTGCGGTTGAGGATCGCCCGAGATGTTGCAGGTCAGGTTGAGAGCCTGGCGGGCGGAACGGAACCCGAAGGGGTTTTACAGTTAGCTTGAAAGGTGGACGGCGGCTAACGGTTAGCGTGACTCACCTTGCCCTCCTGGATGGTGACCACGTCGGGGAGACCCCCCGCCACCCGGGCGCGGTCTGGACACCCACAAGGGACTCGGTCAGTGACAAAAAAGTACCCATAATTCCAGACTACTGATTAAAGGTATTCCCGAACGGAAATTTTGTATTCAATCACCCACAAAATGGTGTTCCTGCAGTTATGTTCAAAAAGGTCAGAGAAATTTAGAATCGAACCAAACGCATCATTTGTCTGTCCATATATTTTATTAATATTGAACTGCAAAATCAATTTTATTCAAAATTAAAATACAACCTAGAGAGTATGACTGCCCCCTAATGTACTGGAGGTTCAATTGCACTTTATTCTTGGACAGTAAAACGAAACCAGGTTCCCGATTTCAAATGCGACCCCCATTAGCAGGGCCTCGCCCCAATATTTGAGAACGATTGGACCGTTTTCAAGCCAAGAGTTACCGATTAGCGCAGTTTGATATAGATTTCTAAAACAGCATTTGAGCTAAATGATAGATAGCTAAACAGGTAAACAATTAAAAACTAAAAACTAAACTACATAGCTAGCTAAAAGAGTAAAAAGCCATCTAAACAGCCGGATAGAAAGCTAGAAAGGAGGCCAACGTTTAGCCGGAAACCCCTGGTTGAGAGTATTGCTTCTTTCACGATAAACGATACGAGAGACAAAAAGAGGCTATCCCCATTGTCAAACATGGGGGTTGTAGCATCATGCTCTGTGGTTGCATTTCTTCAGCATAGATTGAGACATTGATAGAGTCGACGGTAAGGTGGATAGATTTTAATCCGGGGCAATTCTGGCAGAACGTCAATTTCATGGAAAACAAAACACTGGATCGCTTGCTAATACTCTTACTAATTTCTTGGGGCTAAGGTCTTTGCGATTAAGGGCTATACAAAAACTCGTGAGCACCCCCTGCTGGCTGAATCGATAACCACCGATTTAAATCTCAAACCAAATTAATAGAATTGTAAGGCGGAATGCTTACTTTTTTCTGTGATGGCGGCAGCTCTGAAAAAGAAGGCGAAATTAGGTTACGTGTTCCGATGCTACATAGCTATCACGATCTGATGCGCTAGCTTACCCCAGAGTTCCCGGATCGGGTTTGGATTCGGGCACTGATTTGTTTTTGTTTGTTTGTTCCTGTTTTTTGGTAATAAACATTTGTTGAGCACACCTGCTTCTGGCTGCTCCGCATTTGGGTCCGCCTTCGACATTGTGATCGGATCATTTTTCGGGGCGAGAAAGCAAGATAAGATTTGTGGTTGACGACGTCATCATAGGTGGAGGGATTCCGTTCCGTTCTGCCGGAACCACTGTGGGACTGGAAATTCTCGCCGGTTCCTCCTTGATTTCCCGGAGTCATCCCCTCGTTCCTGACCAGACGGGATTCTGGTGTTCCACCCACCTCGTGACATTGTCCTTCAGAGAAGCCACTGATTGCTCCTGCTGCGACAGTCTCTTAGCCTGGGTCTTGAGGACGTTCCGTACATCATCCATGTCTCCTGTTTCCATACCGCCCAGTTTGTTCTGTCATGATGTCGAAGGTGGACCCAAATGCGGAGAGGCCGGAGGCAGGTGTGCTTAGAACAACTTGAAAAGTCTACTAATGAGAAAACCAAACCTGACATAGTGACTGAAGAAGGATGGAAGTAGCATGAAAATGACAATGACCCAACAATCGAGAGCTGTCCCAATAGTCTGTCATGATTACCGGTGCGAGGCACCTGTGTCCAACTGCCTCGGATGCTGATTGGCTCTGTCACTTTTTAAAACCCCGCCTTTCTGTCACCGGTTGTCAGTCCGTCTGCAAACCTCAGCTTACACTAAGCAAGCTTTTCCACCCTGACTCTCTCCTGTTCTGGTTCTTGTCTGTTTCCCTGACCCTTTTTCCGATCTCGACCACGATTTTTGCTCCCCCGTCCCGGCTACTGACCTGTTTTTTCCGTACTTGACACCGCCACTTCCGCGTCAGAGGAAAAGCGAGTAAATAGACGAGTTAGACACATAAGTGAGTAATTCACCAACGGACCTTCTCAGAGAAAATACTACAGCAAGCGGTCCAAAAAGTAGTTCAGAGACCCCTCGCTACTTTGGTTGTTGCTAGTTCACCGCATGGCCGATTTTGAATTGAATCGTCTTTATTCTTATTGATTTTGACGTATGGTGCATTGTGGCCTGAGCAGACAGCACACAGCAAATTCTATCGCAGGTAAGGATCGACCCGTATGGTTTCTCAGGGCCGATTCTGTTTATTAGCGTTAAATAAAAGGTCAACTACTGCTGTTTATGTTAAGGCGGGTTTTGCATGGTGTTGGGCGTGACTTTGTGCCCGACTGTCACGGCTACAGCTGAGCTAGTATTTTAGCGGCCCTTACATCAAAAAGAATATCAGCAATTAAATTGGACTCTGAGAAAAAGGGTGATCATCATCATCATCATCGCCTGAGCAACCTGCTTCCCGTGACCAGCGATCTTCGGATCGTGTGTACTATGCTTTCCCTTCTTCCCAAAAAACTAAGAGAAACGCACGCATGTGGGTCCTGTCTCCGTTCTGGTCCTGACATAGTCAATATGAAGGCTAGGATAAGTAGGGACAGGTGTGTCCAGATCCTGTGCCCAATTCCAAACATGATAATGGCCCTCCGGGGGAAGGCAGAGCATCAGATCGTGACAATACCACACAGTAAACTTGGCACCCAACTCACTTTAGTCGTTTGAACTCAGCCAGAGCGTCTTCGTATGCTAAGAAAGGGGAAAAGGAAGCCATGAGAGGAGCAACAACCACCAGGAGGCGCTCCAACCCCTCCCCAAAAAGCAGAAGAAGAAGAAACCTTGACCCGAGAGCTCCACGCTTCTCCTAAGGCCGCCTTTCCCATCGTTGATGTTGAACTCGATGGCGTATTTGCCCAGGTCCTTCTCGGTGGGTTCGCTGATCTGCAGCCACAACTGGTCGCCCACCACGCCGCTCTTCAGGCGATCTGAGAACGCGATTGCAGAGTCCCTGAAGCGTCCCGGGGGCCCCGGAAGAAAGAAACGAAGCAGGAATTGGAATGGAGAACATTTTCAGCATTTTAGGACCAAGTCTCACTGTATCTCCGATCTACCGCTTGTTTAACCCTCCTCCTGTGTTAGGGTTGCTAACAACCCGTTTTGGATTTTAAATGCATAGAAAAACCACATACTCTGTCACGGTTGCCATGGCGCCCAATTGGCCCCGCCCATGGACACTATCGTGGAGCACCCCGAGCAATATGCCCCAAAATTTGTAAAACAAGATGCAGGGAGTCTTGGCATGAGAGGGAGAACTTGTTTAATTATATTCATCTGTGTACAAAATAGAGGTCTCATTTGTCTTTAGAGACAATTGGCTTTTTATATCCTAATACAACATTTCGTAATACTTTCGCCCATCCCCCTCGCGATGACGCACGTGTTTATCTCAAAATGCACGCTACCAGACAGAATGTTTTGTCCTCTTTCGATTTTCCCAATTACCCAATTTCCAAGAACTGTTGGGGTCGGCTTGACCGCATGTTCCCCGCCAAGAAGAACTTGGCAAAGAAGAATGTTATTCCTTGGCACCCCAAGGCCATTTTTAATAACATTCGCTGACATTTACACTCGGGAGAAACAAGCCTGGAATTTCCCATTTTAAACTAATGCGTTCTCCTTATGTCAGCTCGACTCCAATAATCCACAACAACACCAGCTGAAACTTGTGGACAGATTGCTCCCTGTGACTACTTAAACGCTTTCCTGTGAGTCGCCTTTTGTCGGAGCGTCTGCTAAACTCTGTTTTGACACGTCAAGCCCTGTGAATCCCGGTTTTTGCCCGTGTTTTGCTCCCGTTTTGTACTCGCCCCAATCTGTTTGATTTTGACCACTTCCTCGTTTCGAGCAATCTCCTTACGCAACCAACGATCCCCGGATCGAGTGTGCGCTCATTCTTCTTCTCCCCTATAAACTGTGAGTAACGTTACGCGAGTGGGTTCTGCTTCCTGCTTCCTGTCCTGGTTCTGACATACATTTCTCTATTGCGTCCAACTTTCTTGATTTTGTAATGAATGGCAAAAAATTATCAATACATTATAAAATGTTCTAACCGAAAATTGTTACATCTGTATTGTTAGGGTCAGTTTTGATCAGGTTATAAAAACAAGATAATAAAACACTTAACTACCGTAAAGTTTGGACTATAAGGCGCACCTGATTGTAAGCCGCACCTACCAAATTTCTAATGGAAAAAGCATTGTGTGTCATGATTACCGATGTGATGTACCTGTGCCCGCTCCTTTGGCGCCAACTGCTTTGGACTCTGATTGGCTCCCTCTCACTAATTAAACCCACTCCTATCTGTCACCTGTTGTCAGTCCGTCTGCGAACCTCAGTTTACACTAGGCAAGCCTTTTTTTTCGACCCTGACTCCATATATAATATACAACATGGATATACATTGAAATAGTATAACTGACCAATTTATCTTCCACTATTTTTGTTCATCAAAAACTAAAAAAATGACTGTGAGCAACATGTGGAAAGACCTGTAGACATCCATGACTTCAACTATTCTTCATCAACAATGAACTACAATCAAAATCAAGTGATATGGACAGCTATGAAATCTTATTTTAGAAACTATCAAAACTTGAAACACACACACACATACACCTTTAATATATTCGCCATCAGTAAATGGTTTTCCATGCTTTGCCATGCAGTGAGCAATGAGATAGCTTGCTTCAGTGGTGGCGTTTGTAGCAGTGACAAATGTTTTCAGGGTCTGTGTTTGTTTGCCGTACCTGGACACAACGTGTTTTAATGTCTCCGCCTTCATGTTTCGTCTCGTAACGACGCTTAACACTTGACGTGCGAAGTACAACGCTCTCGAGGCATAATGCACTAATAGCACGGTCATTTTTCGCACAAAGCCTCAGTCATCCGTCCACGCTGGCTGAAAAGAACGCTATTTTTGTCATGTCCAGCATGGTCGCCGTGGGTTTTGCGGGTGCTGGCTCATTGCATTTTCTGTCTGCATTTCCCGTTCTGTTTTGCTCTGTCCTGTTTTGTTTGTTTTGTTTAAAGCCTGTTTGTTCTGTCTTGTCCCTGAGTTTTGGACGACTTTTATTTTGGTAAATAAAAGTTTTGATCGTCAACCCAATTGAGTTCTCCCTTCCTACCTCCTGCCTCCGTTCTGGTCCGGTCCACCTCGTGACAATTTTTTTGCTGGAGGAGCTGTTGTGATTCGTTCATTTAACGCACGCCGGTGTTCCTGTGGGTGGGTTAAAACACGATCTTTCCTCCTCTGCGAGGCGCGGCGCAGACACGCTCACACACGGAGCAGAGGAGGAGGGACGCTACCGTAAAGCCACTAAATAACACAGCGCGCAACTGAAAATGTCTACATGCTCATGAAAAAAAAACCATTATTATTTTGCCGTGCGCTCGCGTACCACTGGTAAACCCCTCGTGCCATAGGTTGCCGACCCCTGATTTAAAAAACAGTTGTGCTTTGCTTCGGGTAAGGTCATGTCGAGGCAACCCACTTGTAATGCCAGGTGACCGGCAGTAGGTCGTTGTAGTAGCTGACGAAAGTGTAGAGGCGGATGCCTTGATCCGTGCTGGTGATCTTCAGCGGCGTGGAAGAGTTAGCTGTCGGAATCCAAAAAATACTCAATTTAAACGTTTGAGGCGGAAGCAAAGGGACAGGGCGGCTTTTCACCTCACCGATGTAGTTGAAGACTTGGTTCATCAGGTCTTTGAAACCTGCAAAATATCAAGTTTCCCTTTCATTAAGCTGTTAGGTTTAAGTCCCCAACATTTTTAATAAAACGCTCTGAAATAAAAGAAGACATAGAGAATCGGTCATTGAGAATTGGTTATTTTATTAATCATTATAATGAGAGCGGCGGAGACCAGGCTGTTACAAATCTCCTCCTCACTCTGAAGACTCTCCGAACCCTCCCTTCTAATATTAAGGTTCTTGGTGAAAAACAACTTGAGTTATGGCATGCACAGGTCAGGGTGCACCCACTGGAATGTGAAACAGACAGAAACAAAAAACAACTCATGGCCTTGAAGAACAGCTTACGGCTGAAAACTATACAAAAAGGGCTGAAAACACTTATAACATATTAATGTCAACTGTAGGATAAATATATGTATGTAATTCCAACATAAGCTGCTATCTAACTCATAGTCATAGCATGTAAAACGGGGCTCCGATACTGCTGCCTCTAAGTTCAACAGGCTTGGGATGGAGCATTGAAGTAAAAAACCCTCAGGATTATTTAATAACACCATAGGTGGTGTTAGATAGATAGATAGATAGATAGATAGATAGATAGATAGATAGATAGATAGATAGATAGATAGATAGATAGATAGATAGATAGATAGATAGATAGATAGATAGATAGATAGATAGATAGATAGATAGATAGATAGATAGATAGATAGATAGATAGATAGATAGATAGATAGATAGATAGATAGATAGATAGATAGATAGATAGATAGATAGATAGATAGATAGATAGATAGATAGATACTTTATTCATCCCCGTAGGGAAATTCACACTTCCAGCAGTATCCTTGTGTTGATTATTACAGATTAACAGGATGGCCTTGGGGTGCTGTGTTTATAGTTTAGCAACAGCAGAGTGGATGACGCCACACGCTAGGCCAAAAGTTCAACGTCCCTGCAGCAGATGGAAATCTTTGTGCCCAGGGTTACACCACCTCGTGTTCACGTAGATAGCGAGTCTGCCTCCTCTCCACTTCCCTCAGGCTTTTGTGCCTCTGTCTGCCCTAACTGCGTCGAAGCTGGGTAGCTCCACGTTAGCGTCCGGGATGCTAGACGTGAGCCACGTTTCCTTGCAAACTGCACTCCCTGTACGCTTTGATGTTTTTCACCAGCACAGCCAGTTCGTCAGTTTTATTTGGTAGAGAGTTTACATTTCCCATGATTACGGACGGTACCAAAGGCTTATATCGCTGCTAGCCACTTAGCCTTAGCTCAGGCTCTGCATCCACGATAGGGCCCCCTCATCACACTGGCACGAGAACTCTTCAGGGCAAGGAGTTGATTCCTCGAATAAACGCATCTTTGTGCGTTAAAACCCATGTCCATAGGATAGAAAGTCATCCAAAGTGTAGTTGTCAAACGGGAAGAAAAACACCAAAGATAGAAGCAGACAATAAAACAATAAATCACAAAAAGTGAGAGATAACAGGGGAGCTGCTGGAAAAGGCAGCCGCTCGGTGGCGGCGCCGCTTTGATCAATTGTTTGGATTGTTAGGAAATAAATATTAAAAAATGTATCTTTTGCCAAATTGTTCGAGTTTGCCAAATTGTTCGGATTAGTTATCTGACTCCATTAACAAAACACCACCTAACAATGCGCGCTCGTTTCTTTTTGGGAAAAAGAGAATAGCCGACATTTTCACACGGGGGCAGATTTATTTTCTTAAAGTACAGTAATCCCTCGGTTATCGCGGTTAATGGGGACCAAAACCACCCGCGAAAAGTGAAAATCCGCAAAGTAGCGACGCCCCTTCAAAAATGCTTAAAAAAAATATTATTATAATATTTTTATTGTTATTATTTTTCAAATGTTATTATTTTTTTTTTTAGACCGGGTTCATGGGGACCAAAACCACCCGCGAAAAGTGAAAATCCGCGAAGTAGTAGTAGTTTTATTATTTTATTTTATTATTACTATTTTTTTAGACCCGCGAAGCTCTGAACCTGCGAACGTGGAACCGCGAAGTAGCGAGGTCCCACTGTATTTAACTAAGTGAACTCCATCGAATTAGCCGAATTAGCTGAATTAGTGTCGCTCGAGTCTCCGTCAAGCCTGCGCTCGATTCTCCCTCAATCTTCTCAAAGTTCTTCCTCTTCCCACGTTTTTTCCGCGAGCTGGTGTGCCGGCTCCTCCCATGGGCGAGCCAGAGAAAAGCCCCCACGTGGCCCCACCCTCTCGGAGAAGAGCGTCGCGATGTTTGTCCTTGTGCGTCTGGCCTTCTGCGTCAGAGTCCTGTTAGCGACAGAACTAAACAAAACATTCGCATTTGGAACGGCGTGACCTGAAGCTCACTCAGTGAAAATCTTCATTGCACTCGATAAATGTAATTTGTATTTGATCGTACAAAATCCCTTATAGTCAAATGTATAAAATCCTTCACAAGTTACATATACTCTATTACATTTACTTGAGTAGAGTTTGGGACATTTTGTTCTTTTGAGGGTATTTTGAAATAATATACTTTTACTTGAGTAGATTTGTGAAGAAAGTGTACTCTTGCTCCGCAACATTAGGCTATGTTTGAGACGTTACAGAGTAGCTGGGCTCTCCCTTAGAGATAAGGTGAGAAGCTCAGTCATTCGGGAGGAACTCAGAATAGAGCCGCTGCTCCTCCGCATTGAGAAGAGCCAGTGTTGTGGTTTATTGGAGTCGAGCTTGACATAAGGAGAACACATTAGTTTATAAAACGGGAAATTCCAGGCTTGTTTCTCCCGAGTGTAAATGTCAGAGAATGTTATTATTAATCGCCTTGGGCTGCCAAGTAATAACATTCTTCTTGGCATGGAACATGCGGTCAAGCCAGGAATTTGGATGTCAGGCCGACCCCAACGAGTTTTTTGGAAATTGTGTAAAAGTTGGCTAACTCGGCCTTTCTCCAGCATCTCCACAGCCAGATCAGACTTGAGAGGATGAAAACATTCAGGGGAAAGACATTGTGTCTGGTAGCGTGCCCTTTGAGATAAACACGTGCATCATCACGAGGGGGACGTGCTAAGTAACATGAGATGTTGTGTGAGGATATAAAAATATAACTATCTCTATCTCTCTCTATCTATCTATTGTTAAATTATGTGAATCTGTGTAAAAAACAGCAATAAATTGCGTACATTGGTCAGTGAGATTTAATGTGCTGCTGTCTTTTCCGCGATCGTCTTTCAGGACCATCTCGTAGACGCCGGCGTCCTTCTTGGAAATCTGTGGAAAAAAAGCGGCATTGTGGGTAAAACGCGATCGAAAATGGTCAACCTCATCCAAAGCATAAAACAGAAACGTTACGACGAGTATCGAGTAAAATGTTTGTTGCCAATGGAAAGCCAAACAAGCTAGCAATCAAACATGGATTACTGAAAAGAAATAAGACCCAAAATGCAACGTTTGGAGGTTTTTAAGAGTCATACTTGCGGCTACATGCTAACGAGTCATGCTAACGGCTACATGCTAACAAGTAGATGCTAACGGCTATTTAAATAAAGATGTTTTCCGCTCTCCTTCAAATTTTTCGAGTTCAAGTCATTCAAGTCATTCTAACGGCTACATGTTAACAGGTAGATTCTAACGAGTCATACTAGCAGCTACATGCTAACGAGTCATGCTAACGGCTACGTGCTAACAAGTCTAAATAAAGATGTTTTCCGCTCTCCTTCAAGTTGTTCAAGTTCAAGTCATTCAAGTCATTCTAAAGGCTACATGTTAACAGGTAGATTCTAACGAGTCATACTAGCGGCTACATGCGAACGAGTCATGCTAACGGCTAAATGCTAACAAGTAGATGCTAACGGCTATTTAAATAAAGATGTTTTCCGCTCTCCTTCGAGTTGTTCAAGTTCAAGTCATTCAAGTCATTCTAACGGCTACATGTTAACAGGTAGATTCTAACGAGTCATACTAACGGCTACATGCTAACGAGTCATGCTAACGGCTACATGCTAACAAGTAGATGCTAACTGCTATTTAAATAAAGATGTTTTCCGCTCTCCTTCGAGTTGTTCAAGTTCAAGTCATTCAAGTCATTCTAACGGCTACATGTGAACAGGTAGATTCTAACGAGTCATACTAGCGGCTACATGCTAACGAGTCATGCTAACAGCTACATGCTAACAAGTAGATGCTAACGGCTATTTAAATAAAGATGTTTTCCGCTCTCCTTCAAGTTGTTCAAGTTCAAGTCATTCAAGTCATTCTAACGGCTACATGTGAACAGGTAGATTCTAACGAGTCATACTAGCAGCTACATGCTAACAGGTCATGCTAATGGCTACATGCTAACAAGTAGATGCTAACGGCTATTTGAATAAAGACCTTTTCCGGTCTCCTTCGAGTACAACATTACGTTATAAGGGAAGTTGTGGTTTAAATGGGCCTTTTATACGCTTATATTTTTTATACTCTTATACTTTTATACATTTTTATAGCATATTCAATATTTGATTTGTATGTGTCCACTAGATGTCGCTGTCAGGTGTAGTGCAACTAAAAATGAGTCTGAAGAAGACTATAAACGACGGAGGCTGGAAGTGAGCAAAACGAACCATTTTTCTTCCATCCTTACTCAAAGAACGACAAGAAGGGGAAAATACTTTTTTAAAATAAGGAATGTCATGATTACTGATGTGACTCAGCTGTGCCTGCTTATTTGGCGCCAACCTCCGCGGGTTCTGATTGGCTCCCTGTCACTATTTAAACCCAGTCTTGTCAATCCCCTGTTGTCAGTCCGTCTGCGAACCTCCGTGTATACAAGGCAAGCCTTTTGCGACCCTGACTCCCGCCTGTCCCGTTTTTGCTCCTGTTTGTCTCCGACTACAACCTATTTTGATCCCGATCACGTCTGCTCTCCTGTCCCGGCTTACGACCCCTTTTGTTCCCGACTACGTCTGCTCTCCCGTTCTGGCTTACGACTCGTTGCCGATCACGTCTTGCTCTCCCAGTCCCGGCTACCGACCAGTTTTCCGTCCCTCACACCGCCATCGCTCGCTACGGAAGATCCATTTCCGTGTTCGGATCACAATCAGAGTACGAGAGCGACTTGCTTCCCGCGTCCAGCGAACTCCGGATGGTGGACGCAGCCCTTCCTCTTTCCTTTAATAAAACTTGTGAAAAACGCAACGCAATTGGGTCCTGTTTCCGTTCTGGTCCTGACAAGGAATTTAAAAATAGGGAAGAAGAAATAGGAAAAAGACGCAAAAAAGGAAAACAGGACTAAGGAAATTAGAGGGTAATAAAATTCAAAAAAGGAAACTGGAGAAAAAGAAAGAAGGGGGAAAAAAAAACACATACATTTTGTAAATAGAATATAAAATGTCGATTTTTTTTTGGTTCCACTTCTCACATGTTGATATCTTCAGCTTTAAAGTTTGAAGCCTGAAATGTGTCAAGGGGGTCAATGCTTTCGCTAGGCACCGTCAGTAAGTTTATAGTTTGTTTTCCTCCAAAACATTTCATTTTGTTTTATTTACATATTTTAGTTTGGTTATAGAATCGATTTCATGGTTTATGCATTATGATCCAATCCGTACAAGATATAAGCGAGCTAGCGAGCATACGGAATGAAAAGCACAAGAGAAACACAAAAAACGGATCAAGTGATCCCAACATTTAGCGTTTTGGCGATGCGGATGTCTGCAGAATCCGAGGGTGGCCCGGGCTGCAATGGGAAAATAATATGAAAGCAGTTTTATTAAAAATGGGAAATGATTTTGATGAAGATGAGTGAGCATGAGGCGTTAAAAAGGAAAGAAAAATGACTTTTTATAGACTCGTACATTCATACAACACGTAAATGTCATGATTACTGATTAGTTTCACCTGTGCCCTCTTATTTGGCTTCCCGATTGGTTCCCTGTCCTTTTTAAACCCAGGCCGGTTGTCAGTCCGTCAGCTAACCTCTGTTTTTACAAGGCAAGCACTTTGACTCCTGTCGGTCCTGCTTTTTGAACCCGTTTTTTCTACCTGTCCGTTCCTGATCTCCCTGTTTGTCACCGGCTACGACCTGTTTTTCGACCCCGACCACGTTTGCTCTCCCGTCCCGGCTCACGATCCGTTTTTGATCCCGACCACGTTTTTGCTCTCCTGTCCCGGCAATCGACCTGTTTTATCCCGTTTTCGACACCACAATCACGATATCCAGCTCCAGAAGATCCACTTCCGCATTCGAATCACGGTCCGATTCTGGTAGCTGCTTGCAATAAACTTGTGAGAAACGTTACGCGATTGGGTTCACCCTTTGTGCGGGTCGTGACACTTTGGGCATATATTAGAGCAATGATTGATCAGTTGAAGAAAGTCACAGACCTAAATCGCAGTCACAGACCTAAATCGCTTTGTATGCAACGGGAATCAAACCTGAATCACAGTGGTGATAACGCTAGAACCTAACCCCTAGATGACGCACGAAAAGGTATTAGATCAGAAGCGCTCAAACATCTACTGTACGGGCTTCTCAAAAACAAACGAGCAAGAAAATGCAAAATGTCTAAATATTTGGGAAATATATTTACAGTATTTGGTTTAACTAAAACGGATTAAATAGAATAAAGATTCAGTGTCATGATGACTGATTGATGTCACCTGTGCCCACTCATTTGGCTGCTGGCTATTTGATTGGTTCCCTGTCCTTTTTAAGCCCAGTCCAGTTGTCAGTCTGTCAGCAAACATCTGTTTCTACAAGGCAAGCACTTTGACTCTGACTCCCGTCAGTCCTGCTTTTTGCACCCGTTTTTTCCACCTGTTAGTTCCTGATCTCCCCGTTTGTTTCCAGCTACGACCTGTTTTTGACCCCGACCACGTTTGCTCTCCCGTCCCGGCTTACGACCTTTTTTTGTCCTTGACCATGTCTACTTTCCTTTCCCAGCTTACGACTCGCTTCTGACCCCGACCACATTTTTCTCTCCTGTCCCAGCAATAGACCTGTTTTTCCCGTTTTTGACACCACGATATCCCGCTCCAGAAAATCCACTTCCGTATTCGGATCACGATCCGATTCTGGTAGCGGCTTGCTTCCTGCGTCCAGCAAGCACCGGATCGCGGGCGCCCTTCCGCTTTCTATCAATAAACTTGTGGTTAACGCTACGCATTTGGGTCCTGATTCCGTTCTGGTCGTGACAGTAAATGACCATTCGTAACCCATGATACTCATTCTGGTTGGTAAAAATGTGTAATCTATTTACAAAATCAGTTAATGCTTTAAGATCTGTTTGATTTTACCACTTCCTCGTTCCGATCAATCCACTCCCGCGACCAACGATCCCCGGATCGAGTGTGCGCTCATTCCTCTTCTCCCCAATCAACCGTGAGTAACGTTACGCGAGTGGGTTCTACCTCCCTTTTCCTGTCCCGGTTTGTGACACCCTACCGTAATACTTTGAAACTAAATAACAAATGAAGTCCTTAAAACACAGACCCCATATACTATTTGGCTGTAATTTGATGAAAGTAATCTATTACTCATACCTTGTTTTTGCGTCACTATAAAAAAAAACAGCTTCTTACCTGCGCAATTTCCAATTTGAGGACGCCTTCCGTGAAGGACAACTGATTCTCCGTCTTGATTTCCTTCCCGTCCTTGTACCACAACCCCGACGTCTCCTTCTTGATGTTCCCAACCTAGAAAACAAGACCAGGGTCAGATCCAAATACCGGGGCCGGTTTTCCGATAAATGCTACTACGTGTTACCTTGCACTTGAGTACTACACAACATTCCGGAGTCACCTCGTAGCCCAGATATTCGATGAAATGAGGACCTGGGATATACAAATTGGAAATTACAATTGTCTCAAGAGGAAAATGAAAAGAAAATAAGAAAAAAGTCCAGATACCTTGCTTTCTGGACCACTCTTTTCTCTGGAACTCGGATTCTTTCTGGAGATCTTTGAACACTGGAAGCACAAAAGCCCTCAACTTAAAGCAGGGGTGTCGTTTTAACTCGGGGGCCACACGATAGAACATTCTGTCGGGGGCCGAACGAGTAGATTGAAGAGAAAGAAAAAGAGAGAGAAAGAAATAAGAGAAAGAGGGAGTGAAAAAGGAGAGAGGGCGGGACAAAGAAAGAAAAAGAGAGGGAGAGAGCGTGAGAAACAAAACAAAAAAAGTCGTGAGAGAGGGGGGAAAGAAAGGGAGAGGAAGAAAGAAATCGAAAGAGAAGTAGAAAGATGGAAGGAGAGAAAAGAGAAAAGAAACCGCGAAGGGTAGGAAGAGAGAAAGAGAAAAAAAGAAAAGGAAAACAGGGAGTTCAAGCAAAAGAAGTCAAAAAGACACAGAGGGCGAAAGAGACAAAAAGCAACAAAGGAAGAGAAAAAGAGAGACTACAAGCTACCAAGTCATACTAGCAGCTACAAACGAGTAATGTGAGCGGATAAATGCCAAGGAGTAGATGCTAACGAGTCACGTTAACGGCTACATGCTAATGAGTCACGCTAAAAGCTGTATGCTCACACGTTATTCTAACAGCTACATGTTAACAGGTAGATTCTAACGAATCATACTAGCAGCTAGATGCTAACGAGTCATGCTAACGGCTACATGCTAACGAGAAGATGCTAACTGCTATTTGAATAAAGATGTCTTCCGCTCTCCTTCGAGTTGTTCAAGTTCAAGTCATTCAAGTCATCCTAATGGCTACATGTTAACAAGTAGATTCTAATGAGTCATACTAGCAGCTACATGCTAACGAGTCATGCTAACGGCTACATGCTAACGAGAAGATGCTAATTGCTATTCGAATAAAGATGTCTTCCGCTCTCCTTCGAGTTGTTCAAGTTCAAGTCATTCAAGTCATCCTAATGGCCAGACATGGGACCAAGTCACACATGTGCAAGTCTCAAGTAAGTCTCAAGTCTTCACCTTCAAGTCCCAAGTAAGTCCCAAGTATTTTTTTCTTGGGCAAGTCATGTCACAAGTCAAGTCCCGAGTCTTAGATTGCCAAGTCCAAGTCAAGTCACAAGTCATAAAAACAGCGACTCGAGTCGACTCGAGTCCAAGTCACTAAGTCTCAAGTCCCCATGTCTGCTAATGGCTACATCTTAACAGGTAGATTCTAACGAATCATACTAGCGGCTACATGCGAACGAGTCATGCTAACGGCTAAATGCTAACAAGTAGATGCTAACGGCTATTTAAATAAAGATGTTTTCCGCTCTCCTTCGAGTTGTTCAAGTTCAAGTCATTCAAGTCATCCTAATGGCTACATCTTAACAGGTAGATTCTAACGAGTCATACTGGCAGCTACATGCTAACGGCTACATGCTAACGAGAAGATGCTAACTGCTATTTGAATAAAGATGTCTTCCGCTCTCCTTCGAGTTGTTCAAGTTCAAGTCATTCAAGTCATCCTAATGGCTAAATGTTAACAGGTAGATTCTAACGAATCATACTGGCAGCTACATGCTAACGAGTCATGCTAACGGCTATTTGAATAAAAATGTCTTCCGCTCTCCTTGGAGTTGTTTACCTAATAAGGGAAATTGTGGTTTAAATGTGCCTTTTTTACGCTTAGATTTTTTTATACTCTTGTACTTTTATATATTTTTACAGTTGAGTTGGTCAAGCCGCTAGCATGCTGTGCATTGTGTGTGATACAAAAAGGGGCGGGGCTTTTGTTTGCCTCTCGTTCCGAACAAGCGCTGTCGGATCTATTAATCGAGTTTGAGACCCCGGTTTACCATGGACACGATATGTTACTTTCCCATGAATTAAATTTTATTTTTCGGGTATAGCTGTGGCATGTTTGCACCATGGGTTCTCCTACCGTCTCCTATTAGCACCAAAGATGACTCCTTGGTGGCTTTCCCGTCCTGCATTTGGAATGTAAAGGTGCCTTCGTCGTCCGGCGTCAGCGATTCCATGATCATCTCAATCAATCCGGTGTTCTTGTCAAGGTTCATCTTGTATTTCTGAAAAATATTGAGGAGACGTGAGGGACGAGAGACAAAAAGGAGTGGTCGGCAACCATATATCATCCTTTCCTTCTGCCCCCTTGGACTGTGCCCTTGAGAACTATCTTGACCAGTCTTAATGATATTCAGACATGAAAATACAGCTGTTTTTGTCTGCACCAAGTTGACAAAAGTTCTTTGTAGGGTCTGAAGTTATTTACTATTTTATACACTGTTTTATCTCAAATAAAGTCAAATATACTTGCTCTAAAATCTGACTTCAGCGTGTGAGGGCAAACTCTGAGAGAAGGCTGTCGTAAAAACGCCGGTGCTTTGGAATGTGTCTTCGGGTCCTGTTTGTATAGATAACAATGACTTACTGGGGGCAAGACCCATCACCCTTCTCCCAATGCTTCGAAGGACGATTGGGATAATTGCATCAACACGGCGTGGACCAATCAGCCAGAGGCTTGGTCATGGGGCGTAAACATTCCACCGGCATGAATTATAACAGAGGAGCCCCCGGACTCTCGTCACTCTGTCTCCTGCACACGATTGGAATTGGCACAGACAGAGACCTGATTTATTCAACTCTGTGATTCGGCTAAATAAATTGATATGTGGACTAGACTCGGCTCAATAACTTCTCCGTGCTCCAACTGTAAGGGTTTGGACAAGATACGTGAAGTGTCTTGAAGTCAGATTGTAGTTTAGGAAATGTTCCTGACAGGTCCAATGTGCTCTCTCTGATGGCGTTGCCCACTGTTTGGTTTGTCACATGGGCTAAGTAGATGATGCCTAGAAGTTTCTTGTAGCATCGCATCTCCATGGCCTGGAGTTACCTTTCCCGCTTTGCTTTGAGAGTCCATGTTTCCCAATCTTAGAGGAAAATGGGAGTAACCAGCACTTGCGTGAGCCTGATCTTTGATTTCACTGTTATGTTCTTGTCCTTCCAGATGGGTTGAAGTGTGGCAAGTGCAGCTGTGGTTTGAGCCATCTTGGCCATGATTTCTGGTTCTGACCCTTCTTCTGGTATGACAACTCCAATATATTACAGGTTGAAGCTTTTGGTGGTTGGTTGGTGATACCTTGGGGTTGTTGGTCTTTAAATTTGTTTTTCTGTGCTGCTTTCTATCCCATACCAGGTTGACTCTTCGTCCAAGGGATTGACCTGATCTCAGAGTTCCTGTTTTTCTCTTGCCAGTGCGGCAATATATGGGGTCTAAAAAGGACCACTTATGTGTGGAACGCTAGAAAATACACCAGGCATGAGACTTGTTGAGTTTTCTTTACAACTGCAGTTGGAGAAGAAGAAAGTCAGATGGAGCCAGGAATTTATCCGCTTTCAGCTCTCCAGCATAACCCCTTCTGAAAAACCTCCCCCCTGCGCTTTGTTTTATTGCAGTCACAAGAGTGGAATGTTTGAGACAAAAAGAAAATACCATCCCCCCCTGGGACAGTACCAACACTTTTAAACAAAGACAGGGAAACTCGGAGACGCCAAAAAGGGCCATACAACTGATTAGAAATACACACTTTTAAGCAAATACATTTAAGCTTACTTTACCCAATATCATAAGCTAAATGGAGGGACATTATATTCCCTAATGCTGACTGTACTTGTATGTTGGTCCACGGCTTTCGTCATGGTCTTCTCCGGGTAGATGTAAAGTTGGAGAGAGAATGCAGCCTTGTATCACACCAACAGGGCAGGTTCATGGTACAGAAGAGGTTGCCGACCAGACGAGAGCACTAGAAAGAGAAGCTCGCCTACCAACCTCTCCCTGGGCCACCACGTTGTCGTTAAAAACATAGTCCACTTTGGTGTTGGCTGATATATTTTCGGCCTGGAGCCAGAAGCGAACTCGGCCTTTCTCCAGCATCTCCACAGCCAGATCAGACTTGAGAGGAATAGCTGGTGATTAGGAAGACAAAGTCGGTAAAAGTAAGAGGAAAGAAAAATCACTTCAGTGACTTCTACCTTGCAGTGAAGTGGGCATACTCACTGGGGAACTTGTGATCGTGGCTGATCTCCAGCAACCGCTTTAACTCTGTTATGTAAAACATGAATAAAACATCTTTTAGTTTGTTCAGCTCATTAACTCAGATTATGCTAACCTGTGTTGGAACCAAAGTGTTACAAAGGACGGTGTTCCAGGAACGCAGTTACTTTTCTCGAACGAGTACGGTAACGTGTTTTTAATACTTTTGTTAATCTATGGTCCATACTACATGGTGCAGTACTACTGTACTCAAGAACCAGGGTTGGGTAGGGTTACTTTAACTTGATTACTTTCAGTTACTTTTGGATTACTCCAATACCAAATATGCTAATAAAAGACAATAGAAACTAAATATGAATAGAATGATGACTCACAACACGTGGTAAGCTTTCTCTCCTGGCTTTGATCTCTTTGATCTCCGGCAAAACTAACATAATTTCCTCAGGGGTGTGTATTTCTAACCAGATGGTATCACGTTTCTCCGTTTCAAAATTGGTACCGCCCAAAAGGTCGTTTCTTTTCTTTCTTTGTCTTTGTCTTACCCGTTGTGACTTAAATAAAATACAGTGTAGGGGGGGAGGGCGCCAGAGTGAAGGAGCGCGGCCAGAGAGACGAATGCGGGTAAATACCTCCTCTCCTGGCCCCTCCCCCTCTCCAACTGGCAGTTGTAAAGTCCAATGTCTGGTGTATCTTTTAGCGTTAGCCAACTTTTAAATAGCTCTCCCACATCTAAGGTCGATTTAGATCCCACAACCTCAGAGTGGCTGGCAAGTACTAATAGTCAGAGTCAAGACTCATGGACCAACAAGACACTGTCTCGGTGTTTCACTCGTATCGGCTCTTTACTGAACCCTGTTGCAATAGTTTAGTATTGCAGATGTGTTTAATGAAACGTGGCAATAAAGTCTTCAAGAATCAATATTAATTGTTAATAACCTTTTCTCAACCGAGGGAAGGCATCGATGCACGACTAGAATTTCACAATCCACTGTTTGTTAAGTTTTGATTATGGAAATGAGAGTAGAGAGACTTATTCTATTTCCTCTCTGAATATAAATGAATAACTTGTCAGTCCCTCTCTTCATCTCGCTCCGTCTGTGTCCATCTATTTCTTTCTGTGCCTCTCTTTCCCCGTTCCTCTCTGTCTCTCTGTCTCTGTCTGTCTGTATCTCTCTCTTTCTGTCTGTCTCTGTGTCTGTGTCATGATTGCCGATTAAAGGCACCTGTGACTGCCCAACAGCCCCGAGAGCTGATTGGTTCAGAGACTCCTTTTAAACTCCCGGCTTTCAAGAGGAAGCCGTCAGATCGTTGCGAACCGATGCTCCCAGCTAGGCAAGCTCAAACCTTTTGACATTTTCCTGCCGTTTTCTCCTACCTGATACCTGTTGCCGACCTGTTTCTGGACCCGTTTATGCCCTGTTCTGCCATCCCGACATCCGACCTGTTTTGCCCCGCTTGCTGCCTGATACCTGTTGCCGACCTCGTTTCTGAACTTTATACCGCCCTTGTTCTCCCGTCCTGGCTAATGACCAGTATCCCTGCAGTCTATGATTATCCTCACTCGACACAAGTGCCACTTCTGCGTTCCAGCCACCTGATACCCGTGTCCGTCAATCATCGGATCGTTGAAGCAAGCCCTGCTCTCCCTCTTTAACAATGAAACTGAGTAAACGAACGCTACTCGGTCCTGTCTCTGTTTCTAGTCCGTGACAGTCTGTCTTTCTGTGTTTCTGTTTCTGTCTCTCTGTGTGTGTCTTTCTCTGTCTTTCTGTGGTTCTGTTTCAGTCTCTCTGTGTTTGTCTCTCTCTATCAAATTCAAATGTATTTGTGAAGCTCTCTCTCTCTGTCCGTCTCCCAGTCTCTCAGTCACTATGTCCCCAGCGCACACTTTGAAACAAGGCTTCAATTTTCACACCCACCTTTACCCGATACCGACTTCCAAGTCGCGGGTCTTTTTGCCAATCACTACTGGTAAATAATTCCCATCGTGCCCTGCTTACTGCCAAAACTTGTCACCCTTATGAGGATAATCGAAAATAGGTGGATCATGTTGTGGTGTATTGGATTTAAGCTTGACATAAGGAGAACACATTAGTTTTAAACGGGAAATTCCAGGCTTGTTTCTCCTGAGTGTAAATGTCAGTAAATGTCAGTAAATGTTATTATCAATCGCCTTGGGCTGCCAAGTAATAACATTCTGCTTGGCATGGAACATGCGGTTAAGCCAGGAATTTGGATAACAGGCCGACCCCAACGAGTTTCTTGGAAAATCGAAAGAGGACGAAAACATTCTGAAAAAACATTGTCAATTCCCGAAAAGCATGCACATTGAGGGAAAAACAAGTGCGTCATCGCGAGGGGACGTGCTAAGTAACATGAGATGTCGTCTGAGGATATAAAAAGCTGATTGTCTCTTAGACGAATGAGAACTCTGTTTTGAACTCTGACGAAGATAAATAAACGGCTCTCCCTCTCCCGCCAAGATCTCTTTATATCTTGTTTCTATATTTCGAGGCAATAAGGTCTGCTCCGAAAATGACGATATTCCTACCTTCCGGTGAGATGCTGTAGCTGGACGACTCTCCATCGGTGTGGGTGACCATACACGAATAAATACCGATGTCTTCCTCTCCTGGTGAGGTGAATGTGAGTTTAGACCTGAACAGAAAAATGACAGGAATAATTTGTGTGATAAGCTATTTAAGGGTGTGTCCACCGGTCAACAGTGTCGTTTAAAAAGGAAGGCGCGATTGAAACTACTTTTCTCGAGAACTGTTCAGGATAATATTTTGTGACTCTACTGTCACTACAACATGGTGCGTTATTCTGCTATGTACTGAAAGCAGTTCATGGATGGCAACATCCTTTGATGGCAAATTGTTCTTCCTTCGCACACCATGTAATAGTATAACCCTCAATCCGCCATTAAAGCTTCAGAAGGTTAAGCGTCCATGTTCCCTGTAAGCTGCGCGAACTGCCCATACCTTATTTTACAGTAACTGGTAACTGTATATATTGTTTCTCAGGAACGCGGCCATCTCTGCTGGTCGACATGTGTTTTTCGTCCCGTTTGACAACGACACTTTGGATTACTTTATATCCTATGGACATGGGTTTTAACGCACAAAAATGCGTTTATTCGAGGAATCAACTCCTTGCCCTGAAGAGTTCTCGTGCCAGTGTGATGAGGGAGCCCTATCGTGGATGCAGAGCCTGAGCTAAGGCTAAGTGGCTAGCAGCGATATAAGCCTTTGGTACCGTCCGTAATCATGGGAAATGTAAACTCTCTACCAAATAAAACTGACGAACTGGCTGTGCTGGTGAAAAACATCAAAGTGTACAGGGAGTGCAGCTTGCTGGTTTTTACGGAAACGTGGCTCACGTCTAGCATCCCGGGCGCTAACGTGGAGCTACCCAGCGTCGACGCAGTTAGGGACAGAGACACAAAAGCCTGCGGGAAGCGGAGAGGAAGTGGACTCGCTATCTACGTGAACACGAGGTGGTGTAACCCTGGGCACAAAGATTTTCATCTGCTGCAGGGACGTTGAACTTTTGGCCTAGGGTGTGACGTCATCCACTCCGCTGTTGCTAAACTATAAACACAGCACCCCAAGGCCATCCTGTTAATCTGTAATAATCAACACAAGGATACTGCTGGAAGTGTGAATTTCCCTACGGGGACGAATAAAGTATCTATCTATCTATCTATCTATCTCACTTGTTCCCTTTGGTCTCCAGGTTGAAACGCGAAGAACCGTCCATGTCCTCGTAGTTCTTGGACCACACGAATTTGGAGTCCGGGCTCATGTTGGCGCATTCGAAATTAAGAGAGATGAGGCCGTCGTCGTCCACATCCACCGTGATCTCCTTGGTGCCTGCCGAAGGACGCCAGAAGGTTATGAAAGTCGCGCCGCCATCAATCATCACCTAGGTTATCACCTGGTTTGGTCACAGCTCGGACCGGTTCTGAGACTTCGGAGGATTTTCCTACTCCGGCCTGATTCTGAGCTCGAATGCGAAATTCGTAAGACTTTCCCTCCTTCAGATTCTTCACCTACAGGACGGAAAGGATGGCGATTACAAAGACGAGCACATATTTACTACTGTTCTGAAGGAAAACACGAAGGAGGGCTGTGTCGCGTAAAATGTGAGCCCAAATTTTTGGGGAGGACAGCACTAAGTTAACAATACTGTGGAGAATAATGCCAGATTGCAACTTTTGCATCTTTTTGTGTTTTTGTCGGTGGTTGCCACAATAACAGACCAAATTGCATTGACTTGTCATTGTTCCTCCATTATTAAAGGAAACCTTACATTGATACGGAAAAACAGGTGTAGCGGTTGGATAGATCATTTCCAATGCTTGTCAGTTGAGATGCAAAAACTGAGGACTTGATTTGTAAATTAAAGTGATGACATTTTGATATTTAACTTTGAGGAGCCGGGAATAAAACCTGCAACTTTTCAGTCCCAAAACAAGCGCTGTACCTCCTGAGCTACTTCTGCCCAAAGACAGATGAATGTGGTGTAAGCCCTATATTTTCTTGACTAGAGTCCCAGGACAACCATACTGTAGCGAATAGTGCCAGATTGCAACTGTTGGATGTGGACTCTTCAAATATTAAATAGAAGACTTGAGCTATGCAGTTAGGTCGCTGTACCGTAACCTTGCTTGGCGTCTTCCTATCAAAGCACTCTTATGCACATTATCCAGTTTGAAGCAACTAAGACTGCTGAGTCTCACAAAGTCTCTTTGAGGTCGCGTCATCTCTCCTGCGTGGGTTGGCGACCAAGTCAGTATAAGACTAGTCCCTGTCTTTGATAAGTCAGACTTTTTCGTGTCATGCTGAAGAAGGATCCACAGCTGTGTACTGTATTCTTCTGGCATCCAGTAAACAGTTAGAAGAGAGTTTGCTGTCGCCTTGTTCTTATCTCTAGTCGAACTAGCATCTAAGATGGAAGAACCAGGCTGAGGTTCAGGAAAACCTCTGACGATACATCCATGACAGGTCGTCTTTTGCGTTGTTATCGTTGTGGGTGGCTTCGGTAAAGGACCGTATTGCATATACTTGTCACTGTTCCTCAAAGATGAAAGGAAACTGTTGTGGAGTCGGCTTGCACAAGGAACGCATTAGGATACAAAAAGGGGAAATTCCAGTTTGTTTATCCCGAGTGCAAATGTCAGCGAATATTATTAATGATCGCCTTGGGCAGACGAAAGAATGGCGTTCGTCCTACCAAGTTTTCTTGGCAGGGAACATGCCAGGTCGAACCGACCCCAACAACAACAGTTTCTGGAAATGTGGAGCCGACCCAAAACAGTTCTTGGAAGTTACATAAATATTACAAAACGTCCTGTCTGGTGGCGTGCATGTACACGTGCAAGGGGGACGGGCAAAAGTAATACTGATGTTGTATTAGGATATAAATAGCCAATTGTCTCTGAAGAAGAACGAGACTTCGAGACTTCGAGACTTTGAGATTTCTGTTGACGAAGTTCGACAGACAAACTCTCCCTCCTACGCCAAGACTCCATCGTACCTTGTTTTTTAAGTATTGTGTTACATATTGTGGGGCAAATTGCTCGGGCTGTTTCTACAATAAAACTCCATTGACCCAACATTGACTACGATTATACGGAAAGTGAACTGAAGCGGGGCCTTAATATTTCATACAGCCACTGTCTATCCGACGGTAACTCACCTTGAAGAAGGTGTCTGGTGTGGCTGTGGTGTTGAGCCCTCTCCAGGCTTCCTCCGGTGCTTCGGACTCCTTCACGTCCACATAGAAACCGTTGACGGGATCTCGGCCCTCGTACACCGGTGGTTTCCACAACAGCACCATAGAGTCGCCTCGCACCTCTCGGAGCTGGAGATCATGAGGGGGTCCTGCGGTGCCGGCAAAAGTCCAAATTTAAGAAAATATGATTCAAAGGAATCACACTTCTCAGCCTGCCTGGTAAGGTCTATTCAGGGGTACTGGAGAGGAGGGTCCGCCAGGAGGTCGAATCTTCAGGGGGAACAGTGTGGTTTTCGTCCGGGCCGTGGAAGACTGGGCCAGCTCTACACACTCTGCAGGGTCTTTGAGGCTGCATGGGAGTTTGCCTGTCCGGTCTACATGTGTTTTGTGGACTTGGAGAAGGCATTCGACCGTGTTCCTCGGGAGGCCCTGTGGGGGGTGCTTCGGGAGTATGGGGTACCGGACAGTCTTATCCGGGCTGTGCGGTCCCTGTATGCCCGGTGCCAGAGTCTGGTCTGCATTGCCGGCAGTAAGTCGGATTCGTTCCTGGTGAGGGTTGGACTTCGCCAGGGCTGCCATTTGTCACCGATTCTGTTCATAACTTTTACGGACAGAATTTCTAGGCGCAGCCTTGGTGGGGATGGACTCCGGTTTGGGGGCCTCAGCATTGCGTCACTGCTTTTTGCAGATGACGTTGTGCTGTTGGCTTCCTCAGGCCGTGATCTTCTGCTCTTGATGGTGCGATTCGCAGCCGAGTGTGAAGTGGCCGGGATGGGGATCAGCACCTCCAAGTCCGAGACCTTGGTACTCAGTCGGAAAAGGGTGGCATGCTCCCGCCGGGTTGGGGAAGAGATTTTGCCCCAAGTGGAGGAGTTCAAATATCTTGGGGTCTTGTTCACGAGTGAGGGTAGGATGGAACGGGAGATCGACAGACGGGTCGTTGCAGTGTCTGCCGTCATTCGGACCCTGTACCGGTCCGTCGTGGTGAAGAGGCAGCTGAGCCGAAAGGCAAAGCTCTCGATCTACGTTCCTACCCTCACCTATGGTCATGAACTTTGGGTCATGACCGAAAGAACACGATCCCTGATACAAGTGGCCGAAATGAGTTTCCTCCACAGTATGGCTGGGGTCACCCTTAGAGAGAAGGTGAGAACTCTGTGTAGAGCCACTGCTCCTCCGCATTGAGAGGAGCCAGTTGAGGTGGCTCGGGCATCTGATAAGGATGCCTCCTGGACGCCTCCCTCGGGAGGTGTTCCGGGCATGTCCCACCGGCAGGAGGCCCCGGGGGCGACCCAGGACATGCTGGAGAGACTATGTCTCTCGGCTGGCTTGGGAACGTCTCGGGATCCCGTCGGATGAGCTGGAGGAGGTGGCTAGGGATAGGGATATCTGGGCTTCCCTTTTAAGGCTGCTGCCCCCGTGACCCGACCTCAGATAAGCGGAAGATAATGGATTCAAAATCACAAAGGGAACGTTCCTTTCGAACAACCCCGCCATGCCGTGTTTACAGAACAATGCCGACACGATGGGCCGTTGATTTGGTAGTTTGAAATAACACGGCCTTTTGGCTGTCCGCTGGTCATTCTGGATAAAATTCCTGGGACTTTTAGTGTTCATTTATGAGAAAGACCTCAGCCATTCTACAGTTTACCTACCACTCCTATGGAATGTAACATTCATCTTAATAGTATTCTAGCTAACTGTCAAACTTTTTAGCTATTTAGCAAGCCATTTAGCTAAGTTGCTATTTTTGAAATGCATATCAAGCTGGTTTGCGCTGATTAGTGACAAAAAGTAGCTCTCGGCTTGAAAAGGGTCGGCAACTTAGATGTTTTTGGGAGGCCATGTTCGTTTCTTATCAGGAAAATCCTCTCATTCCACGAGCATTTGAGATAAGAGCAAGACAGCGGAGCGAAGGAAACTTGGAAGTAGAGGTAGTGACCTGGAACGGCGATGGTCCACTCTCGGCACAGGAAGGTGTCACTGGGAAGGGAAGGGATGCCGACGCCGGCCATGTTGGCCGCTCGTACTTGGAACTGGTACTCTCGGTTCTCCTTCAGTTGAGCGACCTGCGCACCACAGATGGAAGGACGCTGGTGAGACCGGGAACACCTCCTTTCGGGAGACAACACCCAGAGGAGCACAAGAGAAAAATCTGCTCTGGCATACCAGTCAAGGTCTGACGGCACACTACTAAGCAGCACAGAGGTTGAGGAACAGTAGTCAGTAGTACAGTCCATTGAATTCCTAGCCTTAAGTCAATGGTTCTTGGACTCACCCTGTAGGCACGTTGGCTGACTGCCTTGATATTGGCCTCGTGCCATTTTCCAGGTACACCGTCCGCGACTTCGCGGTAATCTACAAAATATCCGGTGATGTCCGCTCCTCCGATGAAAGTGGGCTGTTTCCAGGCCAGCACCATGCTGTCCCGTACACACTCCAGCACCGTGATGCCGAAAGGGGGCGCAGGCGATGCTGACGTGACACACACAAATTCCAATCAGGACGACAACAAAATAGCCCTCTCCTGCTCTCTGTTGGTCTGTCTGTCTGTCTGTCTTTGACAATCTGTCTCTCTCGGAGAATGTATGTTTCTCTCTGACTATCTCTTTGTCTATCTCTCTCTATTTCTGTCTCTCTTTGACGGTCTGTCTTTCTCAGTGTATGTCTGTCTGTCTCTAACTGCCTCTCTTTGACGGTCTGTCTCTCTCAGTGTATGTCTTTCTGTCTGACTGCCTCTCTTTGACGGTCTGTCTTTCTTAGTGCATGTCTGTATGTCTGTCTGACAGTCTCTTTGACGGTCTGTCTCTCTCAGTGTATGTCTGTTTGTCTCTGAATGTCTCTCTTTGACGGTCTGTCTCAGTGTATGTCTGTTTGTCTGTCTGTCTGACGGTCTCTCTTTGACGGTCTGTCTCTCTCAGTGTATGTCTGTCTGTCTCTGACTGTCTCTTTTTGACAGTCTCTCTCAGTGTATGTCTGTCTGTCTCTGACTGTCTCTCTCTCTCAGTGAATGTCTGTCTGTTTCTGACTGTCTCTCTTTGACGTCTGTCTTTCTCAGTGTATGTCTGAATGTTTGTCTGTCTGACAGTCTCTCTTTGACAGTCTGTCTTTCTCAGTGTATGTCTGTATGTCTGACGGTCTCTGACTGTCTGTCTCTCTCAGTGTATGTCTGTCTGTCTGACGGTCTCTCTTTGACGGTCTGTCTTTCTCAGTGTATGTCTGTATGTCTGTCTCTCTCTGACTGTCTCTCTTTGACACTCTGTCTCAGTGTATGTATGTCTGTCTCTGACTCTCTCTCTCTCTCTCAGTGTACGTCTGTCTGTCTCTGAATGTCTCATTTGACAGTCTGTCTTTCTCAGTGTATGTCTGTCTGTCTCTGACTCTCCCTTTGACGGTCTGTCTTTCTCAGCGTATGTCTGTATGTCGGTCTGACTGACTATCTCTCTTTGACCGTCAGCCTGTTCGTACATGTGTGTACATGTGTGTGTTTATAGTATGACGATGCTCCAATTGGCCGGCAGTCTCATTTCATTGCTTTGTTTTGGGTTGGTTAGGGGTACTTGGTTGGAATTTTTTAGGAGTTGTCACAGGTGTTCAATGGTAACAAGTGATAATTTGACCTAGGTTGCGGTGCAGTTAGGTTCTGTAGGTGGGGGCAGGTGCCTAAAGTGTCTCTAGAGCATTAGGACAGTGAGCCACATGTGGCTGAGGAAATCCACTTATAATTATGGCTTCTTGGAGGTTAAAGGCCTTCAGGTGCAGTTTCACAGTGACTTACCTGCTTGAAGAATGCCATTGGACACCACCTACTAGAACATTTACTGTGATTTGAATTACAAATACCAAAGTATTCGGTAATTATACATTCTTTGTGACATTTTTAAATGACTTTGGTGTACGTGAACTCTCATTTTGGACCTAACTGTATTTTAGATTTTTATTCTGTCAATGCGTCAAATGGGGACAGTTTGGGTTAATTGTACACAGTTCTGTAGGAACTTATGGAAGTCAAAAAATGTTTAGTGGAATCTGATTTTTAAAATCACAGGCAGACGAGCTCAGTGTAAGTAAAGTATCATCGGTTAGCAGAGCTACACATTGTTTTGTTAGCATAAAAGTCAAGCTGACCCTAGTTAAGACTTGTCTATAGGAAAGACACGTTTCCCTTCTTAATGATGCGGAAGGAGTTTTCCACTTTTTGACTGTGTTGATGGCGTATGATAAGTAGACCGCATAGAATAGATCATGAAAGCACTTAAACCTGATCACAGACTCATAAAACGAGAAATAGTTTCTGAAATTCCTTCCTTACAATGCCTGGTGCTGTTAGCGATTTGTGTCTTTGAAAGCGGTGAGTACTTTAATTTCATCGTATTCGTCTCTTCCACTGCTTCCAAATACTGTTTTCTGACGTAGCTTGTGTTTTTCTGAAGGTACCTTTCCAGCACGGTAACAATGCAGTTGAAGTTGCCAACCCTTGTTTTATATCATCCGTAAAAGTTTTAGTGTTGCTGGTTTTACTTCAGGTGGGTGGGCTTGATTTGGTACGCTTAAAATGTTTGAGGGTTGACTATTTGGCCTGGCACTCTTTCAACAGTCTTTGGATAAATTCAACCTCCGTCAAAAAACGCTGCTGAGCCGTTAACACAGCCTCCATTGTTGTGGATTGACTGTAAGTCAGCAGCCTTCGAGCTGACAGTATCCCATTGTGTGAAGACATCTGGCGGGAGTCAGGAGATAAGTCATGTTGACTGAGCAAAGTCGGGGCTGTAAAAAACATCAGGAGATCTTTTTGAACACAGTATAAAGCCCAGCGTCTCTGTCGAACGTGGCTTGAAAGTTGCAGAACGAATGCAATAAAGGACGTTCCCTTTCCGTCATATCTCGTCTCTGCGTATATGTTGGGGCGATGCCCAACGACGTCCTCTCCAAAATAAGTGGCGCCCAATGAGACAGTTTGTCGACCTTACAATCAATTTTCCTTTGTTTACAGTCGCCATGCCAGAAATGGGATGGGCTAAAACTCTCACAAAAAACATGGGCAAGGTCGACAAAGAGCTACTAGCATCATCTGGTGAAATGGGGAATTATATTTTTTGGGTACAAATAATTTTATACTGGCTGGCCACATATTATTAAGTGGCCGGTAAAAAAATTGATCACGGGTCTTAACTGGCCCCCGAACCAGACTTTGGACATGTCTGTTTTACTCGATTCTAAAGAATATTGCAACTCTATTCAACGCAGGGTAGGACGCCTTGAGAGGATCAGAAGGAATTTCAGAACAGTGTAACTGTTTAATCCGTATTTTTTTTATTGAACTGTATACTTCATCGAACCTCCTGTGTGGAGTTTGCATGTTCTCCCCGTGCTTGCATGGGCACTCCGATTTCCTCCCACATTCCCAAAAACATGCATGTGAGGTTAATTGGCCTAACCAAATTGTCCCTAGGTGTGAATGAGCAAGTGAGTGGTCTGTCTCTATGCCCTGCGACTGGCTGGCAACCAGTTGAGGGTGTCCCCTGCCCACTGCCCGAGGATAGCTGGGATGGGCTCCAGCACCCCCGCGACCCTACTGAGGATAAGCAGTACAGATAATGGATGGATGGAGGTCTACTTAATGCAGGAGTACATGATCTCAACTGTGTGTTTTGCTCTTTTTGTCTCAAGCTCACCTTCACCTCGTGCATCTGGTGTCGCCACCTCTTGGTTAGTGGAAGCATCTACTGACAACCCAGATACCCGCCCGGCCCTCGGGGGCCCCTCTCCCGTTTTTTCGGCCGCCCCCTCAGCTCCGGGCGGGGCCGAGGGTGCCGCAACGTCAGTAAATGTTTCACAAATCGAGCCCCGTGCTGCCGACCCGTTAACCGCAACCGGGTCCCGGCCGCCTCGTTCCGACTTTCGGTTGTCGCTTTCCGAAAGGTCGGAACCGGCAACCTCGGACCCCCGCTTCGGGAGCTCGGGGTCTGCCGGGATTTGGCTTTTTGTGTCAGCGGGGAGCCGGACAGTTTCATGCGTGTCCGTCCGGTGTGGCCTGTGCACGGTTAGTTGGCGCTGGTTACCCCCCGGCCCAGTCTCCGGCAACACACCGTGAGGAATGCCGCCCCCTACAGGAGTTAGCAGAGAGAAGTAAGAGAAGCTGTTTTTAAACACAAGATCAAAACACAGATATAAAACTACAGTTGCAATTAAATGCCCCCTTCCCCAAAATGCAGACTAAAAGATGTTCTCATCTCTGACTGAGAAGAACACTGAAGACAAGATGGTCAACCAGTGACATGCATGTGAAGAAATGATTGAAACAAACATGTTAGGGTATTGTTAGTTTTATACTATATCCTATACTCTTATACCCAATATATACTCTTACTTTTATACTCTTATCTTTATACGTTTATATTTTTATAGTATACTCAATAAGTGTGGTTTTATGATTTTACAAACACCTTCAAGGTCAGGAGAATAACTTCTCAATGTCATGATTACTGATTGGCGCCAACAGCCACGGGACCTGATTGGCTGTCGGACTCTTTCTAAACTCCCGTCTTCCGAAAGGAAGCCGTCAGACCGTCTGCGAACCTATGCTCTCAGCTAGGCAAACTTTGGTACTCTCCAACATTATCCTGCCCGGTTTTCCTGCCTGATACCTGTTGCCGACCTTTTTCTGGACCCGTTTCTGCTTTTGCTCCTTCATCCCGGCCATCGACCCGTTTTGCCCTGTTTCCTGCCTGATACCTGTTGCCGACCTTTTTCTGGACCCGTTTCTGCTTTTGCTTCCCCGTCCCGGCCATCGACCCGTTTTGCCCTGTTTCCTGCCTGATACCTGTTGCTGACCTCTTTTCTGGACCCGTGTCTATTTGATTTTATAACTTTGTCATAAGAGAGAGATTTCATGGTGTCCCCTACCCACTGCCTAAAGATGGCCGGGAAGTGCTCCATCACCTCCGCGACCCTAATGTGGATAAGCGGTGCAGAAAATGAATGGGTGGATGTAATAAAAGTCCTCAACTGAAGGGCTCTCTTTACTTTATTTTCTCTCTGTCCGAAAACTCGGTTTCGAATCCTGAAAGTTGACACTCATTGGGAGAACTTTGCTGGGAAAGTACTGATATGAAAGGATCCATTCAAACATCATGAGAATACAGCTAGTAAATACTTCATTCATTCAGGCACAGATTGTCTACGCCACAGGTGTCAAACAGGCGGCCCGCGGGCCAGATCAGGCCCGCTAAGGGATTGAATCCGGCCCGCGAGACAACACTCAGAGAAGCGCAAGAGAAGAACAAGCTGCAGGTTGAAATATGTCAACTTGATGTTGCCAAAGCCAGGTGCCTCGAACACTGTACTTGTATTTCTTTCTCTCTCTCTCTCTCTCTCTCTCTCTCTCTCTCTCTCTCTCTCTCTCTCTCTCTCTCTTCCACCCCTTTTCTCCCACTCTCTATCTCTTTCACTCTCTGTGTCTCTTTTTTTCTCTTCCTTTGTTGCTCTTTGTCTCTTTCTCTGTGTCTTTTAACCTCTTTTGATCCAACTTCCTTTTTTCCTTTTCTCTCTTTTCTCTTTCTCTCTTCCTACCCTTTGCGCTTTCTTTTCTCTTTTCTCTCCTTCTGTCTTTCTATTTCTCTTTGGATTTCTTTCTTCCTCTTCCTTTCTTTTCCCCCTCTCTCATGACTTTTTATCTTTTGTTTCTCTCTCTCTCTCTCTCTCTCTCTCTTTCTCTTTCTTTCTCTCTTTCTTTCTCTCTCTCTCTCTCTCTTTCTCTTTCTCACTCTCTCTTTTCTACCCCTTTTCTCCCACTCTGTCTCTGTCTCTTTCTCTCTGTGTATTTCAACCTATTTTGTTCTAACTTCCTTTTTTCTTTTTCTCTCTTTTCTCTTTCTCTCTTCCTACCCTTTGCGTTTTCTTTTCTCTTTTCTCTCCTTCTGTCTTTCTATTTCTCTTTGGATTTCTTTCTTCCTCTCCCTTTCTTTTCCCCCTCTCTCATGACTTTTTATCTTTTGTTTCTCATGCTCTCTCCCTCTCTCCCTTTTTTTCTTTCTTTGTCCCGCCCTCTCTCCTTTTCCCTCCCTCTTTCTCTCATTTCTTGATCCCTCTTTTTCTTTCTCTTGAATCTACTCGTCCGGCCCCCGACAGAATGTTTGTTCTATGGTGTGGCCCCCGAGTTAAAATGAGTTTGACACCCCTGGTCTACGCCAACATATGGTAAAACTGTTCATTTTTGAGCTAATGTACTTCCCCTCGGAAAGTCTCAAAGTAAGTACATCTATGTTAGTTGATGAGCATGCCCAGTGAGGTGAGTTGCCTGGTCAGAAGGGGAATTTGTGTGCCGGTACCTTAAAGCTGGGGAGTGGGTTGCTGAGATGTCATGTGCCCGGGTGAAGGAAAGGATAAGGGGGCAGTTGGGGTGGCGTGTTTTGACTGGATGGTACTGACCCAAATGAGAGGAAGGGTGCAAGTTCTGACCTGCCTCAGGCTTTGCAGGAAGCTGGTGACTAGTTTGGTTTGGGTGGATGTAGCTGGTGCACACATCAAATGTGAAAAGGTGGCAGGGTGCAACCGCAGTGGGAGATGGCTCAAGAGAAACCAGGTGAGCAGATGTCACATCTTGTATTTGCACGTATGATCCACCAGGGGTAGGGAACCTTTTGGACCCGAAGAGCCATAATAGCAAAATATTTGGATTTTTTTTTTTGAGCGAGAGAGCCGGACCATATATTTTAGCGACGCATTGTGTTTAGAAAGTTTCACCATCCCTATTGCTCATTGATAATACTCGCACGCCATCTAGCGACCAACATTGTACAATGCATTTGAATATTTGATTCCTGTCTAAAACAAACTGTGAAACGGTTTTCCATGAAATAATCATAATAATGGCTGAACCTGTGTCCCATATCAAAAAAGATACCCCTTTAAACTTGTCTCCCTCCCACAGTTACCTAAGATCACGAAGGCCCATTTTAACCTTAATTTTTTTCTTAAATAATGGTTTCAAAACAAAGTGCAAGCAGAGTTCTATTCTAAAAGTGTCACAAAAATCTGCAAACAAAAAGTTTATGGATGTCACAGTTACCATGGCGCCCAATTGGCCCAGCTGCGGCTCGTTGAGGGATTGGCTTTCTGTCTATATTAAGCTCAGCGCTCTCACGCTTCCTTTGTCAGCCCGTCAGCGAACTCCTGCCCCACAAGACGTGAGTTTCGACTCGTTCCTGTCCCTGTTGGTATTTCCTGTACGGTATTGCACCCGTTTATTTAGTCCTGTTCATTATTTTCTCCAGTTTTCGTTCCTGTCTAGTTGGTCCTGTTTATTTTCGATATCCTGATTCATTATCTATCCCGTCTGTCCCGTCCTGTCCGGTATCGACCCCATCTGTCCGCTATCTACTCAGGCAATTGGAATCGATCTCGTCGGTCTCTGGCTTCCTGTCTTTCCACGCCAGACCGCTGCCTAACGTGCATGACTCCCCATTTCCCGTAAAATAAAAGGCTTGTGTGAGAACATCACGCGTTTGGGTCCTGATCCTGTCCGGTTTTGACAATGGATGTATGTCACTCTAGTGCAGTGGACCAGTGTGAGAGAAGGGAGCGTGCTGTGGTACATAGCTCCGCCCACCCCTACCGCTTACCCAATCAAATTGCTTCGTGTTCTTGCCTGCCGTTTATGGGTGTTTACACTTTGTTCTGTGGCTTTTCATCATAAAGTCTCTCAACAGTGAAAATACATTATTTAATGAGCTTCCATATAATCACAATTAGTTTCATTAGAGTAACTTTGGCTATGTATGCACCTAATCCAACGATGAGCTTACCATAAGGAATTTGCACAAGAAGCATAAGTACTCAAGTAAAGAGCCGTTTTAGCTCGCGAGCCTTAGGTTCCCGACCCCTGTGATACCCCATAAACATCTAAGAGAGCCCCCTCTATTTTTTAGATGGTTTCTCTTACCAATGGCCGCCTTGACTTCCACCGGCTCCGATTCTTCTGAGAACTGACTGAGTCCCGCAGCATTCACCGCCCTGACCCGGAACACGCACTTCTCTCCCGTCGTCAGACCGTGACAGATAAACCTAAAAGTTGAGCGGGATGTTACAGTTCCTGAACAAAATCATCGAAATCTGAGTAAAAATAGACATTCATCAATAGTTGGAGGTTATGAAAATGCAGCGGTGGGCCGCGAGGGCCTGCAAGCTCGTCTCTGCTGGCCTAAACAAATCTTTAAATCTTATATTTTGTCCATCGATACTTATTAAGTCATTCCAAAATGTCAGTTTTTCTTCCTTTCACTATTTCTCCCCCGGTTTCGCAGTTTCCAGGTGTGTTCTTTCATATTTAAGCATTTCACCAGCTCAGTAGCCTAGATGGTAAGGCGCCCGCTTTGAGACTGGGAGGTCGGTGGTTCCTGCCCCGGCCGAGTCATTCCTAAGACTTAAAAAAAAAAGTGGTCGGCGGCGCCCTCTGTTGGCTGCGGCTGCATCGGCTCGCTACAACGGGTCAGGTGTAATCGACATTTATTTTACCAGCTCAGTAGCCTAGATGGTAAGGCGCCCGCTTTGAGACTGGGAGGTCGGTGGTTCGCGCCATGGCCGAGTCATTCCTAAGACTTAAAAAGTGGTCGGCGGCGCCCTCTGTTGGCTGCGGCTGCATCGGCTCGCTACAACGGGTCAGGTGCAATCGACATTTCGTTCTGTGTACATTGTTACACAGAATGACAATACAAGGAAATTATTATTATTATTACATTTCGGCTATTAGCTCATCTGAAATCCAGCTCGAGGTCTTCACTAAAAAGTCCTGAAGGTTGTGTCCTGTATAATCAGTTTTTGAGTCTCAGAGAGCCTGCTAGCAGGCGTTGACAAACGTGACTGGTTTTACAAACTAGAATTGGCTAGGGCAGGCATGTCCAAAGTTCAGCCCAGGGGCCAGTTACGGTCTGTGATCAAAATTTTACGATTATAAAATTAATAATAAGTGGCCTTCCAGTAAAGTTGACCGCAGCATGAAATAAATTTGTCCCAAAAAACGTAAAAACCAAACCCCATTTCACCTTTTGGCCACCTTGCCCCCCTTGGCTTTCTGTGTGAACTGTATCCCACCCCATTTCTGACATGGCCAGTATTAAAAAATAAAAATAAAAAGGAAAGTTGACTGTGAGGGCCACCGCTTCCAGCACAAACGGAAATTAGAGTATTTTTTTTCCAAAACAGCTGCGTCCGGCTAATTTGCCAGAAGACTGTGGTTGTTTTCAAAGAATATAATATCAGGAGGCAATCCCAGTCCAAACATGCTGACTACAAAAAGGGCTTCCCTCTTGCTGACTTTCGATGGACCCAGTGAACTGGGCGAAGGGCCAGGGTCGGCCAATATCACCTCTCCTCTACCAAAGTCCTCACAAATAAAATAACGAATATCACTTCCAAGAGCCGGCTCATAGAGCTGGTTCGATGACTGGAGCTGAAGGCCTAGGTGTAAAATCCACACCCCGCCACAATTAAAAGGATATTTCTCTGCATTTTTTTAAAATATTGAACATGGACTGCTCTCAACTTTCTCCTGAACCCAGCAAAGTCATCTTGTCTGTGTCAGGATCAGGCACCTCATTCCCCCCCTAGTGGGCAAAGAATGGGGGAGTGGCTGGAGAGCGCCCGCATGTACCTCTTTATCCAGTACATTGTATTGACTTGCTCTGACAACAGATGTTCTTGAACTGTTTTTTGCACTCTCACCTGGTGCTTTCTTCCTGTCTCCCTGGATATTGCCTTCAACCAGCTTCTCGTGGGTCGCTTGGAACCCTGCCAGCTGTGAATTTTCCAAACTGCACTCTTACCTAGGATTTTGGGAGTCATGAGTTTTCTTGACTGGAATTTTGTTGGTCGTTTTTTCCCCTCTTGTTAGAGAGGGCCTTTTCGTATTCTTATTTCCTATTAAACTCGTGTTTTTTTACCTCTGCCAAGTCTGCATTTGGGTCCGCATCCCTGACTTAAAGCCTGTAATTCATACAACAGGGTCATCCATTCATCTAGCATCTACCACTCATCTGAAATCGACTTGCAAGTGGGGTAGAAAAGGAATCAAGTACAGTAACTTCCTCAAGATCCTCTGGCAGAATCCAGAACATAGTCAGTTCACCATATCCGGGACCATCCCTGGGTCCTCCTGCAATTGGTACATACTCAAAACCATCCCTCTGGGTTGGCGTCCATGAGGCATCAAAACCAGGAGTTTGAGTTATCTCCTATCATCTAGTTAGTGCTGGAGTTCCGATCAGTTGATCGAAGTTCTCTAAAAGAGAAGACACACTATGGAATGATTTAGTTTTTTTACATCTAGGTCTTGATCAAATCTGAGGGTGTTGTAGAATAATAAAGCCGGAGCTTATCGGCATAATGAGGACACATTTGTTTCGACAGGAAATTCCAGGCTTGTTTCTCCCGAGTTTAAATGTCAGCGAAATAAGAACATTCGGCTTGGTTTAGAACAAGCTGTCAGGAACTTGGCTGGGTCACGGCAACTTGATGAATAACATGCGGAGATTGCAAAAACACTGTCAATTCCTGGAAACATGCACTTTGAGAAAAACAAATAAGTCATCGGGAGGGGACGCGCTAAGCAACGTGTGATATTTCTGACGTGATGTTTTTGCTCTGGAGGGTATAAGAACGCTGATTGTCTCTTAGACGAATGAGAACGTTGTTTGGACACTGATGAACATCAATAAACAGCTTCTCCCTCTCCTGTCAAGATTCCTCTGCTCTTTGTGCATATTTCTGGGGCATATTTCACAGGCTGCTCTGAAAAGGGTGTGGAATGTAGATCAACTGGTAGATAGAGAGCTTCGTGGTTCTCCAAAACAGACTGCTTTTGAATCTGCTTCACCGCAGTGTAGCGATCTGTCTGTCAATCTCCAGGCTATCATCCTTCACTTGTGAACAAAACCCTTGTGGCAGGATCTACTAGCAGACCAGTCAAGGAGGGACTATGGTCTCAAACAAAGTCAAGGTTTACCTGGTCACGTTGACTGGTTTGTTGTTGCACGGCTCCCAGACGTTGCTGCCAACGATGCTCGTCTCGATATAGTAGCCCACCAATTCCTTGGCGTCGCGAGAAGCTTCCCAGGATACGACTACCGATGTGTCTGTGTTCCTGGTAGGGACGACTTTGCTCGGAGCGGACGGAGTGTCTGGGGAATGAGAGATTTTCCGTCACAGGACCGAATCAAAGACGGGGAAAGGACCGGAGCAAAAAACAGGTGGGAGCTAATAGGACATGCGCAAGACCGGGGCACTCCAGACCAAGTTTGTCGCTGACAGTGGTGGCCTCGGTAGGGTCAGAAGGCTCTCCGACGCCGGCGGCGTTGCAACAGCGGACACGGAAGCGGTAGGAGTTCCCCTCGGCCAAGTCGAACAACGCAAAACGAGGAGACTTCACTGGGATCTCGGTGTTCACCCTTTGCCAACTGTCGTTTCCTGAGACACACTGAGAAGACAGAAGAAGTCAATGACAATCTAAGCAGCTTCACTGGCAGTAGACCTAATGATAGTCTTCAACCACTTTTCAGTGTTCCACATCTGCAATTGGTCCTGCATTGGATTCTCTCGGTAGGTTATTGATAGGTTCTGTTTCACCTCTTTGATACAGACTCTGTCCTTTTATGGAGTGTATAGTTGAAAGAGTAATGGATAAGTGAGCACATTCGGTTATTTCATTGAATGTCTGTAATAGGATAAAATTGCACTAGATGAACACATGAAGAACTTTCATTTTGTTTCCGGTTACCTTGTTTGGATGTTTGACTTGTCTATGGAGAATGTTTGTTATTCATTATTATAAATATCTTATCAGTGGAAGGATTCAAGAAGAGTGGTTTACACAGCCTCATTCCAACACACCTTGCGGGTGAGGGGCTAGGCCACTTCAAATCATGGTTGTCATGGTTTCCATGGTGCCCAATTGGCCACGCCCGTGTGTGTCACGGCTGCCGTGGTGCCCAATCGGCCCCGCCCGTGTGGTTCCAGCTGCGGCTCGTTGAGAGATTGACTTTCTGTTTATATAAAGTTCAGCGCTCTCTTACTTCGGTTGTCAGCACGTCAAACGAACTTCTGCCCCACAAGACGTGGGTTCTGACTTGGTCCTGTTTCCCTGTGATATCTCCGGTCCAGTATTGTTCCTGTTTATTGTTCTCCTGTTTAATTTCAGGTTCCAGTTTAGTTTCCATCTGTTTTTGTCCTGTTTATTATTTTCTCCAGTTTTCGTTCCCGTCTAGTTTCTCCTGTTAATTTTCGATATCCCGATCAGTTTCCTATCCTGTCTGTTACTTCCTGTCCGGTATCGACCCCATCCGTCCGATATCAACTCGGGCAATTGGAATCGGTATCGTCGGTATCTGGCTTCTGGTCTTTCCATGCCAGACCAGATGCCTAAGGTGCATGACTTCCCATTTCCCATAAAATAAAGGCTTGTGTGAGAACGTCACGCGATTGGGTCCTGTACCTGTTCTGGTTCTGACAACCCTGAGTCATTTGGGACCCGTAACATCAACACAGGTCTACACAGTTCAAGCAATGTGTCACACAGACACTGGGACCTCATCTGCCCATGCCTGACCAGAAGTCGTTGGTAGTGTTAACATACATAAGTTACTGCTGATCCCCTGTGACCCCATTTACCGAAGGCTCCCCCCAGTGGGCAGAAAAACTAGATCGGTTTAGCGTGGTCAGAAAAAACAGAATTGTAAAGTTAACCCAAACAGTCAAAGCTGGACTGATTCACCTAATCAAAATATGGCTTAGGTCTTCTATCAGTCCTTAGCTTTTTATATTACCTTCTCCACATAGTACATGACACCTTCCAGGCCTTTCTCGCCAGGTGGCTTCCAGCTGAGGACTAAGTAGTTCTTAGTAGCTTCTGTTACTTGCAGTTCTTGAGGTCTACCGGGAACAATACCCTCTGCCAAATCATTAGTAAGAAAAATAAACCAACATCTTGACTTGGAACATGATTCATTTTGATCTTTCAAACCTGCTGGTTCCTCCTCCGTGACAATGATCTGGCCAGTCCAAGGAGCAGAGGTACCTAAGAAGGACAGGGTTGGGATTCCGTCAAGAGGTTGTGATTCGAACCTCCGATTTGGTACCTCGCATGCGGGCGCGATCAGAAGGGTCCATGGCAGCCACAGGCTCAGAAGCCCGGGACGGACGGCTCATGCCGGTGTTGTTGACGGCCCGCACACGGAACGTATAGGAACGGCCCTCAACCAATCCCGTGACTGGGAAACGGGCAAACTTAATGGGGGTGTCGTTGCACCGAATCCATTGGGTTGTTCCGACCTCACACCTGGAAGTATCAAAAGAGTAAGGTAGGGTTTGGAACTGGGCTAAGATCAGGTTCGGCGTCAGTCTTCAGGCTAAGACCAGAAGTTAGGTTTGCTAACCTGTCCACGAAATATCCCAGGATGGGGTCGCCGCCGTCGACTGCAGGCTGCTTCCAGGAAACGATGATGTAGTCTTTGTTGGCATCCAGGCAGCACACATCCAGTGGGGCCCCTGGGGCACCCTCGATTTCAGCTTCAGCATCTTCAACATAGGAGAAAGGTCTTCAAGCATCAAGCCTTTTTCGTTTTAGGTCAGGGGGTTATAGTCTGTAGCAGGGGTGGCTAACCCAATCCGGGAGAGTCGTACATCCTGCATGTTTTGAAGGTTTCTCTGCTCCAACACAATTTTCAGCTTGTTAGCAAGCTTTGTGAGAGGTTGATAACCATCTAGGTGATTGGAATCACCTGTATTGGAGCAGAAAAACATCCAAAAGATGCAGAACATGCAGCTCTCCAGGACTGGGTGAGCTACCCCTGGTCTGTAGTCTGTAATAGTCTGTGGTCTGCGCAGCCCTTCAAGACTTCTTCATCAGTGTCGTGGTTGCCATGCTGCCCAACTGGTCCCCGCCGTGTGGCGCCAGGTTATGTCACGGTTGCCAAGGCGTGCAATTGGCCCCGCCCATGAACACCAGACAGATTGCTCCCTGACTACTTAAACACTGTCTTGTGAGTCGCCTGAGGTCGGAGCGTCTGCCAAACTCCTGCTAAACTCTGTTGTGATATGTCAAGCCCTGTGAATCCCCGTTTTGCCTGTGTTTTGCTCCTGTTTTGTTCTCGCCCCGATCTATTTGATTTTGACCACTTCCTCGTTCAGATCAATCCACTCTCGTGACCAACGATCCCCGGATCGAGCGTGCGCTCATTTCTCTTCTCCCCAATAAATTGTGAGTAACGTTACACAAGTGGGTTCTGCTCCCTTTTCCTGTCCTGGTCCTGACACATAAGGGCCAAACAAATAAACACAATCTGAATTTTCTCCCTTTTGAGCCTAATTTCCAGATGATGGTCTCATCTCCTTCCACAGTGTCCTATTTTTGCTCACTTAGTCCAAGTGAAGGACAGAAGATTGGCTGCTAAGTGCTTTAGCATTCCTAGCATACACCAACCGGGACGGATTGGAAATGTCAGATGGTTTCTAAAGGGCGGGGGCCCCTAGATAAGCTTCGGCTCTCTTTCCATGTTGTCTTGACTCTGCCCCCACGGACGTTACTTAGACCAGGAACTCAGTCGAAACAGGAATGAGCAAGATCATGTTGCTACCCGGGTACTCTTGGGCAAACTGCTTTTGCACAAGATTAGTAAAAGGGCCATAAAAACAATGTCGAATTTTTAGCATTTTCCCACCATTGTAAAAAGACAATTGCAGTATTCCCTTGCTGTATTACGGTCTACAGTAGTAGACTGTCAAGAAGCGAAACTGGAGGAGAACCCAAATGCGTAACGTTTCTCACACAAGCTTTTTATTTTACGGGAAATGGGGAGTCGTGCACGTTAGGCAGCAGTCTGGCAAGGAATGATAGGAAGCCAGAGGCCGACGAGATCGATACCTATTGCCCGAGCAGATATCGGAGAGATGGGGTCGATACTGGACAGGACGGGACAGACAGGATTGATATCAAAACAGGATATCGGAATTAAACAGGACAAACTAGACTAGAATGCAACTGGAAACCGATATTAAACAACGGGACGGACAAAATTGATATTAAAACAGGATATCAAAATTAAACAGAACAAAATAGACGGGAATGAAACTGGAAACCAATTTTAAACAACGGGAAAGACAGGATTGATATCAAGACGGGATATCAAAATTAAGCAGGAAAAGCTAGACGGGAATGTAACTGGAAACCAATTTCAAACAACGGGACAGACAGGATTGATATCAAGACGGGATATCAAAATTAAGCAGGAAAAACTAGACAGGAACAAAACTGGAAACCGATATTAAACAACGGGACAGACAAAATTGATATTAAAACAGGATATCAAAATTAAACAGGAAAACTAGACGGGAACGAAACTTGAAACCGACATTAAACAACGGGACGGACAGTATTGGTATCAAAACAGGATATCAAAATTAAACAGGACAAACTAGACGGGAATGAAACTGGAAAACAATTTTAAACAAAGGGAAAGACGGGATTGATATCAAAACAGGATATTGAAAATAAACAGGACAAACTAGATGGGAACGAAACTGGAAACCGTTATTAAACAACAGGACAGACAGGATTGATATCAAAACAGGATATCAAAAATAAACAGGACAAACTAGACAGGAACGAAACTGGAGATCAATAATAAACAGGACAAAAATAGACGGGAACAATACCAGACAGGAAACACAGGCAGTAAACCGGACAGAGTCAAAACCCACGTCTTGCGGGTCAGAGGTTCGTCGACGGACTGACAAAGGAAGAATGAGAGCACTAAGCTTAAATAGAAAGAAAGCCAATCCGTCAACGAGCCGCAGCAGGTGCCACACGGGTGGGGCCAATTGGGCACTATGGCAACCGTGACATAGACTAAACAAATATAGGTACACATTTAAATAATCATCGCTCATGTGCACGTTTTTGTAATATTTGTATACATAGATGTAGAATAGAATAGAATAGAATAGAATCTACCTTTATTTCATTGTTACAACATGGGTTGAACATATTGTGACGACAAAATTGGACCTGGCACTCCAGTTTCACATTTAACAGTAAAAGAAAACAAATAAGATAAAGATATCCATCTATCCATGTGTTTTCCTCGCTAGGGGGTGCTGGAACCCACCCCTGGGATATTTGGGCAGTGGGCAAGGGACATCCTTAACGGGTTGCCAGCCAGTCACAGGGACAGAAAACCATTTGGGCGCGGGGACAATTTGGACAGGACAATTCACCTGAAATGCATGTTTTTGGTATCAAACTCATCGTGGGGGTTGCGAGTTTGACACCCCCGCTTTAAGGTGTCCCTTTAAATCCGTCGGCTCGGAGGCCTTAAGGTTGGGTGCCTGCCTCGGGACCGGGAGGTCACAGGTTCAAGCCTTGGCCGAGTCATACCTAAGACTTGCAACTTCAGTACCCTGCTTGGCATTGGGGGCTGGAATTGGGGGTCTTGGCCCCCTAGTGGGGAAAACTGCCCCCCAAAAGAAGAATGCAGGTCAGAGTTAGGGTCTCACCCCTCACAAAGACGTAGGAAGAGTGGGACTGGTATCCGGACTTGGTGGCGATCCACAGAGTGTAGAGTCCCTCGTCCTCTTTGTTCAAGTGAGTGAGGGTCAGCGTGGCCCGGTCTCCGCTCCACTGCATCCCGTTCCACTCGGACGGGGACAGGAGAACACCTGCGCCAAAACCCAGACCCTTAAACCGGGAAACCACAGAACGATAGAATGATAGATAGAACGATAGACAGAACGATGGAACAATAGATAGAGAGAGAGAGAGAGAGAGAGAGAGAGAGAGAGAGAGAAAGAGATAGATAGATATAGATGGATAGAGATAGAAAGATAGAGTGTGATAGATGGATAGAACAATAGACAGAACAATAGACAGAACAATAGATAGATAGATAGATAGATAGATAGATAGATAGATAGATAGATAGATAGATAGATAGATAGATAGATAGATAGATAGATAGATAGATAGATAGATAGATAGATAGATAGATAGATAGATAGATAGATAGATAGATAGATAGATAGATAGATAGATAGATAGATAGATAGATAGATAGATAGATAGATAGATAGATAGATAGATAGATAGATAGATAGAACGATAGATAGAACAATAGAAAGAATGATAGATAGATAGATGCCTAGATAGACGTCTAGATGTCAAGATAGGTAGATGGATAGATAGATAGATGTCTAGATGTCTAGATGTCTAGATAGATGTCTAGATAGATGTCTAGATAGATAGATAGATAGATAGATAGATAGATAGATAGATAGATAGATAGATAGATAGATAGATAGATAGATAGATAGATAGATAGATAGATAGATAGATAGATAGATGTCTAGATAGACGTCTAGATGTCAAGATAGATAGATGGATAGATAGATAGATGTCTAGATGTCTAGATAGATAGATAGATAGATAGATAGATAGATAGATAGATAGATAGATAGATAGATAGATAGATAGATAGATAGATAGATAGATAGATAGATAGATAGATCGATGTCTAGATAGATGTCTAGATAGATATCTGTCTAGATAGATAGATGTCTTGATGTCTAGATAGATAGATAGATAGATAGATAGATAGATAGATAGATAGATAGATAGGCTTACCGTCTCTGTACCACTGCACCAGGGGCTGGTAGCGGCCGAGGGTCGGCTGGATGATGACGGTGCATCCCAGGCTGAGGGTCTCGCCCTCCCTGCCGAAGGACACGCCGAAGGTGTCCACCAGGTGGGTCCGGAAGGTGATGCCGTACTCGCACGGGGGGGCGTCTGAGGGGAGAAGGGGCTTCAATGATTTGAGCTGGAAACTGAGGCTGAAGATCGAGAGGGAGATGAAATCGGGAGGTGGTCGGGGACAAAGCAGGGGCGGGGGGGGGGTCTCCGACCCGGAGGTACTTATTAACGCACAGGGCCCACAGCTTTAATGATGCTTTGGTGTTACCAGGTAAATGAATTGAAAGTAGAGAGAAAAACAAGAGAAAAAAAAGAAAGAAAGAAAGAAAGAAAGAAAGAAAGAAAGAAAGAAAGAAAGAAAGAAAGAAAGAAAGAAAGAAAGAAAGAAAGAAAGGAGAAAGAAAGAAAGAAAGAGGGAAAAAGGAAAGATAAAATGAAAGGGTAGAGGAAAGAGAAAAATAGAGAGGGAAAGAGAGAGTTAGCAAAAGGTAAAAAGAGGAAGATATAAAGAAAGAGAGAGAAAGAGAAAGAAAGGGAGAAGGAAAAAAAGAGAGAAATAGAAAAAAAAACCAAAAAGAAGATAGGAAAGAAAGAGAACAGGTAAAGGGGAAGAAGGAAAAAAGCAAAAAAAGGAAAAAAAGGAAAGAAAGAGAAAAAGAAAGAACACGGAGAAATGGAAAAAGGAAAGGAAAGGGAAAAATGAAAGAAAAAAGAAAAGAAAGAAAAGGATAGGGAAAAAATGGAAAGCAGTAAAGAAGGACAAAAGGAAAGAAGGAAAAGAATGAAAGAGAAGGGAGATAAAGTAAAAGAAAATAAAAGAAGGAAGAAAAAAAAGAGTCAAGGAGAGGGAGAAAGAGAGAAAGATAGAGGAAGAAAGACAAATAAAAAGGAAAGAAACACAGAGAGAAAGAGAGAAAGAAATAAAGAAAGAAAGAGAGAAAGAAAGAAAGAAAGAAAGAAAGAAAGAAAGAAAAAAGAAAAGAAAAGAAAAGAAAAGAAAAGAAAGGAAAAGAAAGAAATAGAGAAAGAAAGAAAGAAAGAAAGAGGGAAAAAGGAAAGAGATAAGATGAAAGGGCAGAGGAAAAAGAAAAAGAGAGTTAGCGAGAGGTAAAAAGAGGAAGATATAAAGAAAGAGACATAAAACATTTAACTCAAAAAATCCCAATCCCCAAGCATTAATAATGAGCTATTATCAGAACAGCTCCGCGGGCACCTGGGCCGTCCTCAGGGGGCCCCCCGGGTGCCCGCGGGCGCCAGGTCGGAGACCCCCGCGCTCAACTAGTGAGGCGGCATGAAGGGAGTGATGACCGATGACCGAGATTTCCCATCCCACCCACCGGGGTACTGGTTAATACCAAAACTGGTTAACTACTCGGGATCTCAGAAACCAGTGAAGAGTGAAAATGGATATCGGCGGTGTTATTTCTTTTTACCTTTGAGAGCGCCCCCTGGTGGCACACAAGAGAACAACACATCATCAAGAAAAATCCATCGCCATCGTTTCAAGTTGGGTGTTTAAGGGAGGTTCGATACTTGGAAAATACTGCAATCGTATTACACAAATACTACTATGAAACGAGTTCGATATAGTACTCGTATATCACGACAGTAACACGAAAACGGAAAAATACTACTTCATAAATATTACCACCGAAATACTCAATCAAAATACTACAGAAGTACGACAGAGATGCTAAAAACTACAGTATTTTCACAAAAATGTTACAGAAATACTTTTAAACACGTCTGTATAGATACTACATAAACACAAATCGAAAAATTAAAAGGCTACAGAACTAAATAGGAGGAAGACGGAGAGAGAGAGGAAGAAATAAAGAGAGAAAGAAAGAAAGAAAGAAAGAAAGAAAAAAAGAAAGAAAAAAAGAAAGAAAGAAAGAAAGAAAGAAAGAAAGAAAAAAGAAAGTAGAGGGAGCAAACAAGAAAAAAGAGAAGGGGGATAGGAAAAACAAAAAGAGAATGAGGGACACAGAGAATAAAAGAGAGAGAAAAGAAAGAGAAAAGACAGAGAAAGAAAGAACAAATAGATAGAGAGAAACAAAGAAAGAAAAAAAGAAAGATAGAGAGAATGAAAAGAGAAAGAGAGGAGAGAGAAAGAGAGACAGAGAGAAAGAAAGGTAAAGAAAGAGAGGAAAAAGTCACAGAAAAAGAAAATAAAGAGAGAAGAGAACAAGAGAGAGAGAGAGAGAGAGGGGGGTGGGAGAAAGAGAAAGAGTGAGGAAGAAAGACATTTGTCCTATGACCTTTGAAAGAAAGAAAAATAGAGATAGAACAAATCAGAATGAGAGAAAGCAAGGGAGACTAAAAGAAAGAAAAAAAGAGAGGTAGAGAGAGCAAATGTGAAAAAGAGGCGGAGATAGAGATATGATAAAGAAAAAGAAAAGAGGGACACAGAGTATAAAAGAGAGAAAAGAAAAAGAAAGGACAAAGAAAGAAAGAAAAAATAGATAGATAAAAACAAAGAAACGAACAAAGAAAGATAGAGAGAAAAAAGGTGAAGAGACACAGAAAGAAAGACAAAGAGAGAGAGAAAGAGAGAGAGAGAGAGAGAGAGAGAGAGAGAGAGAGGGAAAGAAAGAAAAAAAGACAGACAAAGAAAATAAAGAGAGAAGAGAACATGAGAGAGAGAGAGAGAGGGAAAGAAAGAAAAAAAGACAGACAAAGAAAATAAAGAGAGAAGAGAACATGAGAGAGAGAGAGAGAGAGAGAGAGGAGTGGGAGAAAGAGAAAGAGTAAGGAAGAAAGACATTTGTCCTTTGACCTTTGAAAGAAAGAAAAATAGAGATAGAACAAAACAGAATAAAGAAAGCATGGGAGACTAAAAGAAAGAAAAAAAGAGCGGTAGAGAGAGCAAATGTGAAAAAAGATGGTGGGGAGGGATAGGAACTACAAAAAGAAAAAGAGGGACACAGAGAATAAAAGAGAAGAAAGACAATGAAAAGAAAGAAAAAAGATAGACAAAAACAAAGGAAGAAACAAAGAAAGATAGAGAGAAAAAAAGAAGAGAAACAGTGAAAGAGAGGAGAGAGAAAGTGAGAGAAATCCAGCTCCCGTTTCTTTTGTGAGTGGCTTTGGCGACATCAAGTGGACATAGTGAAGACTGCAGCTCATTTTTCTCTTGTGCCTCTCTCTGCCTTGTCTCACGGGCCTGATTCCCACCCATGGCGGGCCTGACGCGGCCCGCGGTCCTCATGTTTACCATGCCCAATTCACAGTTGATTTACTACAAATACGTCTCTACAATTGAGTCAAGTATCTCCGTAAGGGCCTGCAAGGCCTTCTCTGCTGGCCTGGAAATTTCCTTATCTTCTTGTGATCTGCTCGACCCCTAGTGGACTAATGGTGCATTCCTTCTAACAATGGAGTGTCTCTTTTCCGATCCCGTGACCGAGCTGTCATAAAAAGGGGAGTGGTCGGGTGAGAATCAGGCCCTCTTCTGGTTATATCTCCTCATGAGCTGAAACTCCTACTGTGTGTTTTATTCCCAGACGCGAGGCGATAGAAACCCGGGACCCAGGAAGGAATCGTCCAAAGTCAAGTCAAGTGGTATTTATTGGTAAATCTCAAAGACACACCATGACAGCATCCCCTGATCTGAAAGCCATCGAGGGTGGGGAAAACACAAAGACGAAAAAAAACCTTGAGAAGAGGAGGTCATCCCCCACTCGGGCTGTATGTTGCAACAATACAATGCAAAAGAGTTGACATTAGAAAGGGAAATCATGCAAAAAACGCGACGGCAAACACAAAAATCCCAACCAATATTTTTTTTACTTGCTTTTTTCCTCCTTTTCCCCCTTTTATTTTTTTTCCTAGCTTTAAACATGATGGTTTAACAAAATAAAGAAAAAAGAGGGAGAAAAAAAAGAAAGACAAAGGGAAACAGAGAGGAAGACATTAAGAAAGAAAGAAAGAAAGAAAGAAAGAAAGAAAGAAAGAAAGAAAGAAAGAAAGAAAGAAAGAAAGAAAGAAAAAAAGAAAGAGAAAGAACAAGAGAAAGAGGAAAAGAGACACAGAAAATGAGTGATAAAGAGAGAAAGGGAGATGAGGAAGAGAGAGAGAGAAAGATAGGAGAGAGTGAAAAAGAGAGGGCAAAGGGTGAGAAAAAGAGAGGAAAGAGAGAGTGTAAGAGGGAGGGAAAAGGAGAAAAAGTAAGACATTTGAGAGCCAGAGATAGATAGAGAGAGATAAATAGAAAAAGAGAGTTAGAGAAAGAACCAGAGAAAGAGGAGAGACATAAAAACAAATGAGAGAAAAGAGAGACAGCGGGAAAAAGAAAAAAGGCAAAGAGTGAGAGAGCAAGAGAGTGAAAAAGACCTTTGTCCTTTGAAAGAAAAAGAGAGAGAGAGAAAGAATTAGAAACAGAGAAAACAAAGGAAAAAGAAAACAAAGATGGAGAGATAGTGAGAGAAAGAAGAGAAAGACACAGAGAATAAAATAGAAAGAAAGTGTGGAAGAGACAAATAAAGAGAGAAAAAGGAGAAAAAGAAAGAGGGATGAAGAAAGAAAGAGAGAAAGAAATGAAGAGAAAAAAAGAAAGAGCGAGACAAAGAAAAAAAAGACCCATCCATTTTTTTCCTTTTGTTCTTGTTTTTTTTTTCTTTTTTCTCTCTTTTTTCTTCTTTTGTTTCATCTTTTTTTAATTATTGTTTTTTTTTATTTTTTGTGTTTTATTTCCTTTTTTCTTTATTTTTCCACACATCATTTTTTGCATATGTTCCACAACAATTGTTGGCTTCAAGCAATAAAAACAATGTAAAGAGCCATTTGGGAGCCAAAAGAGTGAGCTAAGCCGAAAGAGCCGGTATTCCTAGTTCACATTAACTCTACAATTGCCGGATGGCTAAGCCCCGCCCTCGAACCTGACGAGCCAAATTAAAGTAAACTACACTTGTCTCTAAATATTGGAATGCCTCAGTGATAAAAAAAAAAAAAAAGCCAATTCTTCTATAACCCCTCTCTTTCTCTCTCTCTCTCTCTCTCTCTCTCTCTCTCTCTCTCTCTCTCTCTCGTAAAAACTTGAGCTCAAATGAACACTTGCTTTCATTTACTCGATCTCGCGCTGACATAGACTTCAAAATACCGCGCTTAAAACACGGCAAAGGGGACCGCGCAGGAAAGATGATGTCGTGCTCTACAAAGGTCCGGCCAGAGTACGCGTTTCACCGATTGTTAGCTTGCCTCTAGTCATCGTAACTTTCTGAGCTTAGCTTCTTAAACTTACCCGTAAATCACGAATATCACCATCGTTGGCAACGTTCTGCCGAACGATTCGAAGATTCTCGTTTTGTTGCACTCGAATTATTTAGCACGTTCCTGTCGGTTTTGCAAAGTTTTTGGACATTTGGTTGTGTTTTTGTGATCAGGCACCCGAGGGCTGCCGCGGGGTCTTGACGGTGAGAGCACGGGTAGATCCAATGAGAGACGAATGAAATTGAGTTACAAACAACGCACACCAGTTTAGAATTAGACGAGCTGGAGTTTTTCATCGACCTTCTTAACAAAAATCGTGAATTGGCGAATTTGAATAGAATGGTCTTTATTGTCATTGATATCGACGTATTGTGCGTTGTGTTCTGAGGGGGAAGCACATTGCAAATGCTATCGCGAGGGGCAGGTTGTAGGTGTTGTTGGTTGACTGTGATAGGCTGGTGTGAGCTGCCAATCAAACAGCCAGGGTGGGCATGGGCAGTCTTTGAATGAAAACAAGACGGGAAGGGCCGCTAGCTTTTAGCAGTTCGTTACATATAATAGAAAATTAATTAAATCAGACTCTAAGGAAATGCTGATCACCGGCAGGTGCTCCGTGGATTATTATCGGGTTCCAGAAGTGACTCGAACGGCGTCTGGGAGACCAGCCGACTGCTAACAGCTAGGCTAACAATTCTCCCAAAACATTGCTAGCCAGGTCCATTAGCCGTGAGATGGATGACTTTTGAGCCATCAACCTTCAGGAAACCACTAAATTAAAGGCAGTCTTATTTTAATCATCGCAATGACCTGGCTCAATCCAAGGACACCTGATGCTAGCGCACAGCTAGCCGGCCACCATGTGTCACGGTTGCCATTGCGCCCAATTGGTCCCGCCCGTGTGGCGCCAGCTGCAGCTTGTTGTCAGATTGGCTCCCTGTCAGTATTTAAACTCGGTCCTGCCAGTCCCCTTTTGTCGGTCCGTCTGCGAATCTCTGTTTTTACACGGCGAGCCCTTTTTCGGCTGCCCCATTTTATGCTCCTGTTTTTCTCCTATTACGATCTGTTTTGATCTCGACCACGTCTGCTCTCCCGTCCCGAATGACGACCTGTTTTGATCTCGGCCTCGTCTGTTCTGCCGCCCCGTATAACAATCTGTTTTTTATCTCTACTATCCTCTCCTGGCTTTTGACTCGTTTCCGATCTTGATCACATTTTTGCTCTTCTATCCCGGCTACTGACCCGTTTTTTTCTGTTCCCCGCGACCAGCGATCACGGGATTGTGTGTACAATCCTTTCCCTTTTTCCCAATAAAACTGTGAGAAACGTTACGCGAGTGGGTCCTGTTTCCGTTCTGGTCCTGACACATACTTGAAGCTGCGTGTGGTTTTGATAGATGTCCTCCATTTTGTAGAGTGACAATACACCTATTCATTCGACTTAAATTCTGTTTCTAGTTGTAGGTCTAAAGTTGTTATTTTGTCCGAGTGCTATACTCTCAGTCGGTTTGTCGTCATCTGGAGGTAAGTTTAACCCTTTGGGGGCTTTTATAAAGATTTGCGGTTTATCACTTTTGGCATGGGGTCCCGGTCCCTAGGGATCTCTGTATAACCCTCCAATGCATAGTTGAGGCCCTTTAGGTGACTTTGAGATGCTTTGCGGACCCAAGCGCAGATCGATGGCCAACTGCCCAAGGTTTCCTACTGTGACACCATAACACTTTTTACACAATTTTCTCTCTCTCTCTCTCTCTCTCTCTCTCTCTCTCTCTCTCTCTCTCTCTCTCTCTCTCTCTCTCTCTCTCCCTCTCTCTCTCTCTTTTTTCTATCAAAAGACAAAGGTCTTTTTTCTCTCTTTTCTTTTTTCTTTTTCACGCTGTCTGTCTTTTCTCTCTTTTGTTTCTATGTCCCTCTTCTCTCTCTGGCTCTTTCTCTCTCTCTCTCTTTTTCTATTTCTCTCTCTCTCTCTCTCTCTCTCTCTCTCTCTCCTCTCTTTCACTCTTTTTCTCTCTGTGTCTCTTTCTCTTCTTTTTCTCTCTCTCTGTTTCTTTGTTTCTCTGTATTTTCTTTCTTTTCTCTCTCTTTTCTCTCTCTTTTCTCACTCTTTTCTCTCTCTCTCTCTCTCTCTTTCTCTTTCACTCTCTTTTCTATCAAAAGACGAAAGTCTTTTTTCTCTCTTTTCTTTTTTCTTTTTCACGCTGTCTGTCTTTTCTCTCTTTTGTTTCTATGTCCCTCTTCTTTCTCTGGCTTTTTCTGTCTCTCTCTCTTTTTCTATTTTTCTCTCTCTCTCTCTCCTCTCTTTCACTCTTTTTCTCTCTGTGTCTCTTTCTCTTCTTTTTCTCTCTCTTTATGTTTCTTTGTTTCTCTGTATTTTCTTTCTTTTCTCTCTCCTTTCTCTCTTTTATTCTCTGTGACCCTCTTTTTTTTGTTTTTCCTATCTCTATCTCCCCCTTTCTTTTTTCACGGTTTCTCTCTCTACCTCCCTTGCTTTCTCTCATTTTGTTTTGTTCAATCTTTGTTCGAGTTAAGGGGGGCGGGGCTTAGCCATAGCGCTCCGATTTCATGCGATTCTCTGATTGGACGAAAGGCGACTCAATCAAACGGTCGGGGATGGAATTTCTACATACGTCTCGGGGATGGCAGGAACTCGTCCACTTCTCCTTTGTACCCTGTGGCGATAGTTGACGGCGGTTTAGTTTACCGATTTGGGCCTGTAGGGGGCGCCCCCGG